>NC_083098.1:52552791-52874030 GCF_949774975.1 Lagenorhynchus albirostris | reverse complement strand
ACAGGGGCATAAACGCAGCAGTGATAGGATTGGAGAGGTTCGGTGAGCAAATGAAGACCCTTTGAAGTCATATTGCATGGTACCCATTCCACGGGTCTCAACTCTACAGGTTTAAGGGGTTCTTCCTTCAGCTAAAACATGCATGTGGAACCCAGAGTATGATCAACCGTGTGATCGGGAGACGTGTTCAAATATGTCTCAGTTTTCGACCCCTGGTACTCGGGTGCAACATTCCAGACGCTTTACTAACACTCTCCCGACTTGTAGAGTCAGTGCCTTTAACCTCCTGTTTGGCCCAGTTTGCAATTTCTGCGGAAGATGAACAGGAATAGGAGAACCAATGAGAGACTAGCTGGAGGTGTCTGGACCGGCAAATTTAACTCTCATTTGCCACCAGGAAGAGGAATTAACCAAAGGCTCAGCGTGCCGTGCCGGAACCGGATTAGGGCCTGAAGCAATCCTGCGGTGTTGCGGCCAGCTCACAAGAAAGCGAGTTGAAGAAAGGAGCTCAGGGGCACTGTAATTCACAAACCTGCAGAGTTATGAATGACAGCTATCGTCCAAAAATATACTGAAGTAAGGCTGCCAAGAGGACTTGAAAGCGGGGCAGAATTGCAGGAAACCGATTTCAGGAGGTAGACTGGAATTGCATTTAAAGCATAGGAAAAGAGGCAGAACGTCCACAATGATGCACTTGGCCAAAAAGGGTCTATGCGTTTTTTCCTGAATATATTCAGGAAAAAACGCATACGCCCTTTTTGGCCAACCAAGCAAGGTTGCAAAGAAATCTGCACTACAATGAAGTCTCACTTCCCCCGGTAAAAAGGGCCATCTGAAAAAAGTGTAAAATCCAGAAAGGCAGGACAGGCCATGGAGAATTGGGAGCCTTGTTATGCTGATGGGCGGGATGTAAATTGCCAACAGCCACTTGGGAGAAGTGTATGGTGTTTCCTGAAACATCTAAAAACCAAAGCAACAGAGCCTAGGGCACTGCCACTTATGGTCCTATAGCTTAGGGAAATTAAAATCAAAAAGACACAGCCACCCCAAAGTTTGGGACGGCTCTGTTTACGAGAACCTCGTTTACGGTACAAGTTCAGTATCAAAGAAAGCGAAAAATGGATAAAGAAGTTGTGGTAATTATGTACAATGCAATATCACTCAGCAATGAAATCTATGTCATCAGGCCCGTAGCAGCATAATGAGTGGATTCAGGTATGATGATTCTAACTGAAATAAGTCACACAGAAAAAGAAACATCATAAGATATCACTAATACACGGAATGTAAACTTGGCTACACAGGAACTGAATTACAAAACAGAACAGGGTCTCAAATTTAGAAAACCAACTTATGCTTGCTTAAGGGGAAAGGTGAGTTGGGGTGCTGCATAAAACCAGAGATTGAAATGAGCACAGATAAAGTTCCTTAAGCCAAATATGGAATAGACAAGAGCTACTCCTTGCTCAACGAAATGGCTCAACACCCCATATTAAACGCCTAAGAATGTACCTGACTAGTAAGTATCTTAAAACCTATGGATTGCTATGTCTCCGAAAGAGAATCAAGCGTGTGTACAGGGGCATAAACGCAGCAGTGATAGGATTGGAGAGGTTCGGTGAGCAAATGAAGACCCTTTGAAGTCATATTGCATGGTACCCATTCCACGGGTCTCAACTCTCCAGGTTGAAGGGGTTCTTCCTTCAGCTAAAACATGCATGTGGAACCCAGAGTATGATCAACCGTGTGATCGGGAGACGTGTTCAAATATGTCTCAGTTTTCGACCCCTGGTACTCGGGTGCAACATTCCAGACGCTTTACTAACACTCTCCCGACTTGTAGAGTCAGTGCCTTTAACCTCCTGTTTGGCCCAGTTTGCAATTTCTGCGGAAGATGAACAGGAATAGGAGAACCAATGAGAGACTAGCTGGAGGTGTCTGGACGGGCAAATTTAACTCTCATTTGCCACCAGGAAGAGGAATTAACCAAAGGCTCAGCGTGCCGTGCCGGAACCGGATTAGGGCCTGAAGCAATCCTGTGGTGTTGCGGCCAGCTCACAAGAAAGCGAGTTGAAGAAAGGAGCTCAGGGGCACTGTAATTCACAAACCTGCAGAGTTATGAATGACAGCTATCGTCCAAAAATATACTGAAGTAAGGCTGCCAAGAGGACTTGAAAGCGGGGCAGAATTGCAGGAAACCGATTTCAGGAGGTACACTGGAATTGCATGTAAAGCATAGGAAAAGAGGCAGAACGTCCACAATGATGCACTTGGCCAAAAAGGGCGTAGGCGTTTTTTCCTGAATATATTCAGGAAAAAACGCCTACGCCCTTTTTGGCCAACCAAGCAAGCTTGCAAAGGAAATCTGCACTACAATGAAGTCTCACTTCCCCTGGTCAAAAGGGCCATCTGAAAAAAGTGTAAAATCCAGAAAGGCAGGACAGGCCATGGAGAACTGGGAGCCTTGTTATGCTGATGGGCGGGATGTAAATTGCCAACAGCCACTCGGGAGAAGTGTATGGTGTTTCCTGAAACATCTAAAAACCAAAGCAACAGAGCCTAGGGCACTTCCACTTATGGTCCTATAGATTAGGGAAATTAAAATCAAAAAGACACAGCCACCCCAAAGTTTGGGACGGCTCTGTTTACAAGAACCTCGTTTACGGTACAAGTTCAATATCGCAGAAAGCGAAAAATGGATAAAGAAGTTGTGGTACTTACGTACAATGCAATATCACTCAGCAATGAAATCTATGTCATCAGGCCCGTAGCAGCATAATGAGTGGATTCAGGTATGATGATTCTAACTGAAATAAGTCACACAGAAAAAGAAACATCATAAGATATCACTAGTACACGGAATGTAATCTTGGTTACACAGGAACTGAATTACAAAACAGAACAGGGTCTCAAATTTAGAAAACCAACTTATGCTTGCTTAAGGGGAAAGGTGAGCTGGGGTGCTGCATAAAACCAGAGATTGAAATGAGCACAGATAAAGTTCCTTAAGCCAAATATGGAATAGACAAGAGCTACTCCTTGCTCAACGAAATGGGCTCAACACCCCATATTAAACGCCTAAGAATGTACCTGACTAGTAAGTATCTTAAAACCTATGGATTGCTATGTCTCCGAAAGAGAATCAAGCGTGTGTACAGGGGCATAAACGCAGCAGTGATAGGATTGGAGAGGTTCGGTGAGCAAATGAAGACCCTTTGAAGTCATATTGCATGGTACCCATTCCACGGGTCTCAACTCTCCAGGTTTAAGGGGTTCTTCCTTCAGCTAAAACATGCATGTGGAACCCAGAGTATGATCAACCGTGTGATCGGGAGACGTGTTCAAATATGTCTCAGTTTTCGACCCCTGGTACTCGGGTGCAACATTCCAGACGCTTTACTAACACTCTCCCGACTTGTAGAGTCAGTGCCTTTAACCTCCTGTTTGGCCCAGTTTGCAATTTCTGCGGAAGATGAACAGGAATAGGAGAACCAATGAGAGACTAGCTGGAGGTGTCTGGACGGGCAAATTTAACTCTCATTTGCCACCAGGAAGAGGAATTAACCAAAGGCTCAGCGTGCCGTGCCGGAACCGGATTAGGGCCTGAAGCAATCCTGTGGTGTTGCGGCCAGCTCACAAGAAAGCGAGTTGAAGAAAGGAGCTCAGGGGCACTGTAATTCACAAACCTGCAGAGTTATGAATGACAGCTATCGTCCAAAAATATACTGAAGTAAGGCTGCCAAGAGGACTTGAAAGCGGGACAGAATTGCAGGAAACCGATTTCAGGAGGTACACTGGAATTGCATTTAAAGCATAGGAAAAGAGGCAGAACGTCCACAATGATGCACTTGGCCAAAAAGGGCATATGCGTTTTTTCCTGAATATATTCAGTAAAAAACGCATACGCCCTTTTTGGCCAACCAAGCAAGCTTGCAAAGGAAATCTGCACTACAATGAAGTCTCACTTCCCCTGGTCAAAAGGGCCATCTGAAAAAAGTGTAAAATCCAGAAAGGCAGGACAGGCCATGGAGAACTGGGAGCCTTGTTATGCTGATGGGCGGGATGTAAATTGCCAACAGCCACTCGGGAGAAGTGTATGGTGTTTCCTGAAACATCTAAAAAACAAAGCAACAGAGCCTAGGGCACTGCCACTTATGGTCCTATAGCTTAGGGAAATTACAATCAAAAAGACACAGCCACCCCAAAGTTTGGGACGGCTCTGTTTACAAGAACCTCGTTTACGGTACAAGTGCAATATCAAAGAAAGCGAAAAATGGATAAAGAAGTTGTGGTAATTACGTACAATGCAATATCACTCAGCAATGAAATCTATGTCATCAGGCCCGTAGCAGCATAATGAGTGGATTCAGGTACGATGATTCTAACTGAAATAAGTCACACAGAAAAAGAAACATCATAAGATATCACTAATACACGGAATGTAAACTTGGCTACACAGGAACTGAAT
Source organism: Lagenorhynchus albirostris (assembly GCF_949774975.1). NCBI lineage: Eukaryota > Metazoa > Chordata > Mammalia > Artiodactyla > Delphinidae > Lagenorhynchus > Lagenorhynchus albirostris. Next base: position 52,869,562 of record NC_083098.1, on the reverse strand, counting down.
TACAAAACAGAACAGGGTCTCAAATTTAGAAAACCAACTTATGCTTGCTTAAGGGGAAAGGTGAGTTGGGGTGCTGCATAAAACCAGAGATTGAAATGAGCACAGATAAAGTTCCTTAAGCCAAATATGGAATAGACAAGAGCTACTCCTTGCTCAACGAAATGGGCTCAACACCCCATATTAAACGCCTAAGAATGTACCTGACTAGTAAGTATCTTAAAACCTATGGATTGCTATGTCTCCGAAAGAGAAGCAAGCGTGTGTACAGGGGCATAAACGCAGCAGTGATAGGATTGGAGAGGTTCGGTGAGCAAATGAAGACCCTTTGAAGTCATATTGCATGGTACCCATTCCACGGGTCTCAACTCTCCAGGTTGAAGGGATTCTTCCTTCAGCTAAAACATGCATGTGGAACCCAGAGTATGATCAACCGTGTGATCGGGAGACGTGTTCAAATATGTCTCAGTTTTCGACCCCTGGTACTCGGGTGCAACATTCCAGACGCTTTACTAACACTCTCCCGACTTGTAGAGTCAGTGCCTTTAACCTCCTGTTTGGCCCAGTTTGCAATTTCTGCGGAAGATGAACAGGAATAGGAGAACCAATGAGAGACTAGCTGGAGGTGTCTGGACGGGCAAATTTAACTCTCATTTGCCACCAGGAAGAGGAATTAACCAAAGGCTCAGCGTGCCGTGCCGGAACCGGATTAGGGCCTGAAGCAATCCTGCGGTGTTGCGGCCAGCTCACAAGAAAGCGAGTTGAAGAAAGGAGCTCAGGGGCACTGTCATTCACAAACCTGCAGAGTTATGAATGACAGCTATCGTCCAAAAATATACTGAAGTAAGGCTGCCAAGAGGACTTGAAAGCAGGGCAGAATTGCAGGAAACCGATTTCAGGAGGTAGACTGGAATTGCATTTAAAGCATAGGAAAAGAGGCAGAACGTCCACAATGATGCACTTGGCCAAAAAGGGCGTATGCGTTTTTTCCTGAATATATTCAGTAAAAAACGCATACGCCCTTTTTGGCCAACAAAGCAAGCTTGCAAAGGAAATCTGCACTACAATGAAGTCTCACTTCCCCTGGTCAAAAGGGCCATCTGAAAAAAGTGTAAAATCCAGAAAGGCAGGACAAGCCATGGAGAACTGGGAGCCTTGTTATGCTGATGGGCGGGATGTAAATTGCCAACAGCCACTCGGGAGAAGTGTATGGTGTTTCCTGAAACATCTAAAAACCAAAGCAACAGAGCCTAGGGCACTTCCACTTATGGTCCTATAGCTTAGGGAAATTAAAATCAAAAAGACACAGCCACCCCAAAGTTTGGGACGGCTCTGTTTAAAAGAACCTCGTTTACGGTGCAAGTTCAATATCGCAGAAAGCGAAAAATGGATAAAGAAGTTGTGGTACATACGTACAATGCAATATCACTCAGCAATGAAATCTATGTCATCAGGCCCGTAGCAGCATAATGAGTGGATTCAGGTATGATGATTCTAACTGAAATAAGTCACACAGAAAAAGAAACATCATAAGATATCACTAGTACACGGAATGTAATCTTGGTTACACAGGAACTGAATTACAAAACAGAACAGGGTCTCAAATTTAGAAAACCAACTTATGCTTGCTTAAGGGGAAAGGTGAGCTGGGGTGCTGCATAAAACCAGAGATTGAAATGAGCACAGATAAAGTTCCTTAAGCCAAATATGTAATAGACAAGAGCTACTCCTTGCTCAACGAAATGGGCTCAACACCCCATATTAAACGCCTAAGAATGTACCTGACTAGTAAGTATCTTAAAACCTATGGATTGCTATGTCTCCGAAAGAGAATCAAGCGTGTGTACAGGGGCATAAACGCAGCAGTGATAGGATTGGAGAGGTTCGGTGAGCAAATGAAGACCCTTTGAAGTCATATTGCATGGTACCCATTCCACGGGTCTCAACTCTCCAGGTTGAAGGGGTTCTTCCTTCAGCTAAAACATGCATGTGGAACCCAGAGTATGATCAACCGTGTGATCGGGAGACGTGTTCAAATATGTCTCAGTTTTCGACCCCTGGTACTCGGGTGCAACATTCCAGACGCTTTACTAACACTCTCCCGACTTGTAGAGTCAGTGCCTTTAACCTCCTGTTTGGCCCAGTTTGCAATTTCTGCGGAAGATGAACAGGAATAGGAGAACCAATGAGAGACTAGCTGGAGGTGTCTGGACGGGCAAATTTAACTCTCATTTGCCACCAGGAAGAGGAATTAACCAAAGGCTCAGCGTGCCGTGCCGGAACCGGATTAGGGCCTGAAGCAATCCTGCGGTGTTGCGGCCAGCTCACAAGAAAGCGAGTTGAAGAAAGGAGCTCAGGGGCACTGTAATTCACAAACCTGCAGAGTTATGAATGACAGCTATCGTCCAAAAATATACTGAAGTAAGGCTGCCAAGAGGACTTGAAAGCGGGACAGAATTGCAGGAAACCGATTTCAGGAGGTACACTGGAATTGCATTTAAAGCATAGGAAAAGAGGCAGAACGTCCACAATGATGCACTTGGCCAAAAAGGGCGTATGCGTTTTTTCCTGAATATATTCAGTAAAAAACGCATACGCCCTTTTTGGCCAACCAAGCAAGCTTGCAAAGAAATCTGCACTACAATGAAGTCTCACTTCCCCACGGTCAAAAGGGCCATCTGAAAAAAGTGTAAAATCCAGAAAGGCAGGACAGGCCATGGAGAACTGGGAGCCTTGTTATGCTGATGGGCGGGATGTAAATTGCCAACAGCCACTCGGGAGAAGTGTATGGTGTTTTCTGAAACATCTAAAAAACAAAGCAACAGAGCCTAGGGCACTTCCACTTATGGTCCTAAAGCTTAGGGAAATTAAAATCAAAAAGACACAGCCACCCCAAAGTTTGGGACGGCTCTGTTTACAAGAACCTCGTTTACGGTACAAGTTCAATATCAAAGAAAGCGAAAAATGGATAAAGAAGTTGTGGTAATTATGTACAATGCAATATCACTCAGCAATGAAATCTATGTCATCAGGCCCGTAGCAGCATAATGAGTGGATTCAGGTATGATGATTCTAACTGAAATAAGTCACACAGAAAAAGAAACATCATAAGATATCACTAATACACGGAATGTAAACTTGGCTACACAGGAACTGAATTACAAAACAGAACAGGGTCTCAAATTTAGAAAACCAACTTATGCTTGCTTAAGGGGAAAGGTGAGTTGGGGTGCTGCATAAAACCAGAGATTGAAATGAGCACAGATAAAGTTCCTTAAGCCAAATATGGAATAGACAAGAGCTACTCCTTGCTCAACGAAATGGGCTCAACACCCCATATTAAACGCCTAAGAATGTACCTGACTAGTAAGTATCTTAAAACCTATGGATTGCTATGTCTCCGAAAGAGAATCAAGCGTGTGTACAGGGGCATAAACGCAGCAGTGATAGGATTGGAGAGGTTTGGTGAGCAAATGAAGACCCTTTGAAGTCATATTGCATGGTAGCCATTCCACGGGTCTCAACTCTCCAGGTTGAAGGGATTCTTCCTTCAGCTAAAACATGCATGTGGAACCCAGAGTATGATCAACCGTGTGATCGGGAGACGTGTTCAAATATGTCTCAGTTTTCGACCCCTGGTACTCGGGTGCAACATTCCAGACGCTTTACTAACACTCTCCCGACTTGTAGAGTCAGTGCCTTTAACCTCCTGTTTGGCCCAGTTTGCAATTTCTGCGGAAGATGAACAGGAATAGGAGAACCAATGAGAGACTAGCTGGAGGTGTCTGGACGGGCAAATTTAACTCTCATTTGCCACCAGGAAGAGGAATTAACCAAAGGCTCAGCGTGCCGTGCCGGAACCGGATTAGGGCCTGAAGCAATCCTGCGGTGTTGCGGCCAGCTCACAAGAAAGCGAGTTGAAGAAAGGAGCTCAGGGGCACTGTAATCCACAAACCTGCAGAGTTATGAATGACAGCTATCGTCCAAAAATATACTGAAGTAAGGCTGCCAAGAGGACTTGAAAGCGGGGCAGAATTGCAGGAAACCGATTTCAGGAGGTACACTGGAATTGCATTTAAAGCATAGGAAAAGAGGCAGAACGTCCACAATGATGCACTTGGCCAAAAAGGGCATATGCGTTTTTTCCTGAATATATTCAGGAAAAAACGCATACGCCCTTTTTGGCCAACCAAGCAAGCTTGCAAAGGAAATCTGCACTACAATGAAGTCTCACTTCCCCTGGTCAAAAGGGCCATCTGAAAAAAGTGTAAAATCCAGAAAGGCAGGACAGGCCATGGAGAACTGGGAGCCTTGTTATGCTGATGGGCGGGATGTAAATTGCCAACAGCCACTCGGGAGAAGTGTATGGTGTTTCCTGAAACATCTAAAAAACAAAGCAACAGAGCCTAGGGCACTGCCACTTATGGTCCTATAGCTTAGGGAAATTACAATCAAAAAGACACAGCCACCCCAAAGTTTGGGACGGCTCTGTTTACAAGAACCTCGTTTACGGTACAAGTGCAATATCGCAGAAAGCGAAAAATGGATAAAGAAGTTGTGGTACATACGTACAATGCAATATCACTCAGCAATGAAATCTATGTCATCAGGCCCGTAGCAGCATAATGAGTGGATTCAGGTACGATGATTCTAACTGAAATAAGTCACACAGAAAAAGAAACATCATAAGATATCACTAATACACGGAATGTAAACTTGGCTACACAGGAACTGAATTACAAAACAGAACAGGGTCTCAAATTTAGAAAACCAACTTATGCTTGCTTAAGGGGAAAGGTGAGTTGGGGTGCTGCATAAAACCAGAGATTGAAATGAGCACAGATAAAGTTCCTTAAGCCAAATATGGAATAGACAAGAGCTACTCCTTGCTCAACGAAATGGGCTCAACACCCCATATTAAACGCCTAAGAATGTACCTGACTAGTAAGTATCTTAAAACCTATGGATTGCTATGTCTCCGAAAGAGAAGCAAGCGTGTGTACAGGGGCATAAACGCAGCAGTGATAGGATTGGAGAGGTTCGGTGAGCAAATGAAGACCCTTTGAAGTCATATTGCATGGTACCCATTCCACGGGTCTCAACTCTCCAGGTTGAAGGGATTCTTCCTTCAGCTAAAACATGCATGTGGAACCCAGAGTATGATCAACCGTGTGATCGGGAGACGTGTTCAAATATGTCTCAGTTTTCGACCCCTGGTACTCGGGTGCAACATTCCAGACGCTTTACTAACACTCTCCCGACTTGTAGAGTCAGTGCCTTTAACCTCCTGTTTGGCCCAGTTTGCAATTTCTGCGGAAGATGAACAGGAATAGGAGAACCAATGAGAGACTAGCTGGAGGTGTCTGGACGGGCAAATTTAACTCTCATTTGCCACCAGGAAGAGGAATTAACCAAAGGCTCAGCGTGCCGTGCCGGAACCGGATTAGGGCCTGAAGCAATCCTGCGGTGTTGCGGCCAGCTCACAAGAAAGCGAGTTGAAGAAAGGAGCTCAGGGGCACTGTCATTCACAAACCTGCAGAGTTATGAATGACAGCTATCGTCCAAAAATATACTGAAGTAAGGCTGCCAAGAGGACTTGAAAGCGGGACAGAATTGCAGGAAACCGATTTCAGGAGGTACACTGGAATTGCATTTAAAGCATAGGAAAAGAGGCAGAACGTCCACAATGATGCACTTGGCCAAAAAGGGCGTATGCGTTTTTTCCTGAATATATTCAGGAAAAAACGCATACGCCCTTTTTGGCCAACCAAGCAAGCTTGCAAAGAAATCTGCACTACAATGAAGTCTCACTTCCCCACGGTCAAAAGGGCCATCTGAAAAAAGTGTAAAATCCAGAAAGGCAGGACAGGCCATGGAGAACTGGGAGCCTTGTTATGCTGATGGGCGGGATGTAAATTGCCAACAGCCACTCGGGAGAAGTGTATGGTGTTTTCTGAAACATCTAAAAAACAAAGCAACAGAGCCTAGGGCACTTCCACTTATGGTCCTAAAGCTTAGGGAAATTAAAATCAAAAAGACACAGCCACCCCAAAGTTTGGGACGGCTCTGTTTACAAGAACCTCGTTTACGGTACAAGTTCAATATCAAAGAAAGCGAAAAATGGATAAAGAAGTTGTGGTAATTATGTACAATGCAATATCACTCAGCAATGAAATCTATGTCATCAGGCCCGTAGCAGCATAATGAGTGGATTCAGGTATGATGATTCTAACTGAAATAAGTCACACAGAAAAAGAAACATCATAAGATATCACTAATACACGGAATGTAAACTTGGCTACACAGGAACTGAATTACAAAACAGAACAGGGTCTCAAATTTAGAAAACCAACTTATGCTTGCTTAAGGGGAAAGGTGAGTTGGGGTGCTGCATAAAACCAGAGATTGAAATGAGCACAGATAAAGTTCCTTAAGCCAAATATGGAATAGACAAGAGCTACTCCTTGCTCAACGAAATGGGCTCAACACCCCATATTAAACGCCTAAGAATGTACCTGACTAGTAAGTATCTTAAAACCTATGGATTGCTATGTCTCCGAAAGAGAATCAAGCGTGTGTACAGGGGCATAAACGCAGCAGTGATAGGATTGGAGAGGTTTGGTGAGCAAATGAAGACCCTTTGAAGTCATATTGCATGGTAGCCATTCCACGGGTCTCAACTCTCCAGGTTGAAGGGATTCTTCCTTCAGCTAAAACATCCATGTGGAACCCAGAGTATGATCAACCATGTGATCGGGAGACGTGTTCAAATATGTCTCAGTTTTCGACCCCTGGTACTCGGGTGCAACATTCCAGACGCTTTACTAACACTCTCCCGACTTGTAGAGTCAGTGCCTTTAACCTCCTGTTTGGCCCAGTTTGCAATTTCTGCGGAAGATGAACAGGAATAGGAGAACCAATGAGAGACTAGCTGGAGGTGTCTGGACGGGCAAATTTAACTCTCATTTGCCACCAGGAAGAGGAATTAACCAAAGGCTCAGCGTGCTGTGCCGGAACCGGATTAGGGCCTGAAGCAATCCTGCGGTGTTGCGGCCAGCTCACAAGAAAGCGAGTTGAAGAAAGGAGCTCAGGGGCACTGTAATCCACAAACCTGCAGAGTTATGAATGACAGCTATCGTCCAAAAATATACTGAAGTAAGGCTGCCAAGAGGACTTGAAAGCAGGGCAGAATTGCAGGAAACCGATTTCAGGAGGTACACTGGAATTGCATTTAAAGCATAGGAAAAGAGGCAGAACGTCCACAATGATGCACTTGGCCAAAAAGGGCATATGCGTTTTTTCCTGAATATATTCAGTAAAAAACGCATACGCCCTTTTTGGCCAACCAAGCAAGCTTGCAAAGGAAATCTGCACTACAATGAAGTCTCACTTCCCCTGGTCAAAAGGGCCATCTGAAAAAAGTGTAAAATCCAGAAAGGCAGGACAGGCCATGGAGAACTGGGAGCCTTGTTATGCTGATGGGCGGGATGTAAATTGCCAACAGCCACTCGGGAGAAGTGTATGGTGTTTCCTGAAACATCTAAAAAACAAAGCAACAGAGCCTAGGGCACTGCCACTTATGGTCCTATAGCTTAGGGAAATTACAATCAAAAAGACACAGCCACCCCAAAGTTTGGGACGGCTCTGTTTACAAGAACCTCGTTTACGGTACAAGTGCAATATCAAAGAAAGCGAAAAATGGATAAAGAAGTTGTGGTAATTACGTACAATGCAATATCACTCAGCAATGAAATCTATGTCATCAGGCCCGTAGCAGCATAATGAGTGGATTCAGGTATGATGATTCTAACTGAAATAAGTCACACAGAAAAAGAAACATCATAAGATATCACTAGTACACGGAATGTAATCTTGGTTACACAGGAACTGAATTACAAAACAGAACAGGGTCTCAAATTTAGAAAACCAACTTATGCTTGCTTAAGGGGAAAGGTGAGCTGGGGTGCTGCATAAAACCAGAGATTGAAATGAGCACAGATAAAGTTCCTTAAGCCAAATATGGAATAGACAAGAGCTACTCCTTGCTCAACGAAATGGGCTCAACACCCCATATTAAACGCCTAAGAATGTACCTGACTAGTAAGTATCTTAAAACCTATGGATTGCTATGTCTCCGAAAGAGAATCAAGCGTGTGTACAGGGGCATAAACGCAGCAGTGATAGGATTGGAGAGGTTCGGTGAGCAAATGAAGACCCTTTGAAGTCATATTGCATGGTACCCATTCCACGGGTCTCAACTCTCCAGGTTTAAGGGGTTCTTCCTTCAGCTAAAACATGCATGTGGAACCCAGAGTATGATCAACCGTGTGATCGGGAGACCTGTTCAAATATGTCTCAGTTTTCGACCCCTGGTACTCGGGTGCAACATTCCAGACGCTTTACTAACACTCTCCCGACTTGTAGAGTCAGTGCCTTTAACCTCCTGTTTGGCCCAGTTTGCAATTTCTGCGGAAGATGAACAGGAATAGGAGAACCAATGAGAGACTAGCTGGAGGTGTCTGGACGGGCAAATTTAACTCTCATTTGCCACCAGGAAGAGGAATTAACCAAAGGCTCAGCGTGCCGTGCCGGAACCGGATTAGGGCCTGAAGCAATCCTGCGGTGTTGCGGCCAGCTCACAAGAAAGCGAGTTGAAGAAAGGAGCTCAGGGGCACTGTAATTCACAAACCTGCAGAGTTATGAATGACAGCTATCGTCCAAAAATATACTGAAGTAAGGCTGCCAAGAGGACTTGAAAGCGGGACAGAATTGCAGGAAACCGATTTCAGGAGGTACACTGGAATTGCATTTAAAGCATAGGAAAAGAGGCAGAACGTCCACAATGATGCACTTGGCCAAAAAGGGCGTATGCGTTTTTTCCTGAATATATTCAGTAAAAAACGCATACGCCCTTTTTGGCCAACCAAGCAAGCTTGCAAAGAAATCTGCACTACAATGAAGTCTCACTTCCCCACGGTCAAAAGGGCCATCTGAAAAAAGTGTAAAATCCAGAAAGGCAGGACAGGCCATGGAGAACTGGGAGCCTTGTTATGCTGATGGGCGGGATGTAAATTGCCAACAGCCACTCGGGAGAAGTGTATGGTGTTTTCTGAAACATCTAAAAAACAAAGCAACAGAGCCTAGGGCACTTCCACTTATGGTCCTAAAGCTTAGGGAAATTAAAATCAAAAAGACACAGCCACCCCAAAGTTTGGGACGGCTCTGTTTACAAGAACCTCGTTTACGGTACAAGTTCAATATCAAAGAAAGCGAAAAATGGATAAAGAAGTTGTGGTAATTATGTACAATGCAATATCACTCAGCAATGAAATCTATGTCATCAGGCCCGTAGCAGCATAATGAGTGGATTCAGGTATGATGATTCTAACTGAAATAAGTCACACAGAAAAAGAAACATCATAAGATATCACTAATACACGGAATGTAAACTTGGCTACACAGGAACTGAATTACAAAACAGAACAGGGTCTCAAATTTAGAAAACCAACTTATGCTTGCTTAAGGGGAAAGGTGAGTTGGGGTGCTGCATAAAACCAGAGATTGAAATGAGCACAGATAAAGTTCCTTAAGCCAAATATGGAATAGACAAGAGCTACTCCTTGCTCAACGAAATGGGCTCAACACCCCATATTAAACGCCTAAGAATGTACCTGACTAGTAAGTATCTTAAAACCTATGGATTGCTATGTCTCCGAAAGAGAATCAAGCGTGTGTACAGGGGCATAAACGCAGCAGTGATAGGATTGGAGAGGTTTGGTGAGCAAATGAAGACCCTTTGAAGTCATATTGCATGGTAGCCATTCCACGGGTCTCAACTCTCCAGGTTGAAGGGATTCTTCCTTCAGCTAAAACATGCATGTGGAACCCAGAGTATGATCAACCGTGTGATCGGGAGACGTGTTCAAATATGTCTCAGTTTTCGACCCCTGGTACTCGGGTGCAACATTCCAGACGCTTTACTAACACTCTCCCGACTTGTAGAGTCAGTGCCTTTAACCTCCTGTTTGGCCCAGTTTGCAATTTCTGCGGAAGATGAACAGGAATAGGAGAACCAATGAGAGACTAGCTGGAGGTGTCTGGACGGGCAAATTTAACTCTCATTTGCCACCAGGAAGAGGAATTAACCAAAGGCTCAGCGTGCCGTGCCGGAACCGGATTAGGGCCTGAAGCAATCCTGCGGTGTTGCGGCCAGCTCACAAGAAAGCGAGTTGAAGAAAGGAGCTCAGGGGCACTGTAATCCACAAACCTGCAGAGTTATGAATGACAGCTATCGTCCAAAAATATACTGAAGTAAGGCTGCCAAGAGGACTTGAAAGCGGGGCAGAATTGCAGGAAACCGATTTCAGGAGGTACACTGGAATTGCATTTAAAGCATAGGAAAAGAGGCAGAACGTCCACAATGATGCACTTGGCCAAAAAGGGCATATGCGTTTTTTCCTGAATATATTCAGGAAAAAACGCATACGCCCTTTTTGGCCAACCAAGCAAGCTTGCAAAGGAAATCTGCACTACAATGAAGTCTCACTTCCCCTGGTCAAAAGGGCCATCTGAAAAAAGTGTAAAATCCAGAAAGGCAGGACAGGCCATGGAGAACTGGGAGCCTTGTTATGCTGATGGGCGGGATGTAAATTGCCAACAGCCACTCGGGAGAAGTGTATGGTGTTTCCTGAAACATCTAAAAAACAAAGCAACAGAGCCTAGGGCACTGCCACTTATGGTCCTATAGCTTAGGGAAATTACAATCAAAAAGACACAGCCACCCCAAAGTTTGGGACGGCTCTGTTTACAAGAACCTCGTTTACGGTACAAGTGCAATATCGCAGAAAGCGAAAAATGGATAAAGAAGTTGTGGTACATACGTACAATGCAATATCACTCAGCAATGAAATCTATGTCATCAGGCCCGTAGCAGCATAATGAGTGGATTCAGGTACGATGATTCTAACTGAAATAAGTCACACAGAAAAAGAAACATCATAAGATATCACTAATACACGGAATGTAAACTTGGCTACACAGGAACTGAATTACAAAACAGAACAGGGTCTCAAATTTAGAAAACCAACTTATGCTTGCTTAAGGGGAAAGGTGAGTTGGGGTGCTGCATAAAACCAGAGATTGAAATGAGCACAGATAAAGTTCCTTAAGCCAAATATGGAATAGACAAGAGCTACTCCTTGCTCAACGAAATGGGCTCAACACCCCATATTAAACGCCTAAGAATGTACCTGACTAGTAAGTATCTTAAAACCTATGGATTGCTATGTCTCCGAAAGAGAAGCAAGCGTGTGTACAGGGGCATAAACGCAGCAGTGATAGGATTGGAGAGGTTCGGTGAGCAAATGAAGACCCTTTGAAGTCATATTGCATGGTACCCATTCCACGGGTCTCAACTCTCCAGGTTGAAGGGATTCTTCCTTCAGCTAAAACATGCATGTGGAACCCAGAGTATGATCAACCGTGTGATCGGGAGACGTGTTCAAATATGTCTCAGTTTTCGACCCCTGGTACTCGGGTGCAACATTCCAGACGCTTTACTAACACTCTCCCGACTTGTAGAGTCAGTGCCTTTAACCTCCTGTTTGGCCCAGTTTGCAATTTCTGCGGAAGATGAACAGGAATAGGAGAACCAATGAGAGACTAGCTGGAGGTGTCTGGACGGGCAAATTTAACTCTCATTTGCCACCAGGAAGAGGAATTAACCAAAGGCTCAGCGTGCCGTGCCGGAACCAGATTAGGGCCTGAAGCAATCCTGCGGTGTTGCGGCCAGCTCACAAGAAAGCGAGTTGAAGAAAGGAGCTCAGGGGCACTGTCATTCACAAACCTGCAGAGTTATGAATGACAGCTATCGTCCAAAAATATACTGAAGTAAGGCTGCCAAGAGGACTTGAAAGCGGGACAGAATTGCAGGAAACCGATTTCAGGAGGTACACTGGAATTGCATTTAAAGCATAGGAAAAGAGGCAGAACGTCCACAATGATGCACTTGGCCAAAAAGGGCGTATGCGTTTTTTCCTGAATATATTCAGGAAAAAACGCATACGCCCTTTTTGGCCAACCAAGCAAGCTTGCAAAGAAATCTGCACTACAATGAAGTCTCACTTCCCCACGGTCAAAAGGGCCATCTGAAAAAAGTGTAAAATCCAGAAAGGCAGGACAGGCCATGGAGAACTGGGAGCCTTGTTATGCTGATGGGCGGGATGTAAATTGCCAACAGCCACTCGGGAGAAGTGTATGGTGTTTTCTGAAACATCTAAAAAACAAAGCAACAGAGCCTAGGGCACTTCCACTTATGGTCCTAAAGCTTAGGGAAATTAAAATCAAAAAGACACAGCCACCCCAAAGTTTGGGACGGCTCTGTTTACAAGAACCTCGTTTACGGTACAAGTTCAATATCAAAGAAAGCGAAAAATGGATAAAGAAGTTGTGGTAATTATGTACAATGCAATATCACTCAGCAATGAAATCTATGTCATCAGGCCCGTAGCAGCATAATGAGTGGATTCAGGTATGATGATTCTAACTGAAATAAGTCACACAGAAAAAGAAACATCATAAGATATCACTAATACACGGAATGTAAACTTGGCTACACAGGAACTGAATTACAAAACAGAACAGGGTCTCAAATTTAGAAAACCAACTTATGCTTGCTTAAGGGGAAAGGTGAGTTGGGGTGCTGCATAAAACCAGAGATTGAAATGAGCACAGATAAAGTTCCTTAAGCCAAATATGGAATAGACAAGAGCTACTCCTTGCTCAACGAAATGGGCTCAACACCCCATATTAAACGCCTAAGAATGTACCTGACTAGTAAGTATCTTAAAACCTATGGATTGCTATGTCTCCGAAAGAGAATCAAGCGTGTGTACAGGGGCATAAACGCAGCAGTGATAGGATTGGAGAGGTTTGGTGAGCAAATGAAGACCCTTTGAAGTCATATTGCATGGTAGCCATTCCACGGGTCTCAACTCTCCAGGTTGAAGGGATTCTTCCTTCAGCTAAAACATCCATGTGGAACCCAGAGTATGATCAACCATGTGATCGGGAGACGTGTTCAAATATGTCTCAGTTTTCGACCCCTGGTACTCGGGTGCAACATTCCAGACGCTTTACTAACACTCTCCCGACTTGTAGAGTCAGTGCCTTTAACCTCCTGTTTGGCCCAGTTTGCAATTTCTGCGGAAGATGAACAGGAATAGGAGAACCAATGAGAGACTAGCTGGAGGTGTCTGGACGGGCAAATTTAACTCTCATTTGCCACCAGGAAGAGGAATTAACCAAAGGCTCAGCGTGCCGTGCCGGAACCGGATTAGGGCCTGAAGCAATCCTGCGGTGTTGCGGCCAGCTCACAAGAAAGCGAGTTGAAGAAAGGAGCTCAGGGGCACTGTAATCCACAAACCTGCAGAGTTATGAATGACAGCTATCGTCCAAAAATATACTGAAGTAAGGCTGCCAAGAGGACTTGAAAGCGGGGCAGAATTGCAGGAAACCGATTTCAGGAGGTACACTGGAATTGCATTTAAAGCATAGGAAAAGAGGCAGAACGTCCACAATGATGCACTTGGCCAAAAAGGGCATATGCGTTTTTTCCTGAATATATTCAGGAAAAAACGCATACGCCCTTTTTGGCCAACCAAGCAAGCTTGCAAAGGAAATCTGCACTACAATGAAGTCTCACTTCCCCTGGTCAAAAGGGCCATCTGAAAAAAGTGTAAAATCCAGAAAGGCAGGACAGGCCATGGAGAACTGGGAGCCTTGTTATGCTGATGGGCGGGATGTAAATTGCCAACAGCCACTCGGGAGAAGTGTATGGTGTTTCCTGAAACATCTAAAAAACAAAGCAACAGAGCCTAGGGCACTGCCACTTATGGTCCTATAGCTTAGGGAAATTACAATCAAAAAGACACAGCCACCCCAAAGTTTGGGACGGCTCTGTTTACAAGAACCTCGTTTACGGTACAAGTTCAATATCAAAGAAAGCGAAAAATGGATAAAGAAGTTGTGGTACATACGTACAATGCAATATCACTCAGCAATGAAATCTATGTCATCAGGCCCGTAGCAGCATAATGAGTGGATTCAGGTACGATGATTCTAACTGAAATAAGTCACACAGAAAAAGAAACATCATAAGATATCACTAATACACGGAATGTAAACTTGGCTACACAGGAACTGAATTACAAAACAGAACAGGGTCTCAAATTTAGAAAACCAACTTATGCTTGCTTAAGGGGAAAGGTGAGTTGGGGTGCTGCATAAAACCAGAGATTGAAATGAGCACAGATAAAGTTCCTTAAGCCAAATATGGAATAGACAAGAGCTACTCCTTGCTCAACGAAATGGGCTCAACACCCCATATTAAACGCCTAAGAATGTACCTGACTAGTAAGTATCTTAAAACCTATGGATTGCTATGTCTCCGAAAGAGAAGCAAGCGTGTGTACAGGGGCATAAACGCAGCAGTGATAGGATTGGAGAGGTTCGGTGAGCAAATGAAGACCCTTTGAAGTCATATTGCATGGTACCCATTCCACGGGTCTCAACTCTCCAGGTTGAAGGGATTCTTCCTTCAGCTAAAACATGCATGTGGAACCCAGAGTATGATCAACCGTGTGATCGGGAGACGTGTTCAAATATGTCTCAGTTTTCGACCCCTGGTACTCGGGTGCAACATTCCAGACGCTTTACTAACACTCTCCCGACTTGTAGAGTCAGTGCCTTTAACCTCCTGTTTGGCCCAGTTTGCAATTTCTGCGGAAGATGAACAGGAATAGGAGAACCAATGAGAGACTAGCTGGAGGTGTCTGGACGGGCAAATTTAACTCTCATTTGCCACCAGGAAGAGGAATTAACCAAAGGCTCAGCGTGCCGTGCCGGAACCAGATTAGGGCCTGAAGCAATCCTGCGGTGTTGCGGCCAGCTCACAAGAAAGCGAGTTGAAGAAAGGAGCTCAGGGGCACTGTCATTCACAAACCTGCAGAGTTATGAATGACAGCTATCGTCCAAAAATATACTGAAGTAAGGCTGCCAAGAGGACTTGAAAGCGGGACAGAATTGCAGGAAACCGATTTCAGGAGGTACACTGGAATTGCATTTAAAGCATAGGAAAAGAGGCAGAACGTCCACAATGATGCACTTGGCCAAAAAGGGCGTATGCGTTTTTTCCTGAATATATTCAGGAAAAAACGCATACGCCCTTTTTGGCCAACCAAGCAAGCTTGCAAAGAAATCTGCACTACAATGAAGTCTCACTTCCCCACGGTCAAAAGGGCCATCTGAAAAAAGTGTAAAATCCAGAAAGGCAGGACAGGCCATGGAGAACTGGGAGCCTTGTTATGCTGATGGGCGGGATGTAAATTGCCAACAGCCACTCGGGAGAAGTGTATGGTGTTTTCTGAAACATCTAAAAAACAAAGCAACAGAGCCTAGGGCACTTCCACTTATGGTCCTAAAGCTTAGGGAAATTAAAATCAAAAAGACACAGCCACCCCAAAGTTTGGGACGGCTCTGTTTACAAGAACCTCGTTTACGGTACAAGTTCAATATCAAAGAAAGCGAAAAATGGATAAAGAAGTTGTGGTAATTATGTACAATGCAATATCACTCAGCAATGAAATCTATGTCATCAGGCCCGTAGCAGCATAATGAGTGGATTCAGGTATGATGATTCTAACTGAAATAAGTCACACAGAAAAAGAAACATCATAAGATATCACTAATACACGGAATGTAAACTTGGCTACACAGGAACTGAATTACAAAACAGAACAGGGTCTCAAATTTAGAAAACCAACTTATGCTTGCTTAAGGGGAAAGGTGAGTTGGGGTGCTGCATAAAACCAGAGATTGAAATGAGCACAGATAAAGTTCCTTAAGCCAAATATGGAATAGACAAGAGCTACTCCTTGCTCAACGAAATGGGCTCAACACCCCATATTAAACGCCTAAGAATGTACCTGACTAGTAAGTATCTTAAAACCTATGGATTGCTATGTCTCCGAAAGAGAATCAAGCGTGTGTACAGGGGCATAAACGCAGCAGTGATAGGATTGGAGAGGTTTGGTGAGCAAATGAAGACCCTTTGAAGTCATATTGCATGGTAGCCATTCCACGGGTCTCAACTCTCCAGGTTGAAGGGATTCTTCCTTCAGCTAAAACATCCATGTGGAACCCAGAGTATGATCAACCATGTGATCGGGAGACGTGTTCAAATATGTCTCAGTTTTCGACCCCTGGTACTCGGGTGCAACATTCCAGACGCTTTACTAACACTCTCCCGACTTGTAGAGTCAGTGCCTTTAACCTCCTGTTTGGCCCAGTTTGCAATTTCTGCGGAAGATGAACAGGAATAGGAGAACCAATGAGAGACTAGCTGGAGGTGTCTGGACGGGCAAATTTAACTCTCATTTGCCACCAGGAAGAGGAATTAACCAAAGGCTCAGCGTGCCGTGCCGGAACCGGATTAGGGCCTGAAGCAATCCTGCGGTGTTGCGGCCAGCTCACAAGAAAGCGAGTTGAAGAAAGGAGCTCAGGGGCACTGTAATCCACAAACCTGCAGAGTTATGAATGACAGCTATCGTCCAAAAATATACTGAAGTAAGGCTGCCAAGAGGACTTGAAAGCGGGGCAGAATTGCAGGAAACCGATTTCAGGAGGTACACTGGAATTGCATTTAAAGCATAGGAAAAGAGGCAGAACGTCCACAATGATGCACTTGGCCAAAAAGGGCATATGCGTTTTTTCCTGAATATATTCAGGAAAAAACGCATACGCCCTTTTTGGCCAACCAAGCAAGCTTGCAAAGGAAATCTGCACTACAATGAAGTCTCACTTCCCCTGGTCAAAAGGGCCATCTGAAAAAAGTGTAAAATCCAGAAAGGCAGGACAGGCCATGGAGAACTGGGAGCCTTGTTATGCTGATGGGCGGGATGTAAATTGCCAACAGCCACTCGGGAGAAGTGTATGGTGTTTCCTGAAACATCTAAAAAACAAAGCAACAGAGCCTAGGGCACTGCCACTTATGGTCCTATAGCTTAGGGAAATTACAATCAAAAAGACACAGCCACCCCAAAGTTTGGGACGGCTCTGTTTACAAGAACCTCGTTTACGGTACAAGTTCAATATCAAAGAAAGCGAAAAATGGATAAAGAAGTTGTGGTACATACGTACAATGCAATATCACTCAGCAATGAAATCTATGTCATCAGGCCCGTAGCAGCATAATGAGTGGATTCAGGTACGATGATTCTAACTGAAATAAGTCACACAGAAAAAGAAACATCATAAGATATCACTAATACACGGAATGTAAACTTGGCTACACAGGAACTGAATTACAAAACAGAACAGGGTCTCAAATTTAGAAAACCAACTTATGCTTGCTTAAGGGGAAAGGTGAGTTGGGGTGCTGCATAAAACCAGAGATTGAAATGAGCACAGATAAAGTTCCTTAAGCCAAATATGGAATAGACAAGAGCTACTCCTTGCTCAACGAAATGGGCTCAACACCCCATATTAAACGCCTAAGAATGTACCTGACTAGTAAGTATCTTAAAACCTATGGATTGCTATGTCTCCGAAAGAGAAGCAAGCGTGTGTACAGGGGCATAAACGCAGCAGTGATAGGATTGGAGAGGTTCGGTGAGCAAATGAAGACCCTTTGAAGTCATATTGCATGGTACCCATTCCACGGGTCTCAACTCTCCAGGTTGAAGGGATTCTTCCTTCAGCTAAAACATGCATGTGGAACCCAGAGTATGATCAACCGTGTGATCGGGAGACGTGTTCAAATATGTCTCAGTTTTCGACCCCTGGTACTCGGGTGCAACATTCCAGACGCTTTACTAACACTCTCCCGACTTGTAGAGTCAGTGCCTTTAACCTCCTGTTTGGCCCAGTTTGCAATTTCTGCGGAAGATGAACAGGAATAGGAGAACCAATGAGAGACTAGCTGGAGGTGTCTGGACGGGCAAATTTAACTCTCATTTGCCACCAGGAAGAGGAATTAACCAAAGGCTCAGCGTGCCGTGCCGGAACCGGATTAGGGCCTGAAGCAATCCTGCGGTGTTGCGGCCAGCTCACAAGAAAGCGAGTTGAAGAAAGGAGCTCAGGGGCACTGTCATTCACTAACCTGCAGAGTTATGAATGACAGCTATCGTCCAAAAATATACTGAAGTAAGGCTGCCAAGAGGACTTGAAAGCGGGGCAGAATTGCAGGAAACCGATTTCAGGAGGTACACTGGAATTGCATTTAAAGCATAGGAAAAGAGGCAGAACGTCCACAATGATGCACTTGGCCAAAAAGGGCGTATGCGTTTTTTCCTGAATATATTCAGTAAAAAACGCATACGCCCTTTTTGGCCAACAAAGCAAGCTTGCAAAGGAAATCTGCACTACAATGAAGTCTCACTTCCCCTGTTCAAAAGGGCCATCTGAAAAAAGTGTAAAATCCAGAAAGGCAGGACAGGCCATGGAGAACTGGGAGCCTTGTTATGCTGATGGGCGGGATGTAAATTGCCAACAGCCACTTGGGAGAAGTGTATGGTGTTTCCTGAAACATCTAAAAAACAAAGCAACAGAGCCTAGGGCACTGCCACTTATGGTCCTATAGCTTAGGGAAATTACAATCAAAAAGACACAGCCACCCCAAAGTTTGGGACGGCTCTGTTTACAAGAACCTCGTTTACGGTACAAGTTCAATATCAAAGAAAGCGAAAAATGGATAAAGAAGTTGTGGTAATTATGTACAATGCAATATCACTCAGCAATGAAATCTATGTCATCAGGCCCGTAGCAGCATAATGAGTGGATTCAGGTATGATGATTCTAACTGAAATAAGTCACACAGAAAAAGAAACATCATAAGATATCACTAATACACGGAATGTAAACTTGGCTACACAGGAACTGAATTACAAAACAGAACAGGGTCTCAAATTTAGAAAACCAACTTATGCTTGCTTAAGGGGAAAGGTGAGTTGGGGTGCTGCATAAAACCAGAGATTGAAATGAGCACAGATAAAGTTCCTTAAGCCAAATATGGAATAGACAAGAGCTACTCCTTGCTCAACGAAATGGGCTCAACACCCCATATTAAACGCCTAAGAATGTACCTGACTAGTAAGTATCTTAAAACCTATGGATTGCTATGTCTCCGAAAGAGAATCAAGCGTGTGTACAGGGGCATAAACGCAGCAGTGATAGGATTGGAGAGGTTCGGTGAGCAAATGAAGACCCTTTGAAGTCATATTGCATGGTACCCATTCCACGGGTCTCAACTCTCCAGGTTGAAGGGATTCTTCCTTCAGCTAAAACATGCATGTGGAACCCAGAGTATGATCAACCGTGTGATCGGGAGACGTGTTCAAATATGTCTCAGTTTTCGACCCCTGGTACTCGGGTGCAACATTCCAGACGCTTTACTAACACTCTCCCGACTTGTAGAGTCAGTGCCTTTAACCTCCTGTTTGGCCCAGTTTGCAATTTCTGCGGAAGATGAACAGGAATAGGAGAACCAATGAGAGACTAGCTGGAGGTGTCTGGACGGGCAAATTTAACTCTCATTTGCCACCAGGAAGAGGAATTAACCAAAGGCTCAGCGTGCCGTGCCGGAACCGGATTAGGGCCTGAAGCAATCCTGCGGTGTTGCGGCCAGCTCACAAGAAAGCGAGTTGAAGAAAGGAGCTCAGGGGCACTGTCATTCACAAACCTGCAGAGTTATGAATGACAGCTATCGTCCAAAAATATACTGAAGTAAGGCTGCCAAGAGGACTTGAAAGCGGGGCAGAATTGCAGGAAACCAATTTCAGGAGGTAGACTGGAATTGCATTTAAAGCATAGGAAAAGAGGCAGAACGTCCACAATGATGCACTTGGCCAAAAAGGGCGTATGCGTTTTTTCCTGAATATATACAGTAAAAAACGCATACGCCCTTTTTGGCCAACAAAGCAAGCTTGCAAAGGAAATCTGCACTACAATGAAGTCTCACTTCCCCTGTTCAAAAGGGCCATCTGAAAAAAGTGTAAAATCCAGAAAGGCAGGACAGGCCATGGAGAACTGGGAGCCTTGTTATGCTGATGGGCGGGATGTAAATTGCCAACAGCCACTCGGGAGAAGTGTATGGTGTTTCCTGAAACATCTAAAAACCAAAGCAACAGAGCCTAGGGCACTTCCACTTATGGTCCTAAAGCTTAGGGAAATTAAAATCAAAAAGACACAGCCACCCCAAAGTTTGGGACGGCTCTGTTTACAAGAACCTCGTTTACGGTACAAGTTCAATATCAAAGAAAGCGAAAAATGGATAAAGAAGTTGTGGTAATTATGTACAATGCAATATCACTCAGCAATGAAATCTATGTCATCAGGCCCGTAGCAGCATAATGAGTGGATTCAGGTATGATGATTCTAACTGAAATAAGTCACACAGAAAAAGAAACATCATAAGATATCACTAATACACGGAATGTAAACTTGGCTACACAGGAACTGAATTACAAAACAGAACAGGGTCTCAAATTTAGAAAACCAACTTATGCTTGCTTAAGGGGAAAGGTGAGTTGGGGTGCTGCATAAAACCAGAGATTGAAATGAGCACAGATAAAGTTCCTTAAGCCAAATATGGAATAGACAAGAGCTACTCCTTGCTCAACGAAATGGGCTCAACACCCCATATTAAACGCCTAAGAATGTACCTGACTAGTAAGTATCTTAAAACCTATGGATTGCTATGTCTCCGAAAGAGAATCAAGCGTGTGTACAGGGGCATAAACGCAGCAGTGATAGGATTGGAGAGGTTTGGTGAGCAAATGAAGACCCTTTGAAGTCATATTGCATGGTAGCCATTCCACGGGTCTCAACTCTCCAGGTTGAAGGGATTCTTCCTTCAGCTAAAACATCCATGTGGAACCCAGAGTATGATCAACCGTGTGATCGGGAGACGTGTTCAAATATGTCTCAGTTTTCGACCCCTGGTACTCGGGTGCAACATTCCAGACGCTTTACTAACACTCTCCCGACTTGTAGAGTCAGTGCCTTTAACCTCCTGTTTGGCCCAGTTTGCAATTTCTGCGGAAGATGAACAGGAATAGGAGAACCAATGAGAGACTAGCTGGAGGTGTCTGGACGGGCAAATTTAACTCTCATTTGCCACCAGGAAGAGGAATTAACCAAAGGCTCAGCGTGCCGTGCCGGAACCGGATTAGGGCCTGAAGCAATCCTGCGGTGTTGCGGCCAGCTCACAAGAAAGCGAGTTGAAGAAAGGAGCTCAGGGGCACTGTAATCCACAAACCTGCAGAGTTATGAATGACAGCTATCGTCCAAAAATATACTGAAGTAAGGCTGCCAAGAGGACTTGAAAGCGGGGCAGAATTGCAGGAAACCGATTTCAGGAGGTACACTGGAATTGCATTTAAAGCATAGGAAAAGAGGCAGAACGTCCACAATGATGCACTTGGCCAAAAAGGGCATATGCGTTTTTTCCTGAATATATTCAGGAAAAAACGCATACGCCCTTTTTGGCCAACCAAGCAAGCTTGCAAAGGAAATCTGCACTACAATGAAGTCTCACTTCCCCTGGTCAAAAGGGCCATCTGAAAAAAGTGTAAAATCCAGAAAGGCAGGACAGGCCATGGAGAACTGGGAGCCTTGTTATGCTGATGGGCGGGATGTAAATTGCCAACAGCCACTCGGGAGAAGTGTATGGTGTTTCCTGAAACATCTAAAAAACAAAGCAAGAGAGCCTAGGGCACTGCCACTTATGGTCCTATAGCTTAGGGAAATTACAATCAAAAAGACACAGCCACCCCAAAGTTTGGGACGGCTCTGTTTACAAGAACCTCGTTTACGGTACAAGTTCAATATCAAAGAAAGCGAAAAATGGATAAAGAAGTTGTGGTAATTACGTACAATGCAATATCACTCAGCAATGAAATCTATGTCATCAGGCCCGTAGCAGCATAATGAGTGGATTCAGGTACGATGATTCTAACTGAAATAAGTCACACAGAAAAAGAAACATCATAAGATATCACTAATACACGGAATGTAAACTTGGCTACACAGGAACTGAATTACAAAACAGAACAGGGTCTCAAATGTAGAAAACCAACTTATGCTTGCTTAAGGGGAAAGGTGAGTTGGGGTGCTGCATAAAACCAGAGATTGAAATGAGCACAGATAAAGTTCCTTAAGCCAAATATGGAATAGACAAGAGCTACTCCTTGCTCAACGAAATGGGCTCAACACCCCATATTAAACGCCTAAGAATGTACCTGACTAGTAAGTATCTTAAAACCTATGGATTGCTATGTCTCCGAAAGAGAAGCAAGCGTGTGTACAGGGGCATAAACGCAGCAGTGATAGGATTGGAGAGGTTCGGTGAGCAAATGAAGACCCTTTGAAGTCATATTGCATGGTACCCATTCCACGGGTCTCAACTCTCCAGGTTGAAGGGATTCTTCCTTCAGCTAAAACATGCATGTGGAACCCAGAGTATGATCAACCGTGTGATCGGGAGACGTGTTCAAATATGTCTCAGTTTTCGACCCCTGGTACTCGGGTGCAACATTCCAGACGCTTTACTAACACTCTCCCGACTTGTAGAGTCAGTGCCTTTAACCTCCTGTTTGGCCCAGTTTGCAATTTCTGCGGAAGATGAACAGGAATAGGAGAACCAATGAGAGACTAGCTGGAGGTGTCTGGACGGGCAAATTTAACTCTCATTTGCCACCAGGAAGAGGAATTAACCAAAGGCTCAGCGTGCCGTGCCGGAACCGGATTAGGGCCTGAAGCAATCCTGCGGTGTTGCGGCCAGCTCACAAGAAAGCGAGTTGAAGAAAGGAGCTCAGGGGCACTGTCATTCACAAACCTGCAGAGTTATGAATGACAGCTATCGTCCAAAAATATACTGAAGTAAGGCTGCCAAGAGGACTTGAAAGCGGGGCAGAATTGCAGGAAACCAATTTCAGGAGGTAGACTGGAATTGCATTTAAAGCATAGGAAAAGAGGCAGAACGTCCACAATGATGCACTTGGCCAAAAAGGGCGTATGCGTTTTTTCCTGAATATATTCAGTAAAAAACGCATACGCCCTTT
Organism: Lagenorhynchus albirostris; assembly: GCF_949774975.1. NCBI lineage: Eukaryota > Metazoa > Chordata > Mammalia > Artiodactyla > Delphinidae > Lagenorhynchus > Lagenorhynchus albirostris. The sequence goes on along the minus strand of NC_083098.1, from coordinate 52,846,448 downwards.
TTGGCCAACAAAGCAAGCTTGCAAAGGAAATCTGCACTACAATGAAGTCTCACTTCCCCTGTTCAAAAGGGCCATCTGAAAAAAGTGTAAAATCCAGAAAGGCAGGACAGGCCATGGAGAACTGGGAGCCTTGTTATGCTGATGGGCGGGATGTAAATTGCCAACAGCCACTCGGGAGAAGTGTATGGTGTTTCCTGAAACATCTAAAAAACAAAGCAACAGAGCCTAGGGCACTGCCACTTATGGTCCTATAGCTTAGGGAAATTACAATCAAAAAGACACAGCCACCCCAAAGTTTGGGACGGCTCTGTTTACAAGAACCTCGTTTACGGTACAAGTTCAATATCAAAGAAAGCGAAAAATGGATAAAGAAGTTGTGGTAATTATGTACAATGCAATATCACTCAGCAATGAAATCTATGTCATCAGGCCCGTAGCAGCATAATGAGTGGATTCAGGTATGATGATTCTAACTGAAATAAGTCACACAGAAAAAGAAACATCATAAGATATCACTAATACACGGAATGTAAACTTGGCTACACAGGAACTGAATTACAAAACAGAACAGGGTCTCAAATTTAGAAAACCAACTTATGCTTGCTTAAGGGGAAAGGTGAGTTGGGGTGCTGCATAAAACCAGAGATTGAAATGAGCACAGATAAAGTTCCTTAAGCCAAATATGGAATAGACAAGAGCTACTCCTTGCTCAACGAAATGGGCTCAACACCCCATATTAAACGCCTAAGAATGTACCTGACTAGTAAGTATCTTAAAACCTATGGATTGCTATGTCTCCGAAAGAGAATCAAGCGTGTGTACAGGGGCATAAACGCAGCAGTGATAGGATTGGAGAGGTTCGGTGAGCAAATGAAGACCCTTTGAAGTCATATTGCATGGTACCCATTCCACGGGTCTCAACTCTCCAGGTTTAAGGGATTCTTCCTTCAGCTAAAACATGCATGTGGAACCCAGAGTATGATCAACCGTGTGATCGGGAGACGTGTTCAAATATGTCTCAGTTTTCGACCCCTGGTACTCGGGTGCAACATTCCAGACGCTTTACTAACACTCTCCCGACTTGTAGAGTCAGTGCCTTTAACCTCCTGTTTGGCCCAGTTTGCAATTTCTGCGGAAGATGAACAGGAATAGGAGAACCAATGAGAGACTAGCTGGAGGTGTCTGGACGGGCAAATTTAACTCTCATTTGCCACCAGGAAGAGGAATTAACCAAAGGCTCAGCGTGCCGTACCGGAACCGGATTAGGGCCTGAAGCAATCCTGCGGTGTTGCGGCCAGCTCACAAGAAAGCGAGTTGAAGAAAGGAGCTCAGCGGCACTGTCATTCACAAACCTGCAGAGTTATGAATGACAGCTATCGTCCAAAAATATACTGAAGTAAGGCTGCCAAGAGGACTTGAAAGCGGGGCAGAATTGCAGGAAACCGATTTCAGGAGGTACACTGGAATTGCATGTAAAGCATAGGAAAAGAGGCAGAACGTCCACAATGATGCACTTGGCCAAAAAGGGCGTAGGCGTTTTTTCCTGAATATATTCAGGAAAAAACGCCTACGCCCTTTTTGGCCAACCAAGCAAGCTTGCAAAGGAAATCTGCACTACAATGAAGTCTCACTTCCCCTGGTCAAAAAGGCCATCTGAAAAAAGTGTAAAATCCAGAAAGGCAGGACAGGCCATGGAGAACTGGGAGCCTTGTTATGCTGATGGGCGGGATGTAAATTGCCAACAGCCACTTGGGAGAAGTGTATGGTGTTTCCTGAAACATCTAAAAAACAAAGCAACAGAGCCTAGGGCACTGCCACTTATGGTCCTATAGCTTAGGGAAATTACAATCAAAAAGACACAGCCACCCCAAAGTTTGGGACGGCTCTGTTTACAAGAACCTCGTTTACGGTACAAGTTCAATATCAAAGAAAGCGAAAAATGGATAAAGAAGTTGTGGTAATTATGTACAATGCAATATCACTCAGCAATGAAATCTATGTCATCAGGCCCGTAGCAGCATAATGAGTGGATTCAGGTACGATGATTCTAACTGAAATAAGTCACACAGAAAAAGAAACATCATAAGATATCACTAATACACGGAATGTAAACTTGGCTACACAGGAACTGAATTACAAAACAGAACAGGGTCTCAAATTTAGAAAACCAACTTATGCTTGCTTAAGGGGAAAGGTGAGTTGGGGTGCTGCATAAAACCAGAGATTGAAATGAGCACAGATAAAGTTCCTTAAGCCAAATATGGAATAGACAAGAGCTACTCCTTGCTCAACGAAATGGGCTCAACACCCCATATTAAACGCCTAAGAATGTACCTGACTAGTAAGTATCTTAAAACCTATGGATTGCTATGTCTCCGAAAGAGAATCAAGCGTGTGTACAGGGGCATAAACGCAGCAGTGATAGGATTGGAGAGGTTCGGTGAGCAAATGAAGACCCTTTGAAGTCATATTGCATGGTACCCATTCCACGGGTCTCAACTCTCCAGGTTGAAGGGATTCTTCCTTCAGCTAAAACATGCATGTGGAACCCAGAGTATGATCAACCGTGTGATCGGGAGACGTGTTCAAATATGTCTCAGTTTTCGACCCCTGGTACTCGGGTGCAACATTCCAGACGCTTTACTAACACTCTCCCGACTTGTAGAGTCAGTGCCTTTAACCTCCTGTTTGGCCCAGTTTGCAATTTCTGCGGAAGATGAACAGGAATAGGAGAACCAATGAGAGACTAGCTGGAGGTGTCTGGACGGGCAAATTTAACTCTCATTTGCCACCAGGAAGAGGAATTAACCAAAGGCTCAGCGTGCCGTGCCGGAACCGGATTAGGGCCTGAAGCAATCCTGCGGTGTTGCGGCCAGCTCACAAGAAAGCGAGTTGAAGAAAGGAGCTCAGGGGCACTGTCATTCACAAACCTGCAGAGTTATGAATGACAGCTATCGTCCAAAAATATACTGAAGTAAGGCTGCCAAGAGGACTTGAAAGCGGGGCAGAATTGCAGGAAACCAATTTCAGGAGGTAGACTGGAATTGCATTTAAAGCATAGGAAAAGAGGCAGAACGTCCACAATGATGCACTTGGCCAAAAAGGGCGTATGCGTTTTTTCCTGAATATATTCAGTAAAAAACGCATACGCCCTTTTTGGCCAACAAAGCAAGCTTGCAAAGGAAATCTGCACTACAATGAAGTCTCACTTCCCCTGGTCAAAAGGGCCATCTGAAAAAAGTGTAAAATCCAGAAAAGCAGGACAAGCCATGGAGAACTGGGAGCCTTGTTATGCTGATGGGCGGGATGTAAATTGCCAACAGCCACTCGGGAGAAGTGTATGGTGTTTCCTGAAACATCTAAAAACCAAAGCAACAGAGCCTAGGGCACTGCCACTTATGGTCCTATAGCTTAGGGAAATTAAAATCAAAAAGACACAGCCACCCCAAAGTTTGGGACGGCTCTGTTTAAAAGAACCTCGTTTACGGTGCAAGTTCAATATCGCAGAAAGCGAAAAATGGATAAAGAAGTTGTGGTACATACGTACAATGCAATATCACTCAGCAATGAAATCTATGTCATCAGGCCCGTAGCAGCATAATGAGTGGATTCAGGTATGATGATTCTAACTGAAATAAGTCACACAGAAAAAGAAACATCATAAGATATCACTAGTACACGGAATGTAATCTTGGTTACACAGGAACTGAATTACAAAACAGAACAGGGTCTCAAATTTAGAAAACCAACTTATGCTTGCTTAAGGGGAAAGGTGAGCTGGGGTGCTGCATAAAACCAGAGATTGAAATGAGCACAGATAAAGTTCCTTAAGCCAAATATGTAATAGACAAGAGCTACTCCTTGCTCAACGAAATGGGCTCAACACCCCATATTAAACGCCTAAGAATGTACCTGACTAGTAAGTATCTTAAAACCTATGGATTGCTATGTCTCCGAAAGAGAATCAAGCGTGTGTACAGGGGCATAAACGCAGCAGTGATAGGATTGGAGAGGTTCGGTGAGCAAATGAAGACCCTTTGAAGTCATATTGCATGGTACCCATTCCACGGGTCTCAACTCTCCAGGTTTAAGGGGTTCTTCCTTCAGCTAAAACATGCATGTGGAACCCAGAGTATGATCAACCGTGTGATCGGGAGACGTGTTCAAATATGTCTCAGTTTTCGACCCCTGGTACTCGGGTGCAACATTCCAGACGCTTTACTAACACTCTCCCGACTTGTAGAGTCAGTGCCTTTAACCTCCTGTTTGGCCCAGTTTGCAATTTCTGCGGAAGATGAACAGGAATAGGAGAACCAATGAGAGACTAGCTGGAGGTGTCTGGACGGGCAAATTTAACTCTCATTTGCCACCAGGAAGAGGAATTAACCAAAGGCTCAGCGTGCCGTGCCGGAACCGGATTAGGGCCTGAAGCAATCCTGCGGTGTTGCGGCCAGCTCACAAGAAAGCGAGTTGAAGAAAGGAGCTCAGGGGCACTGTCATTCACAAACCTGCAGAGTTATGAATGACAGCTATCGTCCAAAAATATACTGAAGTAAGGCTGCCAAGAGGACTTGAAAGCGGGACAGAATTGCAGGAAACCGATTTCAGGAGGTACACTGGAATTGCATTTAAAGCATAGGAAAAGAGGCAGAACGTCCACAATGATGCACTTGGCCAAAAAGGGCGTATGCGTTTTTTCCTGAATATATTCAGTAAAAAACGCATACGCCCTTTTTGGCCAACCAAGCAAGCTTGCAAAGAAATCTGCACTACAATGAAGTCTCACTTCCCCACGGTCAAAAGGGCCATCTGAAAAAAGTGTAAAATCCAGAAAGGCAGGACAGGCCATGGAGAACTGGGAGCCTTGTTATGCTGATGGGCGGGATGTAAATTGCCAACAGCCACTCGGGAGAAGTGTATGGTGTTTTCTGAAACATCTAAAAAACAAAGCAACAGAGCCTAGGGCACTTCCACTTATGGTCCTAAAGCTTAGGGAAATTAAAATCAAAAAGACACAGCCACCCCAAAGTTTGGGACGGCTCTGTTTACAAGAACCTCGTTTACGGTACAAGTTCAATATCAAAGAAAGCGAAAAATGGATAAAGAAGTTGTGGTAATTATGTACAATGCAATATCACTCAGCAATGAAATCTATGTCATCAGGCCCGTAGCAGCATAATGAGTGGATTCAGGTATGATGATTCTAACTGAAATAAGTCACACAGAAAAAGAAACATCATAAGATATCACTAATACACGGAATGTAAACTTGGCTACACAGGAACTGAATTACAAAACAGAACAGGGTCTCAAATTTAGAAAACCAACTTATGCTTGCTTAAGGGGAAAGGTGAGTTGGGGTGCTGCATAAAACCAGAGATTGAAATGAGCACAGATAAAGTTCCTTAAGCCAAATATGGAATAGACAAGAGCTACTCCTTGCTCAACGAAATGGGCTCAACACCCCATATTAAACGCCTAAGAATGTACCTGACTAGTAAGTATCTTAAAACCTATGGATTGCTATGTCTCCGAAAGAGAATCAAGCGTGTGTACAGGGGCATAAACGCAGCAGTGATAGGATTGGAGAGGTTTGGTGAGCAAATGAAGACCCTTTGAAGTCATATTGCATGGTAGCCATTCCACGGGTCTCAACTCTCCAGGTTGAAGGGATTCTTCCTTCAGCTAAAACATCCATGTGGAACCCAGAGTATGATCAACCGTGTGATCGGGAGACGTGTTCAAATATGTCTCAGTTTTCGACCCCTGGTACTCGGGTGCAACATTCCAGACGCTTTACTAACACTCTCCCGACTTGTAGAGTCAGTGCCTTTAACCTCCTGTTTGGCCCAGTTTGCAATTTCTGCGGAAGATGAACAGGAATAGGAGAACAAATGAGAGACTAGCTGGAGGTGTCTGGACGGGCAAATTTAACTCTCATTTGCCACCAGGAAGAGGAATTAACCAAAGGCTCAGCGTGCCGTGCCGGAACCGGATTAGGGCCTGAAGCAATCCTGCGGTGTTGCGGCCAGCTCACAAGAAAGCGAGTTGAAGAAAGGAGCTCAGGGGCACTGTAATCCACAAACCTGCAGAGTTATGAATGACAGCTATCGTCCAAAAATATACTGAAGTAAGGCTGCCAAGAGGACTTGAAAGCGGGGCAGAATTGCAGGAAACCGATTTCAGGAGGTACACTGGAATTGCATTTAAAGCATAGGAAAAGAGGCAGAACGTCCACAATGATGCACTTGGCCAAAAAGGGCATATGCGTTTTTTCCTGAATATATTCAGGAAAAAACGCATACGCCCTTTTTGGCCAACCAAGCAAGCTTGCAAAGGAAATCTGCACTACAATGAAGTCTCACTTCCCCTGGTCAAAAGGGCCATCTGAAAAAAGTGTAAAATCCAGAAAGGCAGGACAGGCCATGGAGAACTGGGAGCCTTGTTATGCTGATGGGCGGGATGTAAATTGCCAACAGCCACTCGGGAGAAGTGTATGGTGTTTCCTGAAACATCTAAAAAACAAAGCAACAGAGCCTAGGGCACTGCCACTTATGGTCCTATAGCTTAGGGAAATTACAATCAAAAAGACACAGCCACCCCAAAGTTTGGGACGGCTCTGTTTACAAGAACCTCGTTTACGGTACAAGTTCAATATCAAAGAAAGCGAAAAATGGATAAAGAAGTTGTGGTAATTACGTACAATGCAATATCACTCAGCAATGAAATCTATGTCATCAGGCCCGTAGCAGCATAATGAGTGGATTCAGGTACGATGATTCTAACTGAAATAAGTCACACAGAAAAAGAAACATCATAAGATATCACTAATACACGGAATGTAAACTTGGCTACACAGGAACTGAATTACAAAACAGAACAGGGTCTCAAATTTAGAAAACCAACTTATGCTTGCTTAAGGGGAAAGGTGAGTTGGGGTGCTGCATAAAACCAGAGATTGAAATGAGCACAGATAAAGTTCCTTAAGCCAAATATGGAATAGACAAGAGCTACTCCTTGCTCAACGAAATGGGCTCAACACCCCATATTAAACGCCTAAGAATGTACCTGACTAGTAAGTATCTTAAAACCTATGGATTGCTATGTCTCCGAAAGAGAAGCAAGCGTGTGTACAGGGGCATAAACGCAGCAGTGATAGGATTGGAGAGGTTCGGTGAGCAAATGAAGACCCTTTGAAGTCATATTGCATGGTACCCATTCCACGGGTCTCAACTCTCCAGGTTGAAGGGATTCTTCCTTCAGCTAAAACATGCATGTGGAACCCAGAGTATGATCAACCGTGTGATCGGGAGACGTGTTCAAATATGTCTCAGTTTTCGACCCCTGGTACTCGGGTGCAACATTCCAGACGCTTTACTAACACTCTCCCGACTTGTAGAGTCAGTGCCTTTAACCTCCTGTTTGGCCCAGTTTGCAATTTCTGCGGAAGATGAACAGGAATAGGAGAACCAATGAGAGACTAGCTGGAGGTGTCTGGACGGGCAAATTTAACTCTCATTTGCCACCAGGAAGAGGAATTAACCAAAGGCTCAGCGTGCCGTGCCGGAACCGGATTAGGGCCTGAAGCAATCCTGCGGTGTTGCGGCCAGCTCACAAGAAAGCGAGTTGAAGAAAGGAGCTCAGGGGCACTGTCATTCACAAACCTGCAGAGTTATGAATGACAGCTATCGTCCAAAAATATACTGAAGTAAGGCTGCCAAGAGGACTTGAAAGCGGGGCAGAATTGCAGGAAACCAATTTCAGGAGGTAGACTGGAATTGCATTTAAAGCATAGGAAAAGAGGCAGAACGTCCACAATGATGCACTTGGCCAAAAAGGGCGTATGCGTTTTTTCCTGAATATATTCAGTAAAAAACGCATACGCCCTTTTTGGCCAACAAAGCAAGCTTGCAAAGGAAATCTGCACTACAATGAAGTCTCACTTCCCCTGTTCAAAAGGGCCATCTGAAAAAAGTGTAAAATCCAGAAAGGCAGGACAGGCCATGGAGAACTGGGAGCCTTGTTATGCTGATGGGCGGGATGTAAATTGCCAACAGCCACTCGGGAGAAGTGTATGGTGTTTCCTGAAACATCTAAAAAACAAAGCAACAGAGCCTAGGGCACTGCCACTTATGGTCCTATAGCTTAGGGAAATTACAATCAAAAAGACACAGCCACCCCAAAGTTTGGGACGGCTCTGTTTACAAGAACCTCGTTTACGGTACAAGTTCAATATCAAAGAAAGCGAAAAATGGATAAAGAAGTTGTGGTAATTATGTACAATGCAATATCACTCAGCAATGAAATCTATGTCATCAGGCCCGTAGCAGCATAATGAGTGGATTCAGGTATGATGATTCTAACTGAAATAAGTCACACAGAAAAAGAAACATCATAAGATATCACTAATACACGGAATGTAAACTTGGCTACACAGGAACTGAATTACAAAACAGAACAGGGTCTCAAATTTAGAAAACCAACTTATGCTTGCTTAAGGGGAAAGGTGAGTTGGGGTGCTGCATAAAACCAGAGATTGAAATGAGCACAGATAAAGTTCCTTAAGCCAAATATGGAATAGACAAGAGCTACTCCTTGCTCAACGAAATGGGCTCAACACCCCATATTAAACGCCTAAGAATGTACCTGACTAGTAAGTATCTTAAAACCTATGGATTGCTATGTCTCCGAAAGAGAATCAAGCGTGTGTACAGGGGCATAAACGCAGCAGTGATAGGATTGGAGAGGTTCGGTGAGCAAATGAAGACCCTTTGAAGTCATATTGCATGGTACCCATTCCACGGGTCTCAACTCTCCAGGTTGAAGGGATTCTTCCTTCAGCTAAAACATGCATGTGGAACCCAGAGTATGATCAACCGTGTGATCGGGAGACGTGTTCAAATATGTCTCAGTTTTCGACCCCTGGTACTCGGGTGCAACATTCCAGACGCTTTACTAACACTCTCCCGACTTGTAGAGTCAGTGCCTTTAACCTCCTGTTTGGCCCAGTTTGCAATTTCTGCGGAAGATGAACAGGAATAGGAGAACCAATGAGAGACTAGCTGGAGGTGTCTGGACCGGCAAATTTAACTCTCATTTGCCACCAGGAAGAGGAATTAACCAAAGGCTCAGCGTGCCGTACCGGAACCGGATTAGGGCCTGAAGCAATCCAGCGGTGTTGCGGCCAGCTCACAAGAAAGCGAGTTGAAGAAAGGAGCTCAGCGGCACTGTCATTCACAAACCTGCAGAGTTATGAATGACAGCTATCGTCCAAAAATATACTGAAGTAAGGCTGCCAAGAGGACTTGAAAGCGGGGCAGAATTGCAGGAAACCGATTTCAGGAGGTACACTGGAATTGCATGTAAAGCATAGGAAAAGAGGCAGAACGTCCACAATGATGCACTTGGCCAAAAAGGGCGTAGGCGTTTTTCCTGAATATATTCAGGAAAAAACGCCTACGCCCTTTTTGGCCAACCAAGCAAGCTTGCAAAGGAAATCTGCACTACAATGAAGTCTCACTTCCCCTGGTCAAAAAGGCCATCTGAAAAAAGTGTAAAATCCAGAAAGGCAGGACAGGCCATGGAGAACTGGGAGCCTTGTTATGCTGATGGGCGGGATGTAAATTGCCAACAGCCACTTGGGAGAAGTGTATGGTGTTTCCTGAAACATCTAAAAAACAAAGCAACAGAGCCTAGGGCACTGCCACTTATGGTCCTATAGCTTAGGGAAATTACAATCAAAAAGACACAGCCACCCCAAAGTTTGGGACGGCTCTGTTTACAAGAACCTCGTTTACGGTACAAGTTCAATATCAAAGAAAGCGAAAAATGGATAAAGAAGTTGTGGTAATTATGTACAATGCAATATCACTCAGCAATGAAATCTATGTCATCAGGCCCGTAGCAGCATAATGAGTGGATTCAGGTACGATGATTCTAACTGAAATAAGTCACACAGAAAAAGAAACATCATAAGATATCACTAATACACGGAATGTAAACTTGGCTACACAGGAACTGAATTACAAAACAGAACAGGGTCTCAAATTTAGAAAACCAACTTATGCTTGCTTAAGGGGAAAGGTGAGTTGGGGTGCTGCATAAAACCAGAGATTGAAATGAGCACAGATAAAGTTCCTTAAGCCAAATATGGAATAGACAAGAGCTACTCCTTGCTCAACGAAATGGGCTCAACACCCCATATTAAACGCCTAAGAATGTACCTGACTAGTAAGTATCTTAAAACCTATGGATTGCTATGTCTCCGAAAGAGAATCAAGCGTGTGTACAGGGGCATAAACGCAGCAGTGATAGGATTGGAGAGGTTCGGTGAGCAAATGAAGACCCTTTGAAGTCATATTGCATGGTACCCATTCCACGGGTCTCAACTCTCCAGGTTGAAGGGATTCTTCCTTCAGCAAAAACATCCATGTGGAACCCAGAGTATGATCAACCGTGTGATCGGGAGACGTGTTCAAATATGTCTCAGTTTTCGACCCCTGGTACTCGGGTGCAACATTCCAGACGCTTTACTAACACTCTCCCGACTTGTAGAGTCAGTGCCTTTAACCTCCTGTTTGGCCCAGTTTGCAATTTCTGCGGAAGATGAACAGGAATAGGAGAACCAATGAGAGACTAGCTGGAGGTGTCTGGACGGGCAAATTTAACTCTCATTTGCCACCAGGAAGAGGAATTAACCAAAGGCTCAGCGTGCCGTGCCGGAACCGGATTAGGGCCTGAAGCAATCCTGCGGTGTTGCGGCCAGCTCACAAGAAAGCGAGTTGAAGAAAGGAGCTCAGGGGCACTGTCATTCACAAACCTGCAGAGTTATGAATGACAGCTATCGTCCAAAAATATACTGAAGTAAGGCTGCCAAGAGGACTTGAAAGCGGGGCAGAATTGCAGGAAACCGATTTCAGGAGGTAGACTGGAATTGCATGTAAAGCATAGGAAAAGAGGCAGAACGTCCACAATGATGCACTTGGCCAAAAAGGGCATATGCGTTTTTTCCTGAATATATTCAGTAAAAAACGCATACGCCCTTTTTGGCCAACCAAGCAAGCTTGCAAAGGAAATCTGCACTACAATGAAGTCTCACTTCCCCTGGTCAAAAGGGCCATCTGAAAAAAGTGTAAAATCCAGAAAGGCAGGACAGGCCATGGAGAACTGGGAGCCTTGTTATGCTGATGGGCGGGATGTAAATTGCCAACAGCCACTCGGGAGAAGTGTATGGTGTTTCCTGAAACATCTAAAAAACAAAGCAACAGAGCCTAGGGCACTGCCACTTATGGTCCTATAGCTTAGGGAAATTACAATCAAAAAGACACAGCCACCCCAAAGTTTGGGACGGCTCTGTTTACAAGAACCTCGTTTACGGTACAAGTTCAATATCAAAGAAAGCGAAAAATGGATAAAGAAGTTGTGGTAATTATGTACAATGCAATATCACTCAGCAATGAAATCTATGTCATCAGGCCCGTAGCAGCATAATGAGTGGATTCAGGTACGATGATTCTAACTGAAATAAGTCACACAGAAAAAGAAACATCATAAGATATCACTAATACACGGAATGTAAACTTGGCTACACAGGAACTGAATTACAAAACAGAACAGGGTCTCAAATTTAGAAAACCAACTTATGCTTGCTTAAGGGGAAAGGTGAGTTGGGGTGCTGCATAAAACCAGAGATTGAAATGAGCACAGATAAAGTTCCTTAAGCCAAATATGGAATAGACAAGAGCTACTCCTTGCTCAACGAAATGGGCTCAACACCCCATATTAAACGCCTAAGAATGTACCTGACTAGTAAGTATCTTAAAACCTATGGATTGCTATGTCTCCGAAAGAGAATCAAGCGTGTGTACAGGGGCATAAACGCAGCAGTGATAGGATTGGAGAGGTTCGGTGAGCAAATGAAGACCCTTTGAAGTCATATTGCATGGTACCCATTCCACGGGTCTCAACTCTCCAGGTTGAAGGGATTCTTCCTTCAGCAAAAACATCCATGTGGAACCCAGAGTATGATCAACCGTGTGATCGGGAGACGTGTTCAAATATGTCTCAGTTTTCGACCCCTGGTACTCGGGTGCAACATTCCAGACGCTTTACTAACACTCTCCCGACTTGTAGAGTCAGTGCCTTTAACCTCCTGTTTGGCCCAGTTTGCAATTTCTGCGGAAGATGAACAGGAATAGGAGAACCAATGAGAGACTAGCTGGAGGTGTCTGGACGGGCAAATTTAACTCTCATTTGCCACCAGGAAGAGGAATTAACCAAAGGCTCAGCGTGCCGTGCCGGAACCGGATTAGGGCCTGAAGCAATCCTGCGGTGTTGCGGCCAGCTCACAAGAAAGCGAGTTGAAGAAAGGAGCTCAGGGGCACTGTCATTCACAAACCTGCAGAGTTATGAATGACAGCTATCGTCCAAAAATATACTGAAGTAAGGCTGCCAAGAGGACTTGAAAGCGGGGCAGAATTGCAGGAAACCGATTTCAGGAGGTAGACTGGAATTGCATTTAAAGCATAGGAAAAGAGGCAGAACGTCCACAATGATGCACTTGGCCAAAAAGGGCATATGCGTTTTTTCCTGAATATATTCAGTAAAAAACGCATACGCCCTTTTTGGCCAACCAAGCAAGCTTGCAAAGGAAATCTGCACTACAATGAAGTCTCACTTCCCCTGGTCAAAAGGGCCATCTGAAAAAAGTGTAAAATCCAGAAAGGCAGGACAGGCCATGGAGAACTGGGAGCCTTGTTATGCTGATGGGCGGGATGTAAATTGCCAACAGCCACTCGGGAGAAGTGTATGGTGTTTCCTGAAACATCTAAAAAACAAAGCAACAGAGCCTAGGGCACTGCCACTTATGGTCCTATAGCTTAGGGAAATTACAATCAAAAAGACACAGCCACCCCAAAGTTTGGGACGGCTCTGTTTACAAGAACCTCGTTTACGGTACAAGTTCAATATCAAAGAAAGCGAAAAATGGATAAAGAAGTTGTGGTAATTATGTACAATGCAATATCACTCAGCAATGAAATCTATGTCATCAGGCCCGTAGCAGCATAATGAGTGGATTCAGGTATGATGATTCTAACTGAAATAAGTCACACAGAAAAAGAAACATCATAAGATATCACTAATACACGGAATGTAAACTTGGCTACACAGGAACTGAATTACAAAACAGAACAGGGTCTCAAATTTAGAAAACCAACTTATGCTTGCTTAAGGGGAAAGGTGAGTTGGGGTGCTGCATAAAACCAGAGATTGAAATGAGCACAGATAAAGTTCCTTAAGCCAAATATGGAATAGACAAGAGCTACTCCTTGCTCAACAAAATGGGCTCAACACCCCATATTAAACGCCTAAGAATGTACCTGACTAGTAAGTATCTTAAAACCTATGGATTGCTATGTCTCCGAAAGAGAATCAAGCATGTGTACAGGGGCATAAACGCAGCAGTGATAGGATTGGAGAGGTTCGGTGAGCAAATGAAGACCCTTTGAAGTCATATTGCATGGTACCCATTCCACGGGTCTCAACTCTCCAGGTTGAAGGGATTCTTCCTTCAGCTAAAACATGCATGTGGAACCCAGAGTATGATCAACCGTGTGATCGGGAGACGTGTTCAAATATGTCTCAGTTTTCGACCCCTGGTACTCGGGTGCAACATTCCAGACGCTTTACTAACACTCTCCCGACTTGTAGAGTCAGTGCCTTTAACCTCCTGTTTGGCCCAGTTTGCAATTTCTGCGGAAGATGAACAGGAATAGGAGAACCAATGAGAGACTAGCTGGAGGTGTCTGGACGGGCAAATTTAACTCTCATTTGCCACCAGGAAGAGGAATTAACCAAAGGCTCAGCATGCCGTGCCGGAACCGGATTAGGGCCTGAAGCAATCCTGCGGTGTTGCGGCCAGCTCACAAGAAAGCGAGTTGAAGAAAGGAGCTCAGGGGCACTGTCATTCACAAACCTGCAGAGTTATGAATGACAGCTATCGTCCAAAAATATACTGAAGTAAGGCTGCCAAGAGGACTTGAAAGCGGGGCAGAATTGCAGGAAACCGATTTCAGGAGGTACACTGGAATTGCATGTAAAGCATAGGAAAAGAGGCAGAACGTCCACAATGATGCACTTGGCCAAAAAGGGCGTAGGCGTTTTTTCCTGAATATATTCAGGAAAAAACGCATACGCCCTTTTTGGCCAACCAAGCAAGCTTGCAAAGGAAATCTGCACTACAATGAAGTCTCACTTCCCCTGGTCAAAAGGGCCATCTGAAAAAAGTGTAAAATCCAGAAAGGCAGGACAGGCCATGGAGAACTGGGAGCCTTGTTATGCTGATGGGCGGGATGTAAATTGCCAACAGCCACTCTGGAGAAGTGTATGGTGTTTCCTGAAACATCTAAAAAACAAAGCAACAGAGCCTAGGGCACTGCCACTTATGGTCCTATAGCTTAGGGAAATTACAATCAAAAAGACACAGCCACCCCAAAGTTTGGGACGGCTCTGTTTACAAGAACCTCGTTTACGGTACAAGTTCAATATCGCAGAAAGTGAAAAATGGATAAAGAAGTTGTGGTAATTATGTACAATGCAATATCACTCAGCAATGAAATCTATGTCATCAGGCCCGTAGCAGCATAATGAGTGGATTCAGGTATGATGATTCTAACTGAAATAAGTCACACAGAAAAAGAAACATCATAAGTTATCACTAGTACACAGAATGTAAACTTGGCTACACAGGAACTGAATTACAAAACAGAACAGGGTCTCAAATTTAGAAAACCAACTTATGCTTGCTTAAGGGGAAAGGTGAGTTGGGGTGCTGCATAAAACCAGAGATTGAAATGAGCACAGATAAAGTTCCTTAAGCCAAATATGGAATAGACAAGAGCTACTCCTTGCTCAACGAAATGGGCTCAACACCCCATATTAAACGCCTAAGAATGTACCTGACTAGTAAGTATCTTAAAACCTATGGATTGCTATGTCTCCGAAAGAGAATCAAGCGTGTTTACAGGGGCATAAACGCAGCAGTGATAGGATTGGAGAGGTTCGGTGAGCAAATGAAGACCCTTTGAAGTCATATTGCATGGTACCCATTCCACGGGTCTCAACTCTCCAGGTTGAAGGGATTCTTCCTTCAGCAAAAACATGCATGTGGAACCCAGAGTATGATCAACCGTGTGATCGGGAGACGTGTTCAAATATGTCTCAGTTTTCGACCCCTGGTACTCGGGTGCAACATTCCAGACGCTTTACTAACACTCTCCCGACTTGTAGAGTCAGTGCCTTTAACCTCCTGTTTGGCCCAGTTTGCAATTTCTGCGGAAGATGAACAGGAATAGGAGAACCAATGAGAGACTAGCTGGAGGTGTCTGGACGGGCAAATTTAACTCTCATTTGCCACCAGGAAGAGGAATTAACCAAAGGCTCAGCGTGCCGTGCCGGAACCGGATTAGGGCCTGAAGCAATCCTGCGGTGTTGCGGCCAGCTCACAAGAAAGCGAGTTGAAGAAAGGAGCTCAGGGGCACTGTCATTCACAAACCTGCAGAGTTATGAATGACAGCTATCGTCCAAAAATATACTGAAGTAAGGCTGCCAAGAGGACTTGAAAGCGGGGCAGAATTGCAGGAAACCGATTTCAGGAGGTAGACTGGAATTGCATGTAAAGCATAGGAAAAGAGGCAGAACGTCCACAATGATGCACTTGGCCAAAAAGGGCGTAGGCGTTTTTTCCTGAATATATTCAGGAAAAAACGCATACGCCCTTTTTGGCCAACCAAGCAAGCTTGCAAAGGAAATCTGCACTACAATGAAGTCTCACTTCCCCTGGTCAAAAGGGCCATCTGAAAAAAGTGTAAAATCCAGAAAGGCAGGACAGGCCATGGAGAACTGGGAGCCTTGTTATGCTGATGGGCGGGATGTAAATTGCCAACAGCCACTCTGGAGAAGTGTATGGTGTTTCCTGAAACATCTAAAAAACAAAGCAACAGAGCCTAGGGCACTGCCACTTATGGTCCTATAGCTTAGGGAAATTACAATCAAAAAGACACAGCCACCCCAAAGTTTGGGACGGCTCTGTTTACAAGAACCTCGTTTACGGTACAAGTTCAATATCGCAGAAAGTGAAAAATGGATAAAGAAGTTGTGGTAATTATGTACAATGCAATATCACTCAGCAATGAAATCTATGTCATCAGGCCCGTAGCAGCATAATGAGTGGATTCAGGTATGATGATTCTAACTGAAATAAGTCACACAGAAAAAGAAACATCATAAGTTATCACTAGTACACAGAATGTAAACTTGGCTACACAGGAACTGAATTACAAAACAGAACAGGGTCTCAAATTTAGAAAACCAACTTATGCTTGCTTAAGGGGAAAGGTGAGTTGGGGTGCTGCATAAAACCAGAGATTGAAATGAGCACAGATAAAGTTCCTTAAGCCAAATATGGAATAGACAAGAGCTACTCCTTGCTCAACGAAATGGGCTCAACACCCCATATTAAACGCCTAAGAATGTACCTGACTAGTAAGTATCTTAAAACCTATGGATTGCTATGTCTCCGAAAGAGAATCAAGCGTGTTTACAGGGGCATAAACGCAGCAGTGATAGGATTGGAGAGGTTCGGTGAGCAAATGAAGACCCTTTGAAGTCATATTGCATGGTACCCATTCCACGGGTCTCAACTCTCCAGGTTGAAGGGATTCTTCCTTCAGCAAAAACATCCATGTGGAACCCAGAGTATGATCAACCGTGTGATCGGGAGACGTGTTCAAATATGTCTCAGTTTTCGACCCCTGGTACTCGGGTGCAACATTCCAGACGCTTTACTAACACTCTCCCGACTTGTAGAGTCAGTGCCTTTAACCTCCTGTTTGGCCCAGTTTGCAATTTCTGCGGAAGATGAACAGGAATAGGAGAACCAATGAGAGACTAGCTGGAGGTGTCTGGACGGGCAAATTTAACTCTCATTTGCCACCAGGAAGAGGAATTAACCAAAGGCTCAGCGTGCCGTGCCGGAACCGGATTAGGGCCTGAAGCAATCCTGCGGTGTTGCGGCCAGCTCACAAGAAAGCGAGTTGAAGAAAGGAGCTCAGGGGCACTGTCATTCACAAACCTGCAGAGTTATGAATGACAGCTATCGTCCAAAAATATACTGAAGTAAGGCTGCCAAGAGGACTTGAAAGCGGGGCAGAATTGCAGGAAACCGATTTCAGGAGGTAGACTGGAATTGCATTTAAAGCATAGGAAAAGAGGCAGAACGTCCACAATGATGCACTTGGCCAAAAAGGGCATATGCGTTTTTTCCTGAATATATTCAGTAAAAAACGCATACGCCCTTTTTGGCCAACCAAGCAAGCTTGCAAAGGAAATCTGCACTACAATGAAGTCTCACTTCCCCTGGTCAAAAGGGCCATCTGAAAATAGTGTAAAATCCAGAAAGGCAGGACAGGCCATGGAGAACTGGGAGCCTTGTTATGCTGATGGGCGGGATGTAAATTGCCAACAGCCACTCGGGAGAAGTGTATGGTGTTTCCTGAAACATCTAAAAAACAAAGCAACAGAGCCTAGGGCACTGCCACTTATGGTCCTATAGCTTAGGGAAATTACAATCAAAAAGACACAGCCACCCCAAAGTTTGGGACGGCTCTGTTTACAAGAACCTCGTTTACGGTACAAGTTCAATATCAAAGAAAGCGAAAAATGGATAAAGAAGTTGTGGTAATTATGTACAATGCAATATCACTCAGCAATGAAATCTATGTCATCAGGCCCGTAGCAGCATAATGAGTGGATTCAGGTACGATGATTCTAACTGAAATAAGTCACACAGAAAAAGAAACATCATAAGATATCACTAATACACGGAATGTAAACTTGGCTACACAGGAACTGAATTACAAAACAGAACAGGGTCTCAAATTTAGAAAACCAACTTATGCTTGCTTAAGGGGAAAGGTGAGTTGGGGTGCTGCATAAAACCAGAGATTGAAATGAGCACAGATAAAGTTCCTTAAGCCAAATATGGAATAGACAAGAGCTACTCCTTGCTCAACGAAATGGGCTCAACACCCCATATTAAACGCCTAAGAATGTACCTGACTAGTAAGTATCTTAAAACCTATGGATTGCTATGTCTCCGAAAGAGAATCAAGCGTGTGTACAGGGGCATAAACGCAGCAGTGATAGGATTGGAGAGGTTCGGTGAGCAAATGAAGACCCTTTGAAGTCATATTGCATGGTACCCATTCCACGGGTCTCAACTCTCCAGGTTGAAGGGATTCTTCCTTCAGCAAAAACATCCATGTGGAACCCAGAGTATGATCAACCGTGTGATCGGGAGACGTGTTCAAATATGTCTCAGTTTTCGACCCCTGGTACTCGGGTGCAACATTCCAGACGCTTTACTAACACTCTCCCGACTTGTAGAGTCAGTGCCTTTAACCTCCTGTTTGGCCCAGTTTGCAATTTCTGCGGAAGATGAACAGGAATAGGAGAACCAATGAGAGACTAGCTGGAGGTGTCTGGACGGGCAAATTTAACTCTCATTTGCCACCAGGAAGAGGAATTAACCAAAGGCTCAGCGTGCCGTGCCGGAACCGGATTAGGGCCTGAAGCAATCCTGCGGTGTTGCGGCCAGCTCACAAGAAAGCGAGTTGAAGAAAGGAGCTCAGGGGCACTGTCATTCACAAACCTGCAGAGTTATGAATGACAGCTATCGTCCAAAAATATACTGAAGTAAGGCTGCCAAGAGGACTTGAAAGCGGGGCAGAATTGCAGGAAACCGATTTCAGGAGGTAGACTGGAATTGCATTTAAAGCATAGGAAAAGAGGCAGAACGTCCACAATGATGCACTTGGCCAAAAAGGGCATATGCGTTTTTTCCTGAATATATTCAGTAAAAAACGCATACGCCCTTTTTGGCCAACCAAGCAAGCTTGCAAAGGAAATCTGCACTACAATGAAGTCTCACTTCCCCTGGTCAAAAGGGCCATCTGAAAAAAGTGTAAAATCCAGAAAGGCAGGACAGGCCATGGAGAACTGGGAGCCTTGTTATGCTGATGGGCGGGATGTAAATTGCCAACAGCCACTCGGGAGAAGTGTATGGTGTTTCCTGAAACATCTAAAAAACAAAGCAACAGAGCCTAGGGCACTGCCACTTATGGTCCTATAGCTTAGGGAAATTACAATCAAAAAGACACAGCCACCCCAAAGTTTGGGACGGCTCTGTTTACAAGAACCTCGTTTACGGTACAAGTTCAATATCAAAGAAAGCGAAAAATGGATAAAGAAGTTGTGGTAATTATGTACAATGCAATATCACTCAGCAATGAAATCTATGTCATCAGGCCCGTAGCAGCATAATGAGTGGATTCAGGTATGATGATTCTAACTGAAATAAGTCACACAGAAAAAGAAACATCATAAGATATCACTAATACACGGAATGTAAACTTGGCTACACAGGAACTGAATTACAAAACAGAACAGGGTCTCAAATTTAGAAAACCAACTTATGCTTGCTTAAGGGGAAAGGTGAGTTGGGGTGCTGCATAAAACCAGAGATTGAAATGAGCACAGATAAAGTTCCTTAAGCCAAATATGGAATAGACAAGAGCTACTCCTTGCTCAACAAAATGGGCTCAACACCCCATATTAAACGCCTAAGAATGTACCTGACTAGTAAGTATCTTAAAACCTATGGATTGCTATGTCTCCGAAAGAGAATCAAGCATGTGTACAGGGGCATAAACGCAGCAGTGATAGGATTGGAGAGGTTCGGTGAGCAAATGAAGACCCTTTGAAGTCATATTGCATGGTACCCATTCCACGGGTCTCAACTCTCCAGGTTGAAGGGATTCTTCCTTCAGCTAAAACATGCATGTGGAACCCAGAGTATGATCAACCGTGTGATCGGGAGACGTGTTCAAATATGTCTCAGTTTTCGACCCCTGGTACTCGGGTGCAACATTCCAGACGCTTTACTAACACTCTCCCGACTTGTAGAGTCAGTGCCTTTAACCTCCTGTTTGGCCCAGTTTGCAATTTCTGCGGAAGATGAACAGGAATAGGAGAACCAATGAGAGACTAGCTGGAGGTGTCTGGACGGGCAAATTTAACTCTCATTTGCCACCAGGAAGAGGAATTAACCAAAGGCTCAGCGTGCCGTGCCGGAACCGGATTAGGGCCTGAAGCAATCCTGCGGTGTTGCGGCCAGCTCACAAGAAAGCGAGTTGAAGAAAGGAGCTCAGGGGCACTGTCATTCACAAACCTGCAGAGTTATGAATGACAGCTATCGTCCAAAAATATACTGAAGTAAGGCTGCCAAGAGGACTTGAAAGCGGGGCAGAATTGCAGGAAACCGATTTCAGGAGGTACACTGGAATTGCATGTAAAGCATAGGAAAAGAGGCAGAACGTCCACAATGATGCACTTGGCCAAAAAGGGCGTAGGCGTTTTTTCCTGAATATATTCAGGAAAAAACGCATACGCCCTTTTTGGCCAACCAAGCAAGCTTGCAAAGGAAATCTGCACTACAATGAAGTCTCACTTCCCCTGGTCAAAAGGGCCATCTGAAAAAAGTGTAAAATCCAGAAAGGCAGGACAGGCCATGGAGAACTGGGAGCCTTGTTATGCTGATGGGCGGGATGTAAATTGCCAACAGCCACTCTGGAGAAGTGTATGGTGTTTCCTGAAACATCTAAAAAACAAAGCAACAGAGCCTAGGGCACTGCCACTTATGGTCCTATAGCTTAGGGAAATTACAATCAAAAAGACACAGCCACCCCAAAGTTTGGGACGGCTCTGTTTACAAGAACCTCGTTTACGGTACAAGTTCAATATCGCAGAAAGTGAAAAATGGATAAAGAAGTTGTGGTAATTATGTACAATGCAATATCACTCAGCAATGAAATCTATGTCATCAGGCCCGTAGCAGCATAATGAGTGGATTCAGGTATGATGATTCTAACTGAAATAAGTCACACAGAAAAAGAAACATCATAAGTTATCACTAGTACACAGAATGTAAACTTGGCTACACAGGAACTGAATTACAAAACAGAACAGGGTCTCAAATTTAGAAAACCAACTTATGCTTGCTTAAGGGGAAAGGTGAGTTGGGGTGCTGCATAAAACCAGAGATTGAAATGAGCACAGATAAAGTTCCTTAAGCCAAATATGGAATAGACAAGAGCTACTCCTTGCTCAACGAAATGGGCTCAACACCCCATATTAAACGCCTAAGAATGTACCTGACTAGTAAGTATCTTAAAACCTATGGATTGCTATGTCTCCGAAAGAGAATCAAGCGTGTTTACAGGGGCATAAACGCAGCAGTGATAGGATTGGAGAGGTTCGGTGAGCAAATGAAGACCCTTTGAAGTCATATTGCATGGTACCCATTCCACGGGTCTCAACTCTCCAGGTTGAAGGGATTCTTCCTTCAGCAAAAACATCCATGTGGAACCCAGAGTATGATCAACCGTGTGATCGGGAGACGTGTTCAAATATGTCTCAGTTTTCGACCCCTGGTACTCGGGTGCAACATTCCAGACGCTTTACTAACACTCTCCCGACTTGTAGAGTCAGTGCCTTTAACCTCCTGTTTGGCCCAGTTTGCAATTTCTGCGGAAGATGAACAGGAATAGGAGAACCAATGAGAGACTAGCTGGAGGTGTCTGGACGGGCAAATTTAACTCTCATTTGCCACCAGGAAGAGGAATTAACCAAAGGCTCAGCGTGCCGTGCCGGAACCGGATTAGGGCCTGAAGCAATCCTGCGGTGTTGCGGCCAGCTCACAAGAAAGCGAGTTGAAGAAAGGAGCTCAGGGGCACTGTCATTCACAAACCTGCAGAGTTATGAATGACAGCTATCGTCCAAAAATATACTGAAGTAAGGCTGCCAAGAGGACTTGAAAGCGGGGCAGAATTGCAGGAAACCGATTTCAGGAGGTAGACTGGAATTGCATTTAAAGCATAGGAAAAGAGGCAGAACGTCCACAATGATGCACTTGGCCAAAAAGGGCATATGCGTTTTTTCCTGAATATATTCAGTAAAAAACGCATACGCCCTTTTTGGCCAACCAAGCAAGCTTGCAAAGGAAATCTGCACTACAATGAAGTCTCACTTCCCCTGGTCAAAAGGGCCATCTGAAAATAGTGTAAA
The DNA here is from genome assembly GCF_949774975.1 of Lagenorhynchus albirostris. Lineage (NCBI taxonomy): Eukaryota > Metazoa > Chordata > Mammalia > Artiodactyla > Delphinidae > Lagenorhynchus > Lagenorhynchus albirostris. The sequence goes on along the minus strand of NC_083098.1, from coordinate 52,824,266 downwards.
ATCCAGAAAGGCAGGACAGGCCATGGAGAACTGGGAGCCTTGTTATGCTGATGGGCGGGATGTAAATTGCCAACAGCCACTCGGGAGAAGTGTATGGTGTTTCCTGAAACATCTAAAAAACAAAGCAACAGAGCCTAGGGCACTGCCACTTATGGTCCTATAGCTTAGGGAAATTACAATCAAAAAGACACAGCCACCCCAAAGTTTGGGACGGCTCTGTTTACAAGAACCTCGTTTACGGTACAAGTTCAATATCAAAGAAAGCGAAAAATGGATAAAGAAGTTGTGGTAATTATGTACAATGCAATATCACTCAGCAATGAAATCTATGTCATCAGGCCCGTAGCAGCATAATGAGTGGATTCAGGTACGATGATTCTAACTGAAATAAGTCACACAGAAAAAGAAACATCATAAGATATCACTAATACACGGAATGTAAACTTGGCTACACAGGAACTGAATTACAAAACAGAACAGGGTCTCAAATTTAGAAAACCAACTTATGCTTGCTTAAGGGGAAAGGTGAGTTGGGGTGCTGCATAAAACCAGAGATTGAAATGAGCACAGATAAAGTTCCTTAAGCCAAATATGGAATAGACAAGAGCTACTCCTTGCTCAACGAAATGGGCTCAACACCCCATATTAAACGCCTAAGAATGTACCTGACTAGTAAGTATCTTAAAACCTATGGATTGCTATGTCTCCGAAAGAGAATCAAGCGTGTGTACAGGGGCATAAACGCAGCAGTGATAGGATTGGAGAGGTTCGGTGAGCAAATGAAGACCCTTTGAAGTCATATTGCATGGTACTCATTTCACGGGTCTCAACTCTCCAGGTTGAAGGGATTCTTCCTTCAGCAAAAACATCCATGTGGAACCCAGAGTATGATCAACCGTGTGATCGGGAGACGTGTTCAAATATGTCTCAGTTTTCGACCCCTGGTACTCGGGTGCAACATTCCAGACGCTTTACTAACACTCTCCCGACTTGTAGAGTCAGTGCCTTTAACCTCCTGTTTGGCCCAGTTTGCAATTTCTGCGGAAGATGAACAGGAATAGGAGAACCAATGAGAGACTAGCTGGAGGTGTCTGGACGGGCAAATTTAACTCTCATTTGCCACCAGGAAGAGGAATTAACCAAAGGCTCAGCGTGCCGTGCCGGAACCGGATTAGGGCCTGAAGCAATCCTGCGGTGTTGCGGCCAGCTCACAAGAAAGCGAGTTGAAGAAAGGAGCTCAGGGGCACTGTCATTCACAAACCTGCAGAGTTATGAATGACAGCTATCGTCCAAAAATATACTGAAGTAAGGCTGCCAAGAGGACTTGAAAGCAGGGCAGAATTGCAGGAAACCGATTTCAGGAGGTAGACTGGAATTGCATGTAAAGCATAGGAAAAGAGGCAGAACGTCCACAATGATGCACTTGGCCAAAAAGGGCGTAGGCGTTTTTTCCTGAATATATTCAGGAAAAAACGCCTACGCCCTTTTTGGCCAACCAAGCAAGCTTGCAAAGGAAATCTGCACTACAATGAAGTCTCACTTCCCCTGGTCAAAAGGGCCATCTGAAAAAAGTGTAAAATCCAGAAAGGCAGGACAGGCCATGGAGAACTGGGAGCCTTGTTATGCTGATGGGCGGGATGTAAATTGCCAACAGCCACTCGGGAGAAGTGTATGGTGTTTCCTGAAACATCTAAAAAACAAAGCAACAGAGCCTAGGGCACTGCCACTTATGGTCCTATAGCTTAGGGAAATTACAATCAAAAAGACACAGCCACCCCAAAGTTTGGGACGGCTCTGTTTACAAGAACCTCGTTTACGGTACAAGTTCAATATCAAAGAAAGCGAAAAATGGATAAAGAAGTTGTGGTAATTATGTACAATGCAATATCACTCAGCAATGAAATCTATGTCATCAGGCCCGTAGCAGCATAATGAGTGGATTCAGGTATGATGATTCTAACTGAAATAAGTCACACAGAAAAAGAAACATCATAAGATATCACTAATACACGGAATGTAAACTTGGCTACACAGGAACTGAATTACAAAACAGAACAGGGTCTCAAATTTAGAAAACCAACTTATGCTTGCTTAAGGGGAAAGGTGAGTTGGGGTGCTGCATAAAACCAGAGATTGAAATGAGCACAGATAAAGTTCCTTAAGCCAAATATGGAATAGACAAGAGCTACTCCTTGCTCAACGAAATGGGCTCAACACCCCATATTAAACGCCTAAGAATGTACCTGACTAGTAAGTATCTTAAAACCTATGGATTGCTATGTCTCCGAAAGAGAATCAAGCGTGTGTACAGGGGCATAAACGCAGCAGTGATAGGATTGGAGAGGTTCGGTGAGCAAATGAGGACCCTTTGAAGTCATATTGCATGGTACCCATTCCACGGGTCTCAACTCTCCAGGTTGAAGGGATTCTTCCTTCAGCTAAAACATCCATGTGGAACCCAGAGTATGATCAACCGTGTGATCGGGAGACGTGTTCAAATATGTCTCAGTTTTCGACCCCTGGTACTCGGGTGCAACATTCCAGACGCTTTACTAACACTCTCCCGACTTGTAGAGTCAGTGCCTTTAACCTCCTGTTTGGCCCAGTTTGCAATTTCTGCGGAAGATGAACAGGAATAGGAGAACCAATGAGAGACTAGCTGGAGGTGTCTGGACCGGCAAATTTAACTCTCATTTGCCACCAGGAAGAGGAATTAACCAAAGGCTCAGCGTGCCGTGCCGGAACCGGATTAGGGCCTGAAGCAATCCTGCGGTGTTGCGGCCAGCTCACAAGAAAGCGAGTTGAAGAAAGGAGCTCAGGGGCACTGTCATTCACAAACCTGCAGAGTTATGAATGACAGCTATCGTCCAAAAATATACTGAAGTAAGGCTGCCAAGAGGACTTGAAAGCGGGGCAGAATTGCAGGAAACCGATTTCAGGAGGTAGACTGGAATTGCATTTAAAGCATAGGAAAAGAGGCAGAACGTCCACAATGATGCACTTGGCCAAAAAGGGCGTAGGCGTTTTTTCCTGAATATATTCAGGAAAAAACGCCTACGCCCTTTTTGGCCAACCAAGCAAGCTTGCAAAGGAAATCTGCACTACAATGAAGTCTCACTTCCCCTGGTCAAAAGGGCCATCTGAAAAAAGTGTAAAATCCAGAAAGGCAGGACAGGCCATGGAGAACTGGGAGCCTTGTTATGCTGATGGGCGGGATGTAAATTGCCAACAGCCACTCGGGAGAAGTGTATGGTGTTTCCTGAAACATCTAAAAACCAAAGCAACAGAGCCTAGGGCACTTCCACTTATGGTCCTATAGCTTAGGGAAATTACAATCAAAAAGACACAGCCACCCCAAAGTTTGGGACGGCTCTGTTTACAAGAACCTCGTTTACGGTACAAGTTCAATATCGCAGAAAGCGAAAAATGGATAAAGAAGTGTGGTAATTATGTACAATGCAATATCACTCAGCAATGAAATCTATGTCATCAGGCCCGTAGCAGCATAATGAGTGGATTCAGGTATGATGATTCTAACTGAAATAAGTCACACAGAAAAAGAAACATCATAAGTTATCACTAGTACACAGAATGTAAACTTGGCTACACAGGAACTGAATTACAAAACAGAACAGGGTCTCAAATTTAGAAAACCAACTTATGCTTGCTTAAGGGGAAAGGTGAGTTGGGGTGCTGCATAAAACCAGAGATTGAAATGAGCACAGATAAAGTTCCTTAAGCCAAATATGGAATAGACAAGAGCTACTCCTTGCTCAACGAAATGGGCTCAACACCCCATATTAAACGCCTAAGAATGTACCTGACTAGTAAGTATCTTAAAACCTATGGATTGCTATGTCTCCAAAAGAGAATCAAGCGTGTGTACAGGGGCATAAACGCAGCAGTGATAGGATTGGAGAGGTTCGGTGAGCAAATGAAGACCCTTTGAAGTCATATTACATGGTACCCATTCCACGGGTCTCAACTCTCCAGGTTGAAGGGATTCTTCCTTCAGCTAAAACATCCATGTGGAACCCAGAGTATGATCAACCGTGTGATCGGGAGACGTGTTCAAATATGTCTCAGTTTTCGACCCCTGGTACTCGGGTGCAACATTCCAGACGCTTTACTAACACTCTCCCGACTTGTAGAGTCAGTGCCTTTAACCTCCTGTTTGGCCCAGTTTGCAATTTCTGCGGAAGATGAACAGGAATAGGAGAACCAATGAGAGACTAGCTGGAGGTGTCTGGACGGGCAAATTTAACTCTCATTTGCCACCAGGAAGAGGAATTAACCAAAGGCTCAGCGTGCCGTGCCGGAACCGGATTAGGGCCTGAAGCAATCCTGCGGTGTTGCGGCCAGCTCACAAGAAAGCGAGTTGAAGAAAGGAGCTCAGGGGCACTGTCATTCACAAACCTGCAGAGTTATGAATGACAGCTATCGTCCAAAAATATACTGAAGTAAGGCTGCCAAGAGGACTTGAAAGCGGGGCAGAATTGCAGGAAACCGATTTCAGGAGGTAGACTGGAATTGCATTTAAAGCATAGGAAAAGAGGCAGAACGTCCACAATGATGCACTTGGCCAAAAAGGGCGTATGCGTTTTTTCCTGAATATATTCAGGAAAAAACGCATACGCCCTTTTTGGCCAACCAAGCAAGCTTGCAAAGGAAATCTGCACTACAATGAAGTCTCACTTCCCCTGGTCAAAAGGGCCATCTGAAAAAAGTGTAAAATCCAGAAAGGCAGGACAGGCCATGGAGAACTGGGAGCCTTGTTATGCTGATGGGCGGGATGTAAATTGCCAACAGCCACTCGGGAGAAGTGTATGGTGTTTCCTGAAACATCTAAAAAACAAAGCAACAGAGCCTAGGGCACTGCCACTTATGGTCCTATAGCTTAGGGAAATTACAATCAAAAAGACACAGCCACCCCAAAGTTTGGGACGGCTCTGTTTACAAGAACCTCGTTTACGGTACAAGTTCAATATCAAAGAAAGCGAAAAATGGATAAAGAAGTTGTGGTAATTATGTACAATGCAATATCACTCAGCAATGAAATCTATGTCATCAGGCCCGTAGCAGCATAATGAGTGGATTCAGGTATGATGATTCTAACTGAAATAAGTCACACAGAAAAAGAAACATCATAAGATATCACTAGTACACGGAATGTAAACTTGGCTACACAGGAACTGAATTACAAAACAGAACAGGGTCTCAAATTTAGAAAACCAACTTATGCTTGCTTAAGGGGAAAGGTGAGTTGGGGTGCTGCATAAAACCAGAGATTGAAATGAGCACAGATAAAGTTCCTTAAGCCAAATATGGAATAGACAAGAGCTACTCCTTGCTCAACGAAATGGGCTCAACACCCCATATTAAACGCCTAAGAATGTACCTGACTAGTAAGTATCTTAAAACCTATGGATTGCTATGTCTCCGAAAGAGAATCAAGCGTGTGTACAGGGGCATAAACGCAGCAGTGATAGGATTGGAGAGGTTCGGTGAGCAAATGAAGACCCTTTGAAGTCATATTACATGGTACCCATTCCACGGGTCTCAACTCTCCAGGTTGAAGGGATTCTTCCTTCAGCAAAAACATCCATGTGGAACCCAGAGTATGATCAACCGTGTGATCGGGAGACGTGTTCAAATATGTCTCAGTTTTCGACCCCTGGTACTCGGGTGCAACATTCCAGACGCTTTACTAACACTCTCCCGACTTGTAGAGTCAGTGCCTTTAACCTCCTGTTTGGCCCAGTTTGCAATTTCTGCGGAAGATGAACAGGAATAGGAGAACCAATGAGAGACTAGCTGGAGGTGTCTGGACGGGCAAATTTAACTCTCATTTGCCACCAGGTAGAGGAATTAACCAAAGGCTCAGCGTGCCGTGCCGGAACCGGATTAGGGCCTGAAGCAATCCTGCGGTGTTGCGGCCAGCTCACAAGAAAGCGAGTTGAAGAAAGGAGCTCAGGGGCACTGTCATTCACAAACCTGCAGAGTTATGAATGACAGCTATCGTCCAAAAATATACTGAAGTAAGGCTGCCAAGAGGACTTGAAAGCGGGGCAGAATTGCAGGAAACCGATTTCAGGAGGTAGACTGGAATTGCATTTAAAGCATAGGAAAAGAGGCAGAACGTCCACAATGATGCACTTGGCCAAAAAGGGCGTATGCGTTTTTTCCTGAATATATTCAGGAAAAAACGCATACGCCCTTTTTGGCCAACCAAGCAAGCTTGCAAAGGAAATCTGCACTACAATGAAGTCTCACTTCCCCTGGTCAAAAGGGCCATCTGAAAAAAGTGTAAAATCCAGAAAGGCAGGACAGGCCATGGAGAACTGGGAGCCTTGTTATGCTGATGGGCGGGATGTAAATTGCCAACAGCCACTCGGGAGAAGTGTATGGTGTTTCCTGAAACATCTAAAAAACAAAGCAACTGAGCCTAGGGCACTGCCACTTATGGTCCTATAGCTTAGGGAAATTACAATCAAAAAGACACAGCCACCCCAAAGTTTGGGACGGCTCTGTTTACAAGAACCTCGTTTACGGTACAAGTTCAATATCAAAGAAAGCGAAAAATGGATAAAGAAGTTGTGGTAATTATGTACAATGCAATATCACTCAGCAATGAAATCTATGTCATCAGGCCCGTAGCAGCATAATGAGTGGATTCAGGTATGATGATTCTAACTGAAATAAGTCACACAGAAAAAGAAACATCATAAGATATCACTAATACACGGAATGTAAACTTGGCTACACAGGAACTGAATTACAAAACAGAACAGGGTCTCAAATTTAGAAAACCAACTTATGCTTGCTTAAGGGGAAAGGTGAGTTGGGGTGCTGCATAAAACCAGAGATTGAAATGAGCACAGATAAAGTTCCTTAAGCCAAATATGGAATAGACAAGAGCTACTCCTTGCTCAACGAAATGGGCTCAACACCCCATATTAAACGCCTAAGAATGTACCTGACTAGTAAGTATCTTAAAACCTATGGATTGCTATGTCTCCGAAAGAGAATCAAGCGTGTGTACAGGGGCATAAACGCAGCAGTGATAGGATTGGAGAGGTTCGGTGAGCAAATGAAGACCCTTTGAAGTCATATTGCATGGTACCCATTCCACGGGTCTCAACTCTCCAGGTTGAAGGGATTCTTCCTTCAGCTAAAACATGCATGTGGAACCCAGAGTATGATCAACCGTGTGATCGGGAGACGTGTTCAAATATGTCTCAGTTTTCGACCCCTGGTACTCGGGTGCAACATTCCAGACGCTTTACTAACACTCTCCCGACTTGGAGAATCAGTGCCTTTAACCTCCTGTTTGGCCCAGTTTGCAATTTCTGCGGAAGATGAACAGGAATAGGAGAACCAATGAGAGACTAGCTGGAGGTGTCTGGACGGGCAAATTTAACTCTCATTTGCCACCAGGAAGAGGAATTAACCAAAGGCTCAGCGTGCCGTGCCGGAACCGGATTAGGGCCTGAAGCAATCCTGCGGTGTTGCGGCCAGCTCACAAGAAAGCGAGTTGAAGAAAGGAGCTCAGGGGCACTGTCATTCACAAACCTGCAGAGTTATGAATGACAGCTATCGTCCAAAAATATACTGAAGTAAGGCTGCCAAGAGGACTTGAAAGCAGGACAGAATTGCAGGAAACCGATTTCAGTAGGTACACTGGAATTGCATGTAAAGCATAGGAAAAGAGGCAGAACGTCCACAATGATGCACTTGGCCAAAAAGGGCGTAGGCGTTTTTTCCTGAATATATTCAGTAAAAAACGCATACGCCCTTTTTGGCCAACCAAGCAAGCTTGCAAAGGAAATCTGCACTACAATGAAGTCTCACTTCTCCTGGTCAAAAGGGCCATCTGAAAAAAGTGTAAAATCCAGAAAGGCAGGACAGGCCATGGAGAACTGGGAGCCTTGTTATGCTGATGGGCGGGATGTAAATTGCCAACAGCCACTCGGGAGAAGTGTATGGTGTTTCCTGAAACATCTAAAAAACAAAGCAACAGAGCCTAGGGCACTGCCACTTATGGTCCTATAGCTTAGGGAAATTAAAATCAAAAAGACACAGCCACCCCAAATTTGGGACAGCTCTGTTTACAAGAACCTCGTTTACGGTACAAGTTCAATATCAAAGAAAGCGAAAAATGGATAAAGAAGTTGTGGTAATTATGTACAATGCAATATCACTCAGCAATGAAATCTATGTCATCAGGCCCGTAGCAGCATAATGAGTGGATTCAGGTATGATGATTCTAACTGAAATAAGTCACACAGAAAAAGAAACATCATAAGATATCACTAATACACGGAAGGTAAACTTGGCTACACAGGAACTGAATTACAAAACAGAACAGGGTCTCAAATTTAGAAAACCAACTTATGCTTGCTTAAGGGGAAAGGTGAGTTGGGGTGCTGCATAAAACCAGAGATTGAAATGAGCACAGATAAAGTTCCTTAAGCCAAATATGGAATAGACAAGAGCTACTCCTTGCTCAACGAAATGGGCTCAACACCCCATATTAAACGCCTAAGAATGTACCTGACTAGTAAGTATCTTAAAACCTATGGATTGCTATGTCTCCGAAAGAGAATCAAGCGTGTGTACAGGGGCATAAACGCAGCAGTGATAGGATTGGAGAGGTTCGGTGAGCAAATGAAGACCCTTTGAAGTCATATTGCATGGTACCCATTCCACGGGTCTCAACTCTCCAGGTTTAAGGGGTTCTTCCTTCAGCTAAAACATGCATGTGGAACCCAGAGTATGATCAACCGTGTGATCGGGAGACGTGTTCAAATATGTCTCAGTTTTCGACCCCTGGTACTCGGGTGCAACATTCCAGACGCTTTACTAACACTCTCCCGACTTGTAGAGTCAGTGCCTTTAACCTCCTGTTTGGCCCAGTTTGCAATTTCTGCGGAAGATGAACAGGAATAGGAGAACCAATGAGAGACTAGCTGGAGGTGTCTGGACGGGCAAATTTAACTCTCATTTGCCACCAGGAAGAGGAATTAACCAAAGGCTCAGCGTGCCGTGCCGGAACCGGATTAGGGCCTGAAGCAATCCTGCGGTGTTGCGGCCAGCTCACAAGAAAGCGAGTTGAAGAAAGGAGCTCAGGGGCACTGTAATTCACAAACCTGCAGAGTTATGAATGACAGCTATCGTCCAAAAATATACTGAAGTAAGGCTGCCAAGAGGACTTGAAAGTGGGGCAGAATTGCAGGAAACCGATTTCAGGAGGTAGACTGGAATTGCATTTAAAGCATAGGAAAAGAGGCAGAACGTCCACAATGATGCACTTGGCCAAAAAGGGCGTATGCGTTTTTTCCTGAATATATTCAGGAAAAAACGCATACGCCCTTTTTGGCCAACCAAGCAAGCTTGCAAAGGAAATCTGCACTACAATGAAGTCTCACTTCCCCCCGGTCAAAAGGGCCATCTGAAAAAAGTGTAAAATCCAGAAAGGCAGGACAGGCCATGGAGAACTGGGAGCCTTGTTATGCTGATGGGCAGGATGTAAATTGCCAACAGCCACTCGGGAGAAGTGTATGGTGTTTCCTGAAACATCTAAAAAACAAAGCAACAGAGCCTAGGGCACTGCCACTTATGGTCCTATAGGTTAGGGAAATTAAAATCAAAAAGACACAGCCACCCCAAAGTTTGGGACAGCTGTGTTTACAAGAACCTCGTTTACGGTACAAGTTCAATATCAAAGAAAGCGAAAAATGGATAAAGAAGTTGTGGTAATTACGTACAATGCAATATCACTCAGCAATGAAATCTATGTCATCAGGCCCGTAGCAGCATAATGAGTGGATTCAGGTATGATGATTCTAACTGAAATAAGTCACACAGAAAAAGAAACATCATAAGATATCACTAATACACGGAATGTAAACTTGGCTACACAGGAACTGAATTACAAAACAGAACAGGGTCTCAAATTTAGAAAACCAACTTATGCTTGCTTAAGGGGAAAGGTGAGTTGGGGTGCTGCATAAAACCAGAGATTGAAATGAGCACAGATAAAGTTCCTTAAGCCAAATATGGAATAGACAAGAGCTACTCCTTGCTCAACGAAATGGGCTCAACACCCCATATTAAACGCCTAAGAATGTACCTGACTAGTAAGTATCTTAAAACCTATGGATTGCTATGTCTCCGAAAGAGAATCAAGCGTGTGTACAGGGGCATAAACGCAGCAGTGATAGGATTGGAGACGTTCGGTGAGCAAATGAAGACCCTTTGAAGTCATATTGCATGGTACCCATTCCACGGGTCTCAACTCTCCAGGTTGAAGGGATTCTTCCTTCAGCTAAAACATCCATGTGGAACCCAGAGTATGATCAACCGTGTGATCGGGAGACGTGTTCAAATATGTCTCAGTTTTCGACCCCTGGTACTCGGGTGCAACATTCCAGACGCTTTACTAACACTCTCCCGACTTGTAGAGTCAGTGCCTTTAACCTCCTGTTTGGCCCAGTTTGCAATTTCTGCGGAAGATGAACAGGAATAGGAGAACCAATGAGAGACTAGCTGGAGGTGTCTGGACGGGCAAATTTAACTCTCATTTGCCACCAGGAAGAGGAATTAACCAAAGGCTCAGCGTGCCGTGCCGGAACCGGATTAGGGCCTGAAGCAATCCTGCGGTGTTGCGGCCAGCTCACAAGAAAGCGAGTTGAAGAAAGGAGCTCAGGGGCACTGTCATTCACAAACCTGCAGAGTTATGAATGACAGCTATCGTCCAAAAATATACTGAAGTAAGGCTGCCAAGAGGACTTGAAAGCGGGGCAGAATTGCAGGAAACCGATTTCAGGAGGTAGACTGGAATTGCATTTAAAGCATAGGAAAAGAGGCAGAACGTCCACAATGATGCACTTGGCCATAAAGGGCGTATGCGTTTTTTCCTGAATATATTCAGGAAAAAACGCATACGCCCTTTTTGGCCAACCAAGCAAGCTTGCAAAGGAAATCTGCACTACAATGAAGTCTCACTTCCCCACGGTCAAAAGGGCCATCTGAAAAAAGTGTAAAATCCAGAAAGGCAGGACAGGCCATGGAGAACTGGGAGCATTGTTATGCTGATGGGCGGGATGTAAATTGCCAACAGCCACTGGGGAGAAGTGTATGGTGTTTCCTGAAACATCTAAAAACCAAAGCAACAGAGCCTAGGGCACTTCCACTTATGGTCCTAAAGCTTAGGGAAATTAAAATCAAAAAGACACAGCCACCCCAAAGTTTGGGACGGCTCTGTTTACAAGAACCTCGTTTACGGTACAAGTTCAATATCGCAGAAAGCGAAAAATGGATAAAGAAGTTGTGGTACTTACGTACAATGCAATATCACTCAGCAATGAAATCTATGTCATCAGGCCCGTAGCAGCATAATGAGTGGATTCAGGTATGATGATTCTAACTGAAATAAGTCACACAGAAAAAGAAACATCATAAGATATCAGTAGTACACGGAATGTAAACTTGGTTACACAGGAACTGAATTACAAAACAGAACAGGGTCTCAAATTTAGAAAACCAACTTATGCTTGCTTAAGGGGAAAGGTGAGTTGGGGTGCTGCATAAAACCAGAGATTGAAATGAGCACAGATAAAGTTCCTTAAGCCAAATATGGAATAGACAAGAGCTACTCCTTGCTCAACGAAATGGGCTCAACACCCCATATTAAACGCCTAAGAATGTACCTGACTAGTAAGTATCTTAAAACCTATGGATTGCTATGTCTCCGAAAGAGAATCAAGCGTGTGTACAGGAGCATAAACGCAGCAGTGATAGGATTGGAGAGGTTCGGTGAGCAAATGAAGACCCTTTGAAGTCATATTGCATGGTACCCATTCCACGGGTCTCAACTCTCCAGGTTTAAGGGGTTCTTCCTTCAGCTAAAACATGCATGTGGAACCCAGAGTATGATCAACCGTGTGATCGGGAAACGTGTTCAAATATGTCTCAGTTTTCGACCCCTGGTACTCGGGTGCAACATTCCAGACGCTTTACTAACACTCTCCCGACTTGTAGAGTCAGTGCCTTTAACCTCCTGTTTGGCCCAGTTTGCAATTTCTGCGGAAGATGAACAGGAATAGGAGAACCAATGAGAGACTAGCTGGAGGTGTCTGGACGGGCAAATTTAACTCTCATTTGCCACCAGGAAGAGGAATTAACCAAAGGCTCAGCGTGCCGTGCCGGAACCGGATTAGGGCCTGAAGCAATCCTGCGGTGTTGCGGCCAGCTCACAAGAAAGCGAGTTGAAGAAAGGAGCTCAGGGGCACTGTCATTCACAAACCTGCAAAGTTTGAATGACAGCTATCGTCCAAAAATATACTGAAGTAAGGCTGCCAAGAGGACTTGAAAGCGGGGCAGAATTGCAGGAAACCGATTTCAGGAGGTAGACTGGAATTGCATTTAAAGCATAGGAAAAGAGGCAGAACGTCCACAATGATGCACTTGGCCAAAAAGGGCGTAGGCGTTTTTTCCTGAATATATTCAGGAAAAAACGCATACGCCCTTTTTGGCCAACCAAGCAAGCTTGCAAAGAAATCTGCACTACAATGAAGTCTCACTTCCCCACGGTCAAAAGGGCCATCTGAAAAAAGTGTAAAATCCAGAAAGGCAGGACAGGCCATGGAGAACTGGGAGCCTTGTTATGCTGATGGGCAGGATGTAAATTGCCAACAGCCACTCGGGAGAAGTGTATGGTGTTTCCTGAAACATCTAAAAAACAAAGCAACAGAGCCTAGGGCACTGCCACTTATGGTCCTATAGCTTAGGGAAATTACAATCAAAAAGACACAGCCACCCCAAAGTTTGGGACGGCTCTGTTTACAAGAACCTCGTTTATGGTACAAGTTCAATATCAAAGAAAGCGAAAAATGGATAAAGAAGTTGTGGTAATTACGTACAATGCAATATCACTCAGCAATGAAATCTATGTCATCAGGCCCGTAGCAGCATAATGAGTGGATTCAGGTATGATGATTCTAACTGAAATAAGTCACACAGAAAAAGAAACATCATAAGATATCACTAATACACGGAATGTAAACTTGGCTACACAGGAACTGAATTACAAAACAGAACAGGGTCTCAAATTTAGAAAACCAACTTATGCTTGCTTAAGGGGAAAGGTGAGTTGGGGTGCTGCATAAAACCAGAGATTGAAATGAGCACAGATAAAGTTCCTTAAGCCAAATATGGAATAGACAAGAGCTACTCCTTGCTCAACGAAATGGGCTCAACACCCCATATTAAACGCCTAAGAATGTACCTGACTAGTAAGTATCTTAAAACCTATGGATTGCTATGTCTCCGAAAGAGAATCAAGCGTGTGTACAGGGGCATAAACGCAGCAGTGATAGGATTGGAGAGGTTCGGTGAGCAAATGAAGACCCTTTGAAGTCATATTGCATGGTACCCATTCCACGGGTCTCAACTCTCCAGGTTGAAGGGATTCTTCGTTCAGCTAAAACATGCATGTGGAACCCAGAGTATGATCAACCGTTTGATCGGGAGACGTGTTCAAATATGTCTCAGTTTTCGACCCCTGGTACTCGGGTGCAACATTCCAGCCCCTTAATAACACTCTCCCGACTTGTAGAGTCAGTGCCTTTAACCTCCTGTTTGACCCAGTTTGCAATTTCTGCGGAAGATGAACAGGAATAGGAGAACCAATGAGAGACTAGCTGGAGGTGTCTGGACCGGCAAATTTAACTCTCATTTGCCACCAGGAAGAGGAATTAACCAAAGGCTCAGTGTGCCGTGCCGGAACCGGATTAGGGCCTGAAGCAATCCTGCAGTGTTGCGGCCAGCTCACAAGAAAGCGAGTTGAAGAAAGGAGCTCAGGGGCACTGTAATTCACAAACCTGCAGAGTTATGAATGACAGCTATCGTCCAAAAATATACTGAAGTAAGGCTGCCAAGAGGACTTGAAAGTGGGGCAGAATTGCAGGAAACCGATTTCAGGAGGTAGACTGGAATTGCATTTAAAGCATAGGAAAAGAGGCAGAACGTCCACAATGATGCACTTGGCCAAAAAGGGCGTATGCGTTTTTTCCTGAATATATTCAGGAAAAAACGCATACGCCCTTTTTGGCCAACCAAACAAGCTTGCAAAGAAATCTGCACTACAATGAAGTCTCACTTCCCCTGGTCAAAAGGGCCATCTGAAAAAAGTGTAAAATCCAGAAAGGCAGGACAGGCCATGGAGAACTGGGAGCCTTGTTATGCTGATGGGCGGGATGTAAATTGCCAACAGCCACTCGGGAGAAGTGTATGGTGTTTCCTGAAACATCTAAAAAACAAAGCAACAGAGCCTAGGGCACTTCCACTTATGGTCCTAAAGCTTAGGGAAATTAAAATCAAAAAGACACAGCCACCCCAAAGTTTGGGACGGCTCTGTTTACAAGAACCTCGTTTACGGTACAAGTTCAATATCGCAGAAAGCGAAAAATGGATAAAGAAGTTGTGGTAATTATGTACAATGCAATATCACTCAGCAATGAAATCTATGTCATCAGGCCCGTAGCAGCATAATGAGTGGATTCAGGTATGATGATTCTAACTGAAATAAGTCACACAGAAAAAGAAACATCATAAGATATCACTAATACACGGAATGTAAACTTGGCTACACAGGAACTGAATTACAAAACAGAACAGGGTCTCAAATTTAGAAAACCAACTTATGCTTGCTTAAGGGGAAGGGTGAGTTGGGGTGCTGCATAAAACCAGAGATTGAAATGAGCACAGATAAAGTTCCTTAAGCCAAATATGGAATAGACAAGAGCTACTCCTTGCTCAACGAAATGGGCTCAACACCCCATATTAAACGCCTAAGAATGTACCTGACTAGTAAGTATCTTAAAACCTATGGATTGCTATGTCTCCAAAAGAGAATCAAGCGTGTGTACAGGGGCATAAACGCAGCAGTGATAGGATTGGAGAGGTTCGGTGAGCAAATGAAGACCCTTTGAAGTCATATTGCATGGTACCCATTCCACGGGTCTCAACTCTCCAGGTTTAAGGGGTTCTTCCTTCAGCTAAAACATGCATGTGGAACCCAGAGTATGATCAACCGTGTGATCGGGAGACGTGTTCAAATATGTCTCAGTTTTCGTCCCCTGGTACTCGGGTGCAACATTCCAGACGCTTTACTAACACTCTCCCGACTTGTAGAGTCAGTGCCTTTAACCTCCTGTTTGGCCCAGTTTGCAATTTCTGCGGAAGATGAACAGGAATAGGAGAACCAATGAGAGACTAGCTGGAGGTGTCTGGACGGGCAAATTTAACTCTCATTTGCCACCAGGAAGAGGAATTAACCAAAGGCTCAGCGTGCCGTGCCGGAACCGGATTAGGGCCTGAAGCAATCCTGTGGTGTTGCGGCCAGCTCACAAGAAAGCGAGTTGAAGATAGCCCGAAGCCTGACCCTCACCCGAGCCTAATCCTAACACGTATGCTAACACTAACCCGCGCCCTCACATGTACGCTCCCCCTAAAGCGTTGTCGTACCCTCACCTGGACCCTTAACCGTCCCCGTCCCCTAACCCTAACCCTAGCCCGAACCCTAACCCTAACCCTTCCCCGAAGCCTGACCCTCACCCGTCACATAATCCTAACCCGTACGCTAACATTAACCCGCGCCCTCACACGTACGCTCCCCCTAAAGCGTTGTCGTACCCTCACCTGGAACCTAAACCGTCCCCGTCCCCTAAACCTAACCCTAGCCCGAACCCTAACCCTAACCCTTCCCCGAAGCCTGACCCTCACCCGTCCCCTAATCCTAACCCGTACGCTAACATTAACCCGCGCCCTCACACGTACGCTACCTCTAAAGCGTTGTCGTACCCTCACCTGGACCGTAAACCGTCCCCGTCCCCTAAACCTAACCCTAACCCTAGCCCGAACCCTAACCCTAAACCTTCCCCAAAGCCTGACTCTCAAACGTCCCCTAATACTAACACGTACGCTAACACTAACCTGCGCCCTCACACGTAAGCTCCCCCTAAAGCGTTGTCGTACCCTCCCCTGGACCCTAAACCGTCCCCGTCCCCTAACCCTAACCCTAGCCCGAACCCTAACCCTAACCCTTCCCCAAAGCCTGACCCTCACCCGTCCCGTAATCCTAACCCATACGCTAACACTTACCCGCGCCCTCACACGTACGCTCCCCCTAAAGCGTTGTCGTACCCTCACCTGGACCCTAAGCCGTCCCTGTCCCCTAACCGTAACCCTATCCCGAACCCTAATGCTAACCCTTCCCCAAAGCCTGACCCTCATCCATCCCCTAATCCTACCTGGTACGCTAACACTAACCCGCGCCCTCACACGTACGCTACCACTAAAGCGTTGTCGTACCCTCACCTGGACCCTAAACCGTCCCCGTCCCCTAACCCTAACCCTAGCCCGAACCCTAACCCTAACCCTTCCCCGAAGCCTGACCCTCACCCGTCCCCTAATCCTAACCCGTACGTTAACACTAACCCGCGCCGTCACACGTATGCTCCCCCTAAAGCGTTGTCGTACCCTCACCTGGACCCTAAACCGTCCCCGTCCCCTAACCGTAACCCTAGCCCGAAACCTAACCCTAACCCTTCCCCGAAGCCTGACCCTCACCCGTCCCCTAATCCTAACCCGTACGCTAACACTAAACCGTGCCCTCACACGTACGCTCCCCCTAAAGCGTTGTCGTACCCTCACCTGGAACCTAAACCGTCCCCGTCCCCTAAACCTAACCCTAGCCCGAACCCTAACCCTAACCCTTCCCCGAAGCCTGACCCTCACCCGTCCCCTAATCCTAACCCGTACGCTAACATTAACCCGCGCCCTCACACGTACGCTCCCCCTAAAGCGTTGTCGTACCCTCACCTGGAACCTAAACCGTCCCCGTCCCCTAAACCTAACCCTAGCCCGAACCCTAACCCTAACCCTTCCCCGAAGCCTGACCCTCACCCGTCCCCAATCCTAACCCGTACGCTAACATTAACCCGCGCCCTCACACGTACGCTACCCCTAAAGCGTTGTCGTACCCTCACCTGGACCCTAAACCGTCCCCGTCCCCTAAACCTAACCCTAACCCTAGCCCGAACCATAAACCTAACCCTTCCCCAAAGCCTGACTCTCAAACGTCCCCTAATACTAATACGTACGCTAACACTAACCCGCGCCCTCACACGTACACTACCCCTAAAGCGTTGTCGTACCCTGACCTGGACCCTAAACCGTCCGCGTCCCCTAAACCTAACCCTAACCCTAGCCCGAACCCTAATCCTAACCCTTCCCCAAAGCCTGACTCTCAACCGTCCCTAATACTAACCCGTACACTAACACTAACCCGCGCCCTCACACGTACACTACCCCTAAAGCGTTGTCGTACCCTCACCTGGACCCTAAACCGTCCCCGTCCCCTAAACCTAGCCCTAGCCCGAATCGTAACCCTAAAACTTCCCCGAAGCCTGAACCTCACCCTTCCCCTATTCCTAACCCGTACGTTAAGACTAACCCATGCCCTCACACGTACACTCCCCCTAAAGCGTTGGCGTACACTCACCTGGACCCTAAACCGTCCCCGTCCTGTAAACCTAACCCTAGCCCGAATCCTAACCCTAACCCTTCCCCGAAGCCTGACCCTCACCCGTCCCCTAATCCTAACCCGTACGCTAACACTAACCCGTGCCCTCACACGTACGCTCCCCCTAAAGCGTTGTCGTACCCTCACCTGGAACCTAAACCGTCCCCGTCCCCTAAACCTAACCCTAGCCCGAACCCTAACCATAACCCTTCCCCGAAGCCTGACCCTCACACGTCCCCTAATCCTAACCCGTACGCTAACATTAACCCGCGCCCTCACACGTACGCTACCCCTAAAGCGTTGTCGTACCCTCACCTGGACCCTAAACCGTCCCCGTCCCCTAAACCTAACCCTAACCCTAGCCCGAACCCTAAACCTAACCCTTCCCCAAAGCCTGACTCTCAAACTTCCCCTAATCCTAACCCGTACGCTAACACTAACCCGCGCCCTCACACGTACGCTCCCCCTAAAGCGTTCTCGTACCCTCACCTGGACCCTAAACTGTCCCCGTCCCCTAACCCTAACCCTAGCCTGAACCCTAACCCTAATCCTTGCCCGAAGGCTGACCCTCACGCGTCCCCTAATCGTAACCCGTACGGTAACACTAACCCACGCCCTCACACGTACGCTCCCCCTAAAGCGTTGTCGTACTCTCACCTGGACCCTAAACCGTCCCCGTCCCCTATACCTAACCCTAGCCCGAACCCTAACCCTAACCCTTCCCAGAAGCCTGACCCTCACCCGTCCCCTAATCCTAACCCGTACACTAACACTAACCCGCGCCCTCACACGTACGTTCCCCCTAAAGCGTTTTCGTACCCTGACCTGGACCCTAAACCGTCCCCGTCCCATAAACCTAACCCTAACCCTAGCCCGAACCCTAAAACTAACCCTTCCCCAAAGCCTGACTCTCAACCGTCCCCTAATACTAACCCGTACGCTAAAACTAACCCACGCCCTCACACGTACGCTACCCCTAAAGTGTTGTCGTGCCCTCACCTGGACCCTAAACCGTCCCCATCCCCTAACCCTAACCCTAGACCGAACCCTAACCCTAAACCTTCCCCGAAGCCTGACCCTCACCCGTCCCCTAATCCTAACCCGTACGCTAACACTAACCCGTGCCCTCACACTTACGCTCCCCCTAAAGCGTTGTCGTACACTCACCTGGACCCTAAGCCGTCCCCGTCCCCTAATCCTAACCCTAGCCCGAACCCTAACCCTAACCCTTCCCCGAAGCCTGACCCTCACCCGTCCCATAATCCTAACCCGTACGCTAACACTAACCCTCGCCCTCACACGTACGCTCCCCCTAAAGCGTTGTCGTACCCTCACCTGGACCCTAAACCGTCCCCTTCCCCTAAACCTAACCCTAGCCCGAACCCTAACCCTAACCCTTGCCCGAAGCCTGACCCTCACCCGTCCCCTAATCCTAACCCGTACGCTAACACTAACCCGCGCCCTCACACGTACGCTCCCCCTAAAGCGTTGTCGTACCCTCACCTGGAACCTAAACCGTCCCCGTCCCCTAAACCTAACCCTAGCCCGAACCCTTACCCTAACCCATCCCCGAAGCCTGACCCTCACCCGTCCCCTAATCCTAACCCGTACGCTAACATTAACCCGCGCCCTCACACGTACGCTACCCCTAAAGCGTTGTCGTACCCTCACCTGGACCCTAAACCGTCCCCGTCCCCTAAACCTAACCCTAACCCTAGCCCGAACCATAAACCTAACCCTTCCCCAAAGGCTGACTCTCAAACGTCCCCTAATACTAACACGTACGCTAACACTAACCCGCGCCCTCACACGTACACTACCCCTAAAGCGTTGTCGTACCCTGACCTGGACCCTAAACCGTCCGCGTCCCCTAAACCTAACCCTAACACTAGCCCGAACCCTAAACCTAACCCTTCCCCAAAGCCTGACTCTCAAACGTCCCCTAATCCTAACCCGTACGCTAACACTAACCCGCGCCCTCACACGTACGCTCCCCCTAAAGCGTTGTCGTACCCTCACCTGGACACTAAACCGTCCCCATCCCCTAACCCTAACCCTAGCCCGAACCCTAACCCTAACCCTTCCCCGAAGCCTGACCCTCACCCGACCCCTAATCCTAACCAGTACGCTAACGCTAACCCGCGCCCTCACATGTACGCTCCCCCTAAAGCGTTGTCGTACCCTCACCTGGACCCTAAACCATCCCCGTCCCCTAACCCTAAACCTAGCTCGAACTCTAAACCTAACCCTTCCCCGAAGCCTGACCCTCACACGTCCACTAATCCTAACCCGTACGCTAACACTAACCCACGCCCTCACACGTACGCTCCCCCTAAAGTGTTGTCGTACGCTCACCTGGACCCTAAACCGTCCCCGTCCCCTAACCCTAGCCCGAACACTAACCCTAACCCTTCCCCGAAGCCTGACCCTCACCCGTCCCCTAATCCTAACCCGTACGCTAACACTAACCCGTGCCCTCACACGTACGCTCCCCCTAAAGCGTTGTCGTACCCTCACCTGGACCCTAAACCGTCCCCGTCCCCTAACCCTAACTCTAGACCAAACCCTAACCCTAACCCTTCCCCGAAGCTTGAACCTCACCCGTCCCATAATCCTAACCCGTACGCTAACACTAACCCGCGCCCTCAAATGTACGCTCCCTCTAAAGCGTTGTCGTACCCTCAACTGTACCCTAAACCGTCCTCGTCCCCTAACCCTAACCCTAGCCCGAAACCTAACCCTAACCCTTCCCCGAAGCCTGACCCTCACCCGTCCCCTAATCCTAACCCGTACGCTAACACTAACCCACGCCCTCACACGTACGCTCCCCCTAAAGCGTTGTCATACCCTCACCTGGACCCTAAACCGTCCCCGTCCCCTAACCCTAACCCTAGCCCGAACCCTAACCCTAACCCTACCCCGAAGCCTGACCCTCACCCGTCCCCTAATCCTAACCCGTACGCTAACACTAACCCGCGCCCTCACACGTACGCTACCCCTAAAGCGTTGTCGTCCCCTCACCTGGACCCTAAACCGTCCCCTAACCCTAACCCTAACTCTAGCCCGAACCCTAACCCTAACCCTTCCCCGAAGCCTGACCCTCACTCGTCCCCTCATCCTAACCCGTACGCTTACACTAACCCGTGCCCTCACACGTACGCTCCACCTAAAGCGTTTTCGTACCCTCACCTGGACCCTAAACCGTCCCCGTCCCCTAACCCTAACCCTAGCCCGAACCCTAAACCTAACACTTCCCCGAAGCCTGACCCTCACCCGTCCCCTCATCCTAACCCGTACGCTAACACTAACCCGCGCCCTCACACGTACGCTCCCCTTAAAGCGTTGTCATACCCTCACCTGGACCCTAAACCATCCCCGTCCCCTAACCCTAACCCTAGACCGAACCCTAACCCTAAACCTTCCCAGAGCGTGACCCTCACCCGTCCCCTAATCCTAACCCGTACACTAACACTAACCCGCGCCCTCACACGTACGCTCCCCCTAAAGCGTTGTCGTACCCTCACCTGGACCCTAAAACGTCCCCGTCCCCTAACCCTAACCCTAGCCCGAACCCTAACCCTAACCCTTCCCCGAAGCCTGACCCTCACCCGTCCCCTAATCCTAACCCGTACACTAACACTAACCCGTGCCCTCACACGTACACTCCCCCTAAAGCGTTGTCGTACCCTCACCTGGACCCTAAACCGTCCCCGTCCCCTAACCCTAACCCTAGCCCGAACCCTAACCCTAACACTTCCCCGAAGCCTGACCCTCACCCATCCCCTAATCCTAACCCGTACGCTAACACTAACCCGCGCCCTCACACGTACGCTCCCCCTAAAGCGTTGTCGTACCCTCACCTGGACCCTAAACCGTCCCCATCCCCTAACCCTAACCCTAGCCCGAACCCTAACCCTAACCCTTCCCCGAAGCCTGACCATCACCCGTCCCCTAATCCTAACCAGTACGCTAACGCTAACCCACGCCCTCACACTTACGCTCCCCATAAAGCGTTGTCGTACCCTCACCTGGACCAGAAACCGTCCCCGTCCCCTAACCCTAAACCTAGCTCGAACTCTAACCCTAACCCTTCCCCGAAGCCTGACCCTCACACGTCCCCTCATCCTAACCCGTATGCTAACACTAACCCACGCCCTCACACGTACTCTCCCCCTGAAGTGTTGTCGTACCCTCACCTGGACCCTAAACCATTCCCCTCCCCTAACCCTAGCCCGAACCCTAACCCTAACCCTTCCCCGAAGCCTGACCCTCACCAGTCCCCTAATCCTAACCCTTACGCTAACGCTAACCCGCGCCCTCACACGTACGCTCCCCCTAAAGCGTTGTCGTACCCTCACCTGGACCCTAAACCGTCCCCGTCCCCTAACCCTAACCCTAGCCCGAACACTAAACCTAACACTTCCCCCAAGCCTGACACTCACCCGTCCCCTAATCCTAACCCGTACGCTAACACTAACCCACGCCCTCACACGTACACTCCCCCTAAAGCATTGTCGTAACCTCACCTGGAACCTAAACCGTCCTCGTCTTCTAACCCTAAACCTCTCCCGAAACCTAACACTAACCCTTCCCCGAAGCCTGACCCTCACCCGTCACATAATCCTAACACGTACGCTAACACTAACCGACGCCCTCACACGTACGCTCCCCCTAAAGCGTTGTCGTACCCTCACCGGGACCCTAAACCATCCCTGTCCCCTAAACATAACCATAACCCTAGCCCGAACCCTAAAACTAACCCTTCCCCAAAGCCTGACTGTCAACCGTCCCCTAATACTAACCCGTACGCTAACACTAACCCGCGCCCTCACACGTACGCTACCCCTAAAGCATTGTCGTACCCTCACCTGGACCCTAAACCATCCCCGTCCCCTAACCCTAACCCTAGCCCGAACCCTAACCCTAACCCATCCCCGAAGCCTGAACCTCACCCTTCCCCTAATCCTAACTCGTACGCTAACACTAACCCGCGCCCTCACACGTACGCTCCCCCTAAAGCGTTGTCGTATCCACACCTGGACCCTAAACCCTCCGCCTCCCCTAACCCTAACCCTAGCCCGAACACTAACCCTAACCATTCCCCGAAGCCTGACCCTCACCCGTCCCCTAATCCTAACCCATACGCTAACACTAACCCGCGCCCTCACACGTACGCTCCCCCAAAAGCGTTGTCGTACCCTCAACTGGACCCTAAACCTTCCCCGTCCCCTAACCCTAACCCTAGCTCGAACTCTAAACCTAACCCTTCCCCGAAGCCTGACCCTCACACGTCCCCTAATCCTAACCCGTACGCTAACACTAACCCACGCCCTCACACGTACTCTCCCCCTAAAGTGTTGTCGTACCCTCACCTGGACCCTAAACCGTCCCCGTCCCCTAACCCTAGCCCGAACAATAACCCTAACCCTTCCCCAAATTGTGACCCTCACCCGTCCCCTAATCCTAACCCGTACGCTAACACTAACCCGTGCCCTCACACGTACGCTCTCCCTAAAGCGTTGTCGTACCCTCACCTGGACCCTTAACCGTCCCCATCCCCTAACCCTAACTCTAGCCCAAACCCTAACCCTAACCCTTCCCCGAAGCTTGAACCTCACCCGTCCCATAATCCTAACCCGTACGCTAACACTAACCCGCGCCCTCAAACGTACGCTCCCTCTAAAGCGTTGTCGTACCCTCACCTGAACCCTAAACCGTCCCCGTCCCCTATACCTAACCCTAGCCCGAACCCTAACCCTAACACTTACCCGAAGCCTGACCCTCACCCGTCCCCTAATCCTAACCCATACGCTAACCCTCCCCCGCGCCCTCACACATACGCTCCCCCTAAAGCATTGTCATACACTCACCTGGACCCTAAACCGTCCCCGTCCCCTAACCCTAACCCTAGCCCGAACCCTAACCCTAACCCTTCCCCGAAGTCTGACCCTCACCCGTCCCCTATTCCTAACCCGTACGCTAAAACTAACCCGTGCCCTCACACGTACGCTCCCCGTAATGCGTTGTCGTACCCTCACCTGGACCCTAAACCGTCCCCGTCCCCTAAACCTAACCCTAGCCCGCACCCTAACCCTAACCCTTCCCCGAAGCCTGACCCTCACCCTTCCCCAATCCTAACCCGTACACTAACATTAACCCGCGCCCTCACATGTACGCTACCCTGAAAGCGTTGTCGTACCTTCACCTGGACCCTAAACCGTCCCGATCCCCTAACCCTAACCCTAGCACGAACCCTAACCCTAACCCTTCCCCGAAGCCTGACCCTCACCCATCCCCTCATCCTAACCCCTACGCTAACACTAACCCATGCCCACACACGTACGCTCCCACTAAAGCGTTGTCGTACCCTCACCTGGACCCTAAACCGTCCCCGTCCCCTAACCCTAACTCTAGCCCGAACCCTAACCCTAACCTTTCCCCGAAGCCTGACCCTCACCCGTCCCCTCATCCTAACCCGTACGCTAATACTAACAAGCGCCCTCAAACGTACGCTCCCCTTAAAGCGTGGTCATATCCTCACCTGGACCCTAAACCGTCCCCGTCCCCTAAACCTAACCCTAACCCTAGCCCGAACCCTAAACCTAACACTTCCCCAAAGCCTGACTCTCAACCGTCCCATAATACTAACCCGTACGCTAACACTAACCCGCGCGCTCACACGTACTCTACCCCTAAAGCGTTGTCGTACCCTCACCTGCACCCTAAACCGTCCCTGTCCCCTAACCCTAAACCTAGCCCGAACCCTAACCCTAACCCTTCCCCAAAGCCTGACCCTCAACCTTCCCCTAATCCTAACTCGTACGCTAACACTAACCCGCGCCCTCACACGTATGCTCCCACTAAAGCGTTGTGTACCCTCACCTGGACCCTAAACCGTCCCCGTTCCCTAACCCTAACCCTAGCCCGAACCCTAACCCTAACACTTCCCCGAAGCCTGACCCTCACCCGTCCCCTAATCCTAACCCGTACGCTAACACTAACCCGCGCCCTCAAACGTACGCACCCCCTAAAGCGTTGTCGTACCCTCACCTGGACCCTAAACCGTCCCCATCCCCTAACACTAACCCTAGCCCGAACCCTACCCCTAACACTTCCCCGAAGCCTGACCCTCACCGGTCCCCTATTCCTAACCCGTACGCTAAAACTAACCCGCGCTCTCACACGTACGCTCCCCCTAAAGCGTTGTCGTACCCTCACCTGGACCCTAAAACGTCCGCATCCCCTAAACCTAACCCTAGCCCGAACCCTAACCCTAACCCTTCCCCGAAGCCTGACCCTCACCCGTCCCCTAATCCTAACCCGTATGCTAACACTAACTCGCGCCCTCACATGTACGCTCCGCCTAAAGCGTTGTCGTACCCTCACCTGGACCCTAAACCGTCCCCGTCCCCTAACCCTAAACCTAGCCCGAACCCTAACCCTAACCCTTCCCCGAAGCCTGACCCTCACCCGTCCCCTAATCCTAACCAGTACGCTAACGCTAACCCGCGCCCTCACACTTACGCTCCCCCTAAAGCGTTGTCGTACCCTCACCTGGACCAGAAACCGTCCCCGTCCCCTAACCTTAAACCTAGCTCGAACTCTAACCCTAACCCTTCCCCGAAGCCTGACCCTCACACGTCCCCTCATCCTAACCCGTACGCTAACACTAAACCACGCCCTCACACGTACTCTCCCCCTAAAGTGTTGTCGTACCCTCACCTGGACCCTAAACCATCCCCCTCCCCTAACCCTAGCCCGAACCCTAACCCTAACCCTTCCCCGAAGCCTGACCCTCACCAGTCCCCTAATCCTAACCCTTACGCTAACGCTAACCCGCGCCCTCACACGTACGCTCCCCCTAAAGCGTTGTCGTACCCTCACCTGGACCCTAAACCGTCCCCGTCCCCTAACCCTAACCCTAGCCCGAACACTAAACCTAACACTTCCCCCAAGCCTGACACTCACCTGTCCTCTAATCCTAACCCGTACGCTAACACTAACCCACGCCCTCACACGTACACTCCCCCTAAAGCATTGTCGTAACCTCACCTGGAACCTAAACCGTCCTCGTCTTCTAATCCTAAACCTCTCCCGAAACCTAACACTAACCCTTCCCCGAAGCCTGACCCTCACCCGTCACATAATCCTAACACGTACGCTAACACTAACCGACGCCCTCACACGTACGCTCCCCCTAAAGCGTTGTCGTACCCTCACCGGGACCCTAAACCGTCCCTGTCCCCTAAACATAACCATAATCCTAGCCCGAACCCTAAAACTAACACTTCCCCAAAGCCTGACTGTCAACCGTCCCCTAATACTAACCCGTACGCTAACACTAACCCGCGCCCTCACAGGTACGCTACCCCTAAAGCATTGTCGTACCCTCACCTGGACCCTAAACCGTCCCCGTCCCCTAACCCTAACCCTAGCCCGAACCCTAACCCTAACCCATCCCCGAAGCCTGAACCTCACCCTTCCCCTAATCCTAACTCGTACGCTAACACTAACCCGCGCCCTCACATGTACGCTCCCCCTAAAGCGCTGTCGTATCCACACCTGGACCCTAAACCCTCCGCCTCCCCTAACCCTAACCCTAGCCCGAACACTAACCCTAACCATTCCCCGAAGCCTGACCCTCACCCGTCCCCTAATCCTAACCCGTACGCTAACACTAACCCGCGCCCTCACACGTACACTCCCCCAAAAGCATTGTCGTACCCTCAACTGGACCCTAAACCGTCCCTGTCCCCTAACCCTAACCCTAGCTCGAACTCTAAACCTAACACTTCCCCGAAGCCTGACCCTCACACGTCCCCTAATCCTAACCCGTACGCTAACACTAACCCACGCCCTCACACGTACTCTCCCCCTAAAGTGTTGTCGTACCCTCACCTGGACCCTAAACCGTCCGCGTCCCCTAACCCTAGCCCGAACAATAACCCTAACCCTTCCCCGAATTGTGACCCTCACCCGTCCCCTAATCCTAACCCGTACGCTAACACTAACCCATGCCCTCACACGTACGCTCCCCCTAAAGCGTTGTCGTACCCTCACCTGGACCCTAAACCGTCCCCATCCCCTAACCCTAACTCTAGCCCAAACCCTAACCCTAACCCTTCCCCGAAGCTTGAACCTCACCCGTCCCATAATCCTAACCCGTACGCTAACACTAACCCGCGCCCTCAAACGTACCCTCCCTCTAAAGCGTTGTCGTACCCTCAACTGGACCCTAAACCGTCCTCGTCCCCTAACCCTAACCCTAGCCCGAACCCTAACCCTAACACTTCCCAGAAGCCTGACCCTCACCCGTCCCCTAATCCTAACCCGTACGCTAACACTAACCCGCACCCTCACACGTACGCTCCCCCTAAAGCGTTGTCGTACCCTCACCTGGACCCTAAACCGTCCCCATCCACTAAACCTAAACCTAGCCCGAACCCTAACCCTAACCCTTCCCCGAAGCCTGACCCTCACCCGTCCCCTAATCCTAACCAGTACGCTAACGCTAACCCGCGCTCTCACACGTACGCTCCCCCTAAAGCGTTGTCGTACCCTCACCTGGACCAGAAACCGTCCCCGTCCCCTAACCCTAACCCTAGCCCGAACCCCAACCCTAAAACTTCCCCGAAGCCTGACCCTCACCCGTCCCCTAATCCTAACCCGTACGCTAACACTAATCCGCGCTCTCACACGTACGCTCCCCCTAAAGCGTTGTCGTACACTCACCGGGACCCTAAACAGTCCCCGTTCCCTAACCCTAACCCTAGCCCGAACCCTAACCCTAACCCTTCCCCGAAGCCTGACCCTCACCCGTCCCCTAATCCTAACCCGTACGCTAACACTAACCCGCGCCCTCACACGTACACTACCCCTAAAGCGTTGTCGTACCCTCACCTGGACCCTAAACCGTCCCCGTCCCCTAACCCTAACCCTAGCACGAACCCTAACCCTAACCTTTTCGCGAAGACTGACACTCACCCGTCCCCTAATCCTAACCCGTACGCTAACACTAACCCATGCCCACACACGTACGCTCCCCCTAAAGCGTTGTCGTACCCTCACCTGGACCAGAAACCGTCCCCGTCCCCTAACCCTAAACCTAGCTCGAACTGTAACCCTAACCCTTCCCCGAAGCCTGACCCTCACCCTTCCCGTAATCCTAACTCGTACGCTAACACTAACCTGCGCCCTCACACGTACGCTCCCCCTAAAGCGTTGTCGTATCCACACCTGGACCCAAAACCCTCCGCCTCCCCTAACCCTAACCCTAGCCCGAACACTAACCCTAACCATTCCCCGAAGCCTGACCCTCACCCGTCCACAAATCCTAACCCGTACGCTAACACTAACCCGTGCACTCACACGTACGCTCGCGCAAAAGCGTTGTCGTACCCTCACCTGGACCCTAAACCGTCCCCGTCCACTAACCCTAACCCTAGCCCGAATCCTAACCCTAACACTTCCCCGAAGCCTGACCCTCACCCGTCCCCTAATCCTAACCCGTACGCTAACACTAACCGCTCCCTCACACTTACGCTCCCCCTAAAGCGTTGTCGTACCCTCACCTGGACCCTAAACCGTCCCCGTACCCTAACCCTAACCCTAGCCCGAACACTAAACCTAACACTTCCCGCAAGCCTGACACTCACCCGTCCCCTAATCCTAACCCGTACGCTAACAATAACCCACGCCCTAACACGTACGCTCCCCCTAAAGCATTGTCGTAACCTCACCTGGAACCTAAACCGTCCTCGTCTTCTAACCCTAACATTCTCCCGAAACCTAACACTAACCCTTCCCCGAAGCCTGACCCTCACCCGTCACATAATCCTAACACGTACGCTAACACTAACCCACGCCCTCACACGTACACTCCCCCTAAAGCGTTGTCGTACCCTCACCGGGACTCTAAACCGTCCCTGTCCCCTAAACATAACCATAACCCTAGCCCGAACGCTAAAACTAACCCTTCCCCAAAGCCTGACTCTCAACCGTCCCCTAATACTAACCCGTACGCTAACACTAACCCGCGCCCTCACACGTACGCTCCCCCTAAAGCGTTGTCGTATCCACACCTGGACCCTAATCCGTCCGCCTCCC
Source organism: Lagenorhynchus albirostris (assembly GCF_949774975.1). Classification (NCBI taxonomy): domain Eukaryota; kingdom Metazoa; phylum Chordata; class Mammalia; order Artiodactyla; family Delphinidae; genus Lagenorhynchus; species Lagenorhynchus albirostris. Next base: position 52,795,573 of record NC_083098.1, on the reverse strand, counting down.
CTAACCCTAACCCTAGCCCTAACACTAAACCTAACCCTTCCCCGAAGCCTGACCCTCACCCGTCCCCTAATCCTAACCCGTACGCTAACACTAACCCGAGCCCTCACACGTACGCTCGCCCTAAAGCGTTGTCGTACCCTCACCTGGACCGTAAACCGTCCCGGTCCCATAACACTAGCCCTAGACCGAACTCTAACCGTAACACTTCCCCGAAGCCTGACCCTCACCTGTCCCCTAATCCTAACCCGTACGATAACAGTAACGCATGCCCACAGACGTACACTCTCCCTAAAGCGTTGTCGTACCCTCACCTGGACCCTAAACCGTCCCCGTCCCCTAACCCTAACTCTAGCCAGACCCTAAACCTAACCCTTCCCAGAAGCCTGACCCTCACCCGTCCCCTCATCCTATGACGTACGCTAACACTAACCCGCGCCCTCACAACTACGCTCCACCTAAAGCGTTGTCGTACCCTCACCTGGACCCCAAACCGTCCCCGTACCCTAACCCTAACCCTAGCCCGAACCCTAACCCTAACCCTTCCCCGAAGCCTGACCCTCACCCGTCCCCTAATCCTAACCCGTACGCTAACACTAACCCATTCCCACACACGTACGCTCCCCCTAAAGCGTTGTCGTACCCTCAACTGGACCCTAAACCGTCCCCGTCCCCTAACCCTAACTCTAGCCCGAACCGTAACCCTAAAACTTCCCCGAAGCCTGAACCTCACCCTTCCCCTATTCCTAACCCGTACGCTAAGACTAACCCATGCCCTCACACGTACGCTCCCCCTAAAGCGTTGTCGTACACTCACCTGGACCCTAAACCGTCCCCTAACCCTAACCCTAACCCTAGCCCGAATCCTAACCCTAACCCTTCCCCGAAGCCTGACCCTCACCCGTACCCTAATCCTAACCCGTACGCTAACACTAACCCGCGCCGTCACACATACGCTCCCCCTAAAGCGTTGTCGTACCCTCACCTGGAACCTAATCCGTCCCCGTCCCCTAAACCTAACCCTAGCCCGAACCCTAAACCTAACCCTTCCCCAAAGCCTGACTCTCAAACGTCCCCTAATACTAACACGTACGCTAACACTAACCCGCGCCCTCACACGTACACTACCCCTAAAGCGTTGTCGTACCCTGACCTGGACCCTAAACCGTCCGCGTCCCCTAAACCTAACCCTAAACCTAGCCCGAACCCTAATCCTAACCCTTCCCCAAAGCCTGACTCTCAACCGTCCCCTAATACTAACCCGTACGCTAACACTAACCCGCGCCCTCATACGTACACTACCCCTAAAGCGTTGTCGTACCCTCACCTGGACTCTAAACCGTCCCCGTCCCCTAACCCTAGCCCGAACCGTAACCCTAAAACTTCCCCGAAGCCTGAACCTCACCCTTCCCCTATTCCTAACCCGTACGCTAAGACTAACCCATGCCCTCACACGTACGCTCCCCCTAAAGCGTTGTCGTACACTCACCTGGACCCTAAACCGTACGCGTCCCCTAAACCTAACCCTAACCCTAGCCCGAACCCTAATCCTAACCCTTCCCCAAAGCCTGACTCTCAACCGTCCCCTAATACTAACCCGTACGCTAACACTAACCCACGCCCTCACACGTACACTACCCCTAAAGCGTTGTCGTACCCTCACCTGGACTCTAAACCGTCCCCGTCCCCTAACCCTAGCCCGAACCCTAACCCTAACCCTTCCCCGAAGCCTGACCCTCACCCGTCCCCTAATCCTAACCCGTACGCTAACATTAACCCGCGCCCTCACACGTACGCTACCCCTAAAGCGTTGTCGTACCCTCACCTGGACCCTAAACCGTCCCCGTCCCCTAAACCTAACCCTAACCCTAGCCCGAACCCTAAACCTAACCCTTCCCCAAAGCCTGACTCTCAAACGTCCCCTAATACTAACACGTACGCTAACACTAACCCGCGCCCTCACATGTACACTACCCCTAAAGCGTTGTCGTACCCTCACCTGGACCCTAAACCGTCCCCGTCCCCTAACCCTAGCCCTAGCCCGAAACGTAACCCTAAAACTTCCCCGAAGCCTGAACCTCACCCTTCCCCTATTCCTAACCCGTACGCTAAGACTAACCCATGCCCTCACACGTACGCTCCCCCTAAAGTGTTGTCGTACACTCACCTGGACCCTTAACCGTCCCCGTCCCCTAACCCTAACCCTAGCCCGAATCCTAACCCTAACCCTTCCCCGAAGCCTGACCCTCACCCGTCCCGTAATCCTAACCCGTACGCTAACACTAACCCGCGCCCTCAAACATACGCTCCCCCTAAAGCGTTGTCGTACCCTCACCTGGAACCTAAACCGTCCCCGTCCCCTAAACCTAACCCTAGCCCGAACCCTAACCCTAACACTTCCCCGAAGCCTGACCCTCACCCGTCCCTTAATCCTAACCCGTACGCTAACATTAACCCGCGCCCTCACACGTACGCTACCCCTAAAGCGTTGTCGTACCCTCACCTGGACCCTAAACCGTCCCCGTCCCCTAAACCTAACCCTAACCCTAGCCCGAACCCTAAACCTAACCCTTCCCCAAAGCCTGACTCTCAAACGTCCCCTAATACTAACACGTACGCTAACACTAACCCGCGCCCTCACACGTACACTACCCCTAAAGCGTTGTCGTACCCTGACCTGGACCCTAAACCGTCCGCGTCCCCTAAACCTAACCCTAACCCTAGCCCGAACCCTAATCCTAACCCTTCCCCAAAGCCTGACTCTCAACCGTCCCCTAATACTAACCCATACGCTAACACTAACCCGCGCCCTCACACGTACACTACCCCTAAAGCGTTGTCGTACCCTCACCTGGACTATAAACCGTCCCCGTCCCCTAACCCTAGCCCGAACCGTAACCCTAAAACTTCCCCGAAGCCTGAAACTCACCCTTCCCCTATTCCTAAACTGTACGCTAAGACTAACCCATGCCCTCACACGTACGCTCCCCCTAAAGCGTTGTCGTACACTCACCTGGACCCTAAACCGTCCCCGTCCCGTAACCCTAACCCTAGCCCGAATCCTAACCCTAACCCTTCCCCGAAGCCTGACCCTCACCCGTCCCCTAATCCTAACCCGTACGCTAACACTAACCCGCCCCATCACACGTACACTACCCCTAAAGCGTTGTCGTACCCTCACCTGGACCCTAAACCGTCCGCGTCCCCTAAACCTAACCCTAACCCTAGCCCGAACCCTAAACCTAACCCTTCCCCAAAGCCTGACTCTCAACCGTCCCCTAATACTAACCCGTACGCTAACACTGACCCGCGCCTTCACACGTACACTACCCCTAAAGCGTTGTCGTACCCTCACCTGGAACCTAAACCGTCCCCGTCCCCTATACCTAACCCTAGCCCGAACCCTAACCCTAACCCTTCCCCGAAGCCTGACCCTCACCCGTCCCCTAATCCTAACCCGTACGCGAACATTAACCCGCGCCCTCACACGTACGCTCCCCCTAAAGCGTTGTCGTACCCTCACCTGGACCCTAAACCGTCCCCGTCCCCTAAACCTAACACTAACCCTAACCCTAACCCTAACCCTAACCCTAACACTAAACCTAACCCTAACACTAACCCGCACCCTCACACGCAAGCTCCCCCTAAAGCGTTGTCGGACCCTCACCTGGACCCTAAACCGTCCCCGTCCCCTAACCCTAACCCTAGCTCGAACCCTAACCCTAAACCTTCCCTGAAGCCTGAACCTTACCCGTCCCCTAATCCTAACCCGTACGCTAACACTAACCTGCGCCCTGACACGTACGCTCCCCCTAAAGTGTTGTCGTACTCTCACCTGGACACTAAACCGTCCCCGTCCCCTAATCCTAACCCTAGCCCGAACCCTAACCCTAACCCTTCCCCGAAGCCTGACCTTCACCCGTCCACTAATCGTAACCCATACGCTACACTAACCCGCGCTCTCACACGTACGCTCCCCCTAAAGCATTGTCGTACACTCACCTGGACCCTAAACCGTCCCCGTCCCCTAACCCTAACCCTAGCCCGAAACCTAACCCTAACCCTACCCGAATCCTGACCCTCACACGTCCCCTAATCCTACCCGGTACGCTAACACTAACCCACGCCCTCACATGTATGCTACCCCTAAAGCGTTGTCGTACCCTCACCTGGACCCTAAACTGTCCCCGTCCCATAAACCTAACCCTAACACTAGCCCGAACCGAAAACCTATTCCTTCCCCAAAGCCTGACTCTCAACCGTCCCCTAATACTAACCCGTACGCTAACACTAACCCGCGCCCTCACACGTACGCTCCCCCTAAAGCGTTGTCGTACCCTCACCTGGACCCTAAACCGTCCCCGTCCCTAAACCTAACCCTAGCCCGAATCCTAACCCTAACCCTTCACCGAAGCCTGACCCTCACCCGTCCCCTAATCCTAAACCGTACGCTAACACTAACCTGCGCCCTCACATGTACGATCCCCCTAAAGCGTTGTCGTACCCTCACCTGGAGCCTAAGCCGTCCCCGTCCCCTAACCCTAACCCTATCCCGAACCCTAATCCTAACACTTCCCGAAAGCCTGACCCTCATCCGTCCCCAATCCTACACTTTACGCTAACACTAACCCACGCCCTCACACGTACGCTCCCCCTAAAGCGTTGTCGTACCCTCACCTGGACCCTAAACCGTCCCCGTCCCCTAAACCTAACCCTAACCCTAGCCCGAACCCTAAACCTAAACCTTCCCCAAAGCCTGACTCTCAACCGTCCCCTAATACTAAACCGTACGATAACACTAACCCGCGCCCTCACACGTACGCTACCCTTAAAGCGTTGTCGTACCCTCACCTGGACCCTAAACCGTCCCCGTCTCCAAACCCTAACCCTAGCCCGAACCCTAACCCTAACCCTTCCCCGAAGCCTGACCCTCACCCTTCCCCTAATCCTAACCTGTACGATAACACTAACCCGCGCCCTCACACGTACGCTCCCCCTAAAACGTTGTTGTACCCTCAGCTGGACCCTAAACCGTCCCCGTCCCCTAACCCTAACCCTAGCCCGAACCCTAACCCTAACCCTTCCCCGAAGCCTGACCCTCACCCGTCCCCTAATCCTAACCCGTACGCTAACACTAACCTGCGCCCTCACACGTACGCTCCCACTAAAGCGTTGTCGTACCCTCACCTGGACTCTAAACCTTCCCCGTACCCTAAACCTAACACTAAACCTAGCCCAAACCTTAAACCTAACCCTTCCCCAAAGCCTGACCCTCACCCGTCCCCTAATCCTAACCCGTACGCTAACACTAACCCGCGCCCTCACACGTACGCTCCCCCTAAAGCGTTGTCGTACCCTCACCTGGACACTAAACTGTCCCCGTCCCCAAACCTAACCCTAACCCTAGCCCGAACCCTAAACCTAAACCTTCCCCAAAGCCTGACTCTCAACCGTCCCCTAATCCTAACACGTACGCTAACACTAACCCGCGCCCTCACACGTAATCTACCCCTAAAGCGTTGTCGTACCCTCACCTGGAGCCTAAGCCGTCCCCGTCCCCTAACCCTAACCCTATCCCGAACCCTAATCCTAACACTTCCCCAAAGCCTGACCCTCATCCGTCCCCTAATCCTACACTTTACGCTAACACTAACCCACGCCCTCACACGTACGCTCCCCCTAAAGCGTTGTGGTACCTTCACCTGGACCCTAAGCCGTCCCTGTCCCCTAACCCGAAACCTATCCCGAACCCTAATCCTAACCCTTCCCCAAAGCCTGACCCACATCCGTCCCCTAATCCTACCCGGTACGCTAACACTAACCCGCGTCCTCACACGTATGCTACCCCTAAAACGTTGTCGTACCCTCACCTGGACACTAAACCGTCCCCGTCCCCTAAACCTAACCCTAACCCTAGCCCGAACCCTAAACCTATTCCTTCCCCAAAGCCTGACTCTCAACCGTCCCCTAATACTAACCCGTACGCTAACACTAACCCGCGCGCTCACTCGTACGCTCCCCCTAAAGCGTTGTCGTACCCTCACCTGGACCCTAAACCGTCCCCGTCACTAAACCTAACCCTAGCCCGAACCCTAACCCTAACACTTCCCCGAAGCCTGACTCTCACCCGTGCCCTAATCCTAAACCGTACGCTAACACTAACCCGCGCCCTCACATGTACGATCCCCCTAAAGAGTTGTCGTACCCTCACCTGGAGCCTAAGCCGTCCCCGTCCCCTACCCTAACCCTATCCCGAACCCTAATCCTAACACTTCCCCAAAGCCTGACCCTCATCCGTCCCCTAATCCTCTACTTTACGCTAACACTAACCCGCGCCCTCACACGTACGCTCCCCCTAAAGCGTTGTCGTACACTCACCTGGACCCTAAACCGTCCCCGTCCCCTAAACCTAATCCTAACCCTAGCCCGAACCCTAAACCTAACCCTTCCCCAAAGCCTGACTCTCAACCGTCCCCTAATACTAACCCGTAAGCTAACACTAACCCGCGCCCTCACATGTACGCTACCCCTAAAGCGTTGTCGTACCCTCACCTGGACCCTAAACCGTCCCCGTCCCCTAACCCTAACCGTAGCCCGAAACCTAACCCTAACACTTCCCCGAAGCCTGACCCTCACGCGTCCCCTAATCCTAACCCGTACGCTAACACTAACCCACGCCCTCACACGTACGCTCCCACTAAAGCGTTGTCGTACCCTCACCTGGACCCTAAACCGTCCCCGTCCCCTAACCCGAACCCAGCCCGAACCCTGACCCTAACCCTTCCCCGAAGCCTGACCCTCATCCGTCCCCTAATCCTAACCAGTATGCTAACACTAACCCGCGCCCTCACACGTATTCTACCCCTAAAGCGTTGTCGTACCCTCACCTGGACCCTAAACCGTCCCCGTCCCCTAAACCTAACACTAACCCTAGCCCGAACCCTAAACCTATTCCTTCCCCAAAGCCTGACTCTCAACCGTCCCCTAATACTAACCCTACTCTAACACTAACCTGCGCCCTCACACGTACGCTCCCCCTAAAGCGTTGTCGTACCCTCACCTGGACCCTAAACCGTCCCCGTCCCCTAACCCTAACCCTAGCCGGAACCCTAACCCTAACAGTTCCCCGAAGCCTGACCCTCACCCGTCGCCTAATCCTAACCCGTACGCTAACACTAACATGCGCCCTCACACGTACGCTCCCCCTAAAGCGTTGTCGTACCCTCACCTGGACCCTAAACGTCCCCGTCCCCTAACCCTAAACCTAGCCCGAACCCTAACCCTAATCCTTGCCCGAAGCCTGACCCTCACCCGTCCCCTAATCCTAACCCGTACGCTAACACTAACCCACGCCCTCACACATACGCGCCCCCTAAAGCGTTGTCGTACCCTCACCAGGATCCTAAACCGTCCCCGTCCCCTAAACCTAACCCTAGCCCAAACCCTAACCCTAACCCTTCCCCGAAGCCTGACCCTCACCCGTCCCCTAATCCTAAATCGTACGCTAACACTAATCCGTGCCCTCACATGTACGCTCCCCCTAAAGCGTCGTCGTACCCTCACCTAGACCCTAAACCGTCCCCGTAACCTAACCCTAACTCTAGCCCAAACCCTAACCCTTACCCTTCCCCAAAGCTTGACGCTCACCCATCCCATAATCCTAACCCGTGCGCAAACACTAACCCGCGCCCTAACACGTACGCTCCTTCTAAAGCGTTGTCGTACCCTCAACTGGACCCTAAACCGTCCTCGTCCCCTAACCCTAACCCTAGCCCGAATCCTAAACCTAAACCTTCCCAGAGCCTAACTCTCACCCGTCCCATAATCCTAACCCGTAAGCTAACACTAACCCCCGCCCTCACAAGTACGCTCCCCCTAAAGCGTTGTCGTACCCTCACCTGGACCCTAAACCGTCCCCATCCCCTAACCCTAACCCTAGCCCGAACCCTAACCCTAACCCTTCCCCGAAGCCTGACCCTCACCCGTCCCCTAATGCTAACCCGTACGCTAACACTAACCCATGCCCACACATGTACGCTCCCCCTAAAGCATTGTCGTACCCTCACCTGGACCCTAATCCGTTCCCATCCCCTAACCCTAACCCTAGCCCGAAGCCAAACCCTAAACCTTCCCCGAAACCTGACCCTGACCCGTACCCTAATCCTAACCTGTACGCTAACACTAACCCGCGCCCTCACACGTACGCTCCCCCTAAAGCGTTGTCGTACCCTCACCTGGACCCTAAACCGTCCCCGCCCCCTAAGCCTAACCCTAGCCCAAACCCTAACCGAAACTCTTCCCCGAAGCCTGACACTCACCCGTCCCCTAATCCTAACCCGTACGCTAACACTAACCCGCGCCCTCACTCGTACGCTACCCCTAAAGCGTTGTCGTACCCTCACCTGGACCCTAAACCGTCCCTGTCCCCTAACCCTAACCCTAGCCCGAACCCTAACCCTAACCCTTCCCCGAAGCCTGACCCTCACCCATCCCCTAATCCTAACCAGTACGCTAACACTAACCCGCGCCCTCACACGTACGCTCCCCCTAAAGCGTTGTCGTACCCTCACCTGGACCCTAAACCGTCCCCGTCCCCTAACCCTAACCCTAGCCCGAACCCTAACCCTAACACTTCCCTGAAGCCTGACCCTCACCCGTCCCCTAATCCTAACCCGTACGCTAACACTAACCCGCGCCCTCACACGTACGCTCCCCCTAAAGCGTTGTCGTACCCTCACCTCGACCCTAAACCGTCCCCGTCCCCTAAACCTAACTCTAGCCCGAACCCAACCGAAAAACTTTCCCGAAGCCAGACCCTCACCCGTCCCCTAATCCTAACCCGTACGCTAACACTAACCCGCGCCCTCACACGTACGCTCCCCCTAAAATGTTGTCGTACCCTCACCTGGACCCTAAACCGTCCCCGTCCCCTAAACCTAACCCTAGCCCGAACCCTAACAATAACCCTTCCCCGAAGCCTGACACTCAACCGTCCCCTAATCCTAACCCGTACGCAAACACTTACCCATGCCTTCACAAGTACGCTCCCCCTAAAGCGTTGTCGTACTCTCACCTGGACCCTAAACCGTCCCCTAACCCTAACCCTAGCCCGAAACCTAACCCTAACCCTTCCCCGAAGCCTGACCCTCACACGTCCCCTAATCCTAACACGTACGCTAACACTAACCCGCGCCCTCACACGTACGCTCCCCCTAAAGCGTTGTCGTACCGTCACCTGGACCCTAAACCGTCCCGGTTCTCTAACCCTAACCCTAGCTCGAACCCTAACCCTAACACTTCCCCAAAGCCTGACACTCACCCGTCCCCTAATCCTAACCCGTACGCTCATAATAACCAGGGCCCTCACACGTACGCTCCCCCTAAAGCGTTGTCGTACCGTCACCTGGACCCTAAACCGTCCCCGTCCCCTAACCCTAACCCTAGCCCGAACCTTAACCCTAACACTTCTCCGAAGCCTGACCCTCACCCGTCACCTTATCCTAACCCGTACGCTAACACTAACTCACGCCCTCACACGTACGCTCCCCCTAAAGCGTTGTCGTACCCTCACCTGGACCCTAAACCGTCCCCATCCCCTAACCCTAATCCTAGCCCGAACCCTAACCCTAACCCTTCCCCGAAGCCTGACCCTCACCCGTCCCCTAATCCTAACACGTACGCGAACACTAACCCGCACCCTCACACGTACGCTGCCCCTAAAGCGTTGTCGTACCCTCACCTGGACCCTAAACCGTCCCCGTCCCCTAACCGTAACCGTAGCCCGAATCCTAACCCTAACACTTCACCGAAGCCTGACCCTCACCCGTCCCCTAATCCTAACCTGTACGCTAACACTAACCCGCGCCCTCACATGTACGCTCCCCCTAAATCATTGTCGTACCCTCACCTGGACCCAAAACCGTCCCCGTCCCCTAACCCTAACCCTAGCCCGAACCCTAACCCTAACCCTTCCCCGAAGCCTGACCCTCACCCGTCCCCTAATCCTAACACGTATGCTCACACTAACCCGCGCCCTCACACGTACGCTCCCCCTAAAGCGTTGTCGTACCCTCACCTGGACCCTAAACCGTCCCCGTCCCGTAACCGTAACCCTAGCCTGAACCCTAACCCTAACCCTTCCCCGAAGCCTGACCCTCACCCGTCACATAATCCTAACCCATACGCTAACACTAACCCACGACCTCACACGTACGCTCCCCCTAAACCGTTGTCGTACACTCACCTGGAACCTAAACCGTCCCCGTCCCCTAACCCTAGCCCAAACCCTAACCCTAACACTTCCCCGAAGCCTGACCCTCACCCGTCCCCTAATCCTAAACCGTACGCTAACACTAACCCACGCCCTCACATGTACGCTCCCCCTAAAGCGTTGTCGTACCCTCACCTGGACCCTAAACCGTCCCCGTTTTCTAAACCTAACCCTAGCCCGAACACTAACCCTAACCCTTCCCCGAAGCCTGACCCTCACCCGTCCCTTAATCCTAACCCGTACGCTAACACTAACCCGCGCCCTCACACGTACGCTCCCCCTAAAGCGTTGTCGTATCCTCACCTGGACCCTAAACCGTCTCCGTCCCCTAACCCTAACCCTAGTACGAACCCTAACCCTAACCCTTCCCCGAAGCCTGACCCTCACCCGTCCCCTAATCTTAACCCGTACGCTAACACTAACCCGCTCCCTCACACGTACGCTCCCCCTAAAGCGTTGTCGTACCCTCACCTGGACCCTAAACCGTCCCCGTCCCCTAACCCTAACCCTAGCCCGAACCCTAACCCTAAACCTTCCCCGAAGCCTGACACTCAGCCGTCCCCTAATCCTAACCCGTACGCTACACTAACCCGCGCCCTCAAACGTACGCTCCCTGTAAAGTGTTGTCGTACCGTCACCTGGACCCTAAACCGTCCCCATCCCCTAACCCTAACCCTAGCCCGAACCCTAACGCTAAACATTTCCCGAAGCCTGACCCTCACCCGTCCCCTAATCCTAACCCGTACGCTAACACTAACCCGCGCCCTCACATGTACGCTCCCCCTAAAGCGTTGTCGTACCCTTACCGGGACCCTAAACCGTCCCCGTCCCCTAACCCTAAACCTAGCCCGAAACCTAACCCAAACCCTTCCTCGAAGCCTGACCCTCACCCGTCCCCTAATCCTAACACGTACGCTAACACTAACCCACTCCCTCACACGTACGCTGCCCCTAAAGCGTTGTCGTACCCTCACCTGGACCCTAAACCGTCCATGTCCCCTAACCCTAACCCTAGCCCGAACCCTAACCCTAACCCTTCCCCGAAGCCTGACCCTCACCCGTCCCCTAATCCTAACCCGTACGCTAACACTAACCTGCGCCCTCACACGTACGCTCCCCCTAAAGCGTTGTCGTACCCTCACCTGGAACCTAAACCGTCCCCGTCCCCTAACCCTAACCCTAGCCCGAACCCTAACCCAAACCCTTCCCCGAAGCCTGACCCTCACCCGTCCCCTAATCCTAACCCGTACGCTAACACTAACCCGAGCCCTCACACGTACGCTCCCGCTAAAGCGTTGTCGTACCCTCACCTGGACCCTAAACCGTCCCCGTCCCGTAACCGTAACCCTAGCCCGAACCCTAACCCTAACCCTTCCCCGAAGCCTGACCCTCACCCGTCACATAATCCTAACCCGTACGCTAACACTAACCCGCGCCCTCACACGTACGCTCCGCCTAAAGCATTGTCGTACCCTCACCTGGACCCTAAACCGTCCCCGTCCCCTAACCCTAACCCTAGCCCGAACATTAACACTATCCCTTCCCCGAAGCCTGACGCCCACCCGTCCCCTAATCCTAACACGTACGCTAACACTAACCCGTGCCTCACACGTATGTTCCCCTAAAGCGTTGTCGTACCCTCACCTGGACCCTAAACAGTCCCCGTCCCCTCAACCTAACCCTAGCCCCAACCCTAAACCTAACACTTCCCCGAAGCGTGACCCTCACCCGTCCCCTAATCCTAGGCCGTACGTTGAAACTAACCCGCGCCCTCACACGTACGCTCCCCCTAAAGCGTTTTCGTACCGTCACCTGGACCCTAAACCGTCCCCATCCCCTAAGCCTAACCCTAGACCGAACCCTAACCGAAACCCTTCCCCGAAGCCAGACCCTCACCCGTCCCCTAATCCTAACCTGTACGCTTACACTAACCCGCGCCCTCACACGTACGCTCCCCCTAAAGCGTTGTCGTACCCTCACCTGGACCCTAAACCATCCTCGTCTTCTAAATCTAACCCTAGCCCGAACCCTAACCCTAACACTTCCTCGAAGCCTGACACTCACCCGTCCCCTAATCCTAACCCGTACGCTAACAGTAACCCGTGCCCTCACACGTACGCTCCCCTTAAAGCGTTGTCTTACCCTCACCTGGACCCTAAACCGTCCCCGTCCCCTAACCCTAACCCTAACCCGAACCCTAACCCTAACCCTTCCCCGAAACCTGACCCTCACCCGTCCCCTAATCCTAACCTGTACGCTAACACTAACCCACGCCCTCACACGTACGCTCCCCCTAAAGCGTTGTCGTACCCTCATATGGACCCTAAACCGTCCCCATCCCCTAAACCTAACCCTAGCCCGAACCCTAACCCTAACACTTCCCCGAAGCCTGACCCTAACCCGTCCCCTAATCCTAACCCGTACGCTAACACTAACCCACGCCCTCACACGTACGCTCCCCCTAAAGCGTTGTCGTACCCTCACCTGGAACCTAAACCGTCCCCGTCCCCTAACCCTAACCCTAGCCCGAACCCTAACCCAAACCCTACCCGAAGCCTGACCCTCACCCGTCCCCTAATCCTAACCCGTACGCTAACACTAACCCGCGCCCACACACGTACGCATCCCCTAAAGCGTTGTCGTACCCTCACCTGGACCCTAAACCGTCCCCATCCCCTAACCCTAACCCTAGCCCGAACCCTAACCCTAAACCTTCCCCGAAGCCTGACCCTCACACGTCCCCTAATCCTAACCCGTACGCTAACACTAACCCACGCCCCCACACGTACTCTCCCCCTAAAGTGTTGTCGTACCCTCACCTGGACCCTAAACCATCCCCGTCCCCTAACCCTAACCCTAGCCCGAAACCTATCCCTAAACCTTCCCCGAAGCCTGACCCTCACCCGTCCCCTAATCCTAACCCGTACGTTACACTAACCCGTTCCCTCACACGTACACTCCCCCTAAAGCGTTGTCGTACCCTCACCTGGACCCTAAACCGTCCCCGTCCCCTAACACTAAGCCTAGCCCGAACCCCAACCCTAAACCTTCCCCGAAGCCTGACCCTCACCCGTCCCCTAATCCTAACCCGTACGCTAAAACTAACCCGCGCCCTCACACGTTCGCTCCCCCTAAAGCGTTGTCGTACCCTCACCTGGACCCTAAACCGTCCCCGTCCCGTAACCGTAACCCTAGCCCGAACCCTAACCCTAAGCCTTCCCCGAAGCCTGACCCTCACCCGTCACATAATCCTAACCCGTACGCTAACACTAACCCGCGCCCTCACACGTACGCTCCCCCTAAAGCGTTGTCGTACCCTCATATGGACCCTAAACCGTCCCCATCCCCTAAACCTAACCCTAGCCCGAACCCTAACCCTAACACTTCCCCGAAGCCTGACCCTAACCCGTCCCCTAATCCTAACCCGTACGCTAACACTAACCCACGCCCTCACACGTACGCTCCCCCTAAAGCGTTGTCGTACCCTCACCTGGAACCTAAACTGTCCGCGTCCCCTAACCCTAACCCTAGCCCGAACCCTAACCCAAACCCTACCCGAAGCCTGACCCTCACCCGTCCCCTAATCCTAACCCGTACGCTAACACTAACCCGCTCCCACACACGTACGCATCCCCTAAAGCGTTGTCGTACCCTCACCTGGACCCTAAACCGTCCCCATCCCCTAACCCTAACCCTAGCCCGAACCCTAACCCTAAACCTTCCCCGAAGCCTGACCCTCACCCGTCCCCTAATCCTAACAAGTACGCTAACGCTAACCCACGCCCTCACACGTACGCTCCCCCTAAAGCGTTGTCGTACCCTCACCTGGACCCTAAACCGTCCCCGTCCCCTAACCCTAAACCTAGCTCGAACTCTAACCCTAACCCTTCCCCGAAGCCTGACCCTCACACGTCCCCTAATCCTAACCCGTACGCTAACACTAACCCACGCCCCCACACGTACTCTCCCCCTAAAGTGTTGTCGTACCCTCACCTGGACCCTAAACCGTCCCCGTCCCCTAAGCCTAACCCTAGCCCAAAACCTATCCCTAAAACTTCCCCGAAGCCTGACCCTCACCCGTCCCCTAATCCTAACCCGTACGTTACACTAACCCGTTCCCTCACACGTACGCTCCCCCTAAAGCGTTGTTGTACCCTCACCTGGACCCTAAACCGTCCCCGTCCCCTAACACTAACCCTAGCCCGAACCCCAACCCTAAACCTTCCCCGAAGCCTGACCCTCACCCGTCCCCTAATCCTAACCCGTACGCTAAAACTAACCCGTGCCCTCACACGTACGCTCCCCCTAAAGCGTTGTCGTACGCTCACCGGGACCCTAAACCGTCCCCGTCCCCTAACTTTAACCCTAGCCCGAACCCTAACCCTAACCCTTCCCCGAAACCTGACCCTCACCCGTCCCCTAATCCAAACCTGTACGCTAACGCTAACCCACGCCCTCACACGTATGCTCCCCCTAAAGCGTTGTCGTACACTCACCTGGATCCTAAACCGTCCCCGTCCCCTAACCCTAACCCTAGCCCGAACCCTAACCCTAACCCTTCCCCGAAGCCTGACCCTCACCCATCCCCTAGTCCTAACCCGTACGCTAACACTAAACCGCGCCCTCACCCGTACGCTCCCCTTAAAGCGTTGTCTTACCCTCACCTGGAACCTAAACCATCCCCGTCCCCTAACCCTAACCCTAGACCGAACCCTAACCCTAAACCTTCCGAGAGCCTGACCCTCACCCGTCCCATAATCCTAACCCGGACACTAACACTAACCCATGCCCTCACACGTAAGCTCCCCCTAAAGGGTTGTCGTACCCTCACGTGGACCCTAAACCGTCCCCGTCCCCTCACCCTAACCCTAGCCCGAACCCTAACCCTAACAGGTCCCCATGACCTGACCCTCACCCTTCCCCTAATCCTAACCCGTACGCTAACACTAACCCGCGCCCTCACATGTACGCTCCCCCTAAAGCGTTGTCGTACCCTCACCTGGACCCTAAACCGTCCCCGTCACCTAACCCTAGCCCTAGCCCGAACCCTAAACCTAACCCTTCCCCGAAGCCTGACCCTCACCCGTCCCCTAGTCCTAACCCGTACGCTAACACTAACCCGCGCCCTCACACGTACGCTCCCCCTAACGCGTTGTCGTACCCTCACATGAACCCTAAACCGTCCCCGTCCCCTAACCCTAACCATAGCCCGAACCCTAAACCTAACCCTTCCCCGAAGCCGGACCCTCACCCGTCCCCTAATCCTAACCCGTACGCTAACACTAACCCACGCCCTCACACGTACGCTCCCCCTAAAATGTTGTCGTACCATCACCTGGAACCTAAACAGTCCCCGTCCCCTAACCCTAGCCCAAACCCTAACCCTAACACTTCCCCGAAGCCTGACCCTCACCCGTCCCCTAATCCTAAACCGTACGCTAACAGTAACCCGCGCCCTCACATGTACGCTCCCCCTAAAGCGTTGTCGTACCCTCACCTGGACCATAAGCCGTCCCCATCCCCTAACCCTAACCCTATCCCGAACCCTATTCCTAACCCTTCCCCAAAGCCTGACCCTCATCCGTCTCCTAATCCTACCCGGTACGCTAACACTAACCCGCGCCCTCACACGTACGCTCCCCCTAAAGCATTGTCGTACCCTCACCTGGACCCTAAACCGTCCCCGTCTCCTAACCCTAACCTTAGCCCGAACCCTAACCGTAACCCTTCCCCGAAGCCTGACCCTCACCCGTCCCTTAATCCTAACCCGTACGCTAACACTAACCCGCGCCCTCACACGTACGCTCCCCTTAAAGCGTTGTCGTATCCTCTCCTGGACCCTAAACCGTCCCCGTCCCCTAACCCTAACCCTAGTCCGAACCCTAACCCTAACCCTTCCCCGAAGCCTGACACTCAGCCGTCCCCTAATCCTAACCCGTACGCTACACTAACCCGCGCCCTCACACGTACGCTGCCCCTAAAGCGTTGTCGTACCCTCACATGGACCCTAAACCGTCCCCGTCCACTAACCCTAACCCAACCCCGAACCCTAACCCTAACCCTTCCCCGAAGCCTGACCCTCACCCGTCCCCTAATCCTAACACGTATGCTCACACTAAACCGCGCCCTCACACGTACGCTCCCCCTAAAGCGTTGTCGTACCCTCACCTGGAACCTAAACCGTCCCCGTCCCCTAACCCTAACCCTAGCCCGAACCCTAAACCAAACCCTTCCCCGAAGCCTGACACTCACCCGTCCCCTAATCCTAACCCGTACGCTAACAATAACCCGAGCCCTCACACGTACGCTCCCGCTAAAGCGTTTTCGTACCCTCACCTCGACCCTAAACCGTCCCCGTCCCGTAACCGTAACCCTAGCCCGAACCCTAACCCTAAGCCTTCCCCGAAGCCTGACCCTCACCCGTCCCTTAATCCTAACCCGTACGCTAACACTAACCCGTGCCCTCACACGTACGCTCCCCCTAAATCATTGTCGTACCCTCACCTGGACCCTAAACCGTCCCCGTCCCCTAACCCTAACCCTAGCCCGAACATTAACACTATCCCTTCCCCGAAACCTGACGCTCACCCGTCCCCTAATCCTAACACGTACGCTAACACTAACCCGTGCCTCACACGTATGTTCCCCTAAAGCGTTGTCGTACCCTCACCTGGACCCTAAACCGTCCCCGTCCCCTCAACCTAACCCTAGCCCCAACCCTAAACCTAACACTTCCCCGAAGCCTGACCCTCACCCGTCCCCTAATCCTAGGCCGTACGTTGAAACTAACCCGCGCCCTCACACGTACGCTCCCCCTAAAGCGTTTTCGTACCGTCACCTGGACCCTAAACCGTCCCCATCCCCTAAGCCTAACCCTAGCCCGAACCCTAACCGAAACCCTTCCCCGAAGCCAGACCCTCACCCGTCCCCTAATCCTAACCTGTACGCTTACACTAACCCAGGCCCTCACACGTACGCTCCCCCTAAAGCGTTGTCGTACCCTCACCTGGACCCTAAACCGTCCTCGTCCTCTAAATTTAACCCTAGCCCGAACCCTAACCCTAACACTTCCTCGAAGCCTGACACTCACCCGTCCCCTAATCCTAACCCGTACGCTAACAGTAACCCGTGCCCTCACACGTACGCTCCGCCTAAACCGTTCTTTTACACTCACCTGGACCCTAAACCGTCCCCGTCCCCTAACCCTAACCCTAGCCCGAGCACTAACCCTAACCCTTCCCCAATGCCTTCCCCTCACCCGTCCCCTAATCCTAACCCGTACGCTAACACTAACCCGCGCCCTCACACGTACGCTCCCCCTAAACCGTTGTCGTACCCTCACCTGGAACCCAAACCGTCCCCGTCCCCTAACCCTAACCCTAGCCCGAACCCTAACCCTAACCCTTCCTCGAAGCCTGACACTCACCTGTTCCCTAATCCTAACCCATACGCTAACACTAACCCGCGCCCTCACACGTACGCTCCCCCTAAAGCATTGTCGTACCCTCACGTGGACCCTCAACCGTCCCCGTCCCCTAACCCTTACCCTAGACCGAACCCTAACCCTAATCCTTGCCCGAAGCCTGACCCTCACCCGTCCCCTAATCCTAACCCGTACGCTAACACTAACCCACGCCCTCACACGTACGCGCCCCCTAAAGCATTGTCGTACCCTCACCAGCATCCTAAACCGTCCCCGTCCCCTAAACCTAACCCTAGACCGAACCCTAACCCTAACCCTTCCCCGAAGCCTGACCCTCACCAGTCCCCTAATCCTAACCCGTACGCTAACACTAACCCGCGCCCTCACACGTACGCTCCCCCTAAAGCGTTGTCGTATCCTCACCTGGACCCTAAACCGTCCCCGTCCCCTAACCCTAACACTAGCCCAAACCCTAACTCTAACCCTTCCCCGAATCCTGACCCTCACCAGTCCCCTAATCCTAACCCGTACGCTAACACTAACCCGCGCCCTCACACGTACGCTCCCCCTAAAGCGTTGTCGTACCCTCACCTGGACCCTAAACCGTCCCCGTCCCCTAATCCTAACCCGTACGCTAACACTAACCCACGCCCTCACACGTACGCTCCCCGTAAAGTGTTGTCGTACCCTCACCTGGACCCTAAACCGTCCTCGTCTTCTAACCCTAACCCTCTCCCGAAACCTAACCCTAACCCTTCCCCGAAGCCTGACCCTCACCCGTCACATAATCCTAACCCGTACGCTAACACTAACCCGCGCCCTCACACGTACGCTCCCCTTAAAGCGTTGTCATACCCTCAACTGGAACCTAAACCGTCCCATCCCCTAACCCTAACCCTAGCCCGAACCCTAACCCTAACCCTTCCCCGAAGCCTGACCCTCACCCGCCCCTAATCCTAACCCGTACTCTAAAACTAACCCACGCCCTCACACGTACGCTCCCCCTAAAGTGTTGTCGTACGCTCACCGGGACCCTAAACCGTCCCCGTCCCCTAACTTTAACCCTAGCCCGAACCCTAAACCTAACCCTTCCCCGAAACCTGACACTCACCCGTCCCCTAATCCTAAACCGTACGCTAACGCTAACCCACGCCCTCACACGTACGCTCCCCCTAAAGCGTTGTCGTACCCTCACCTAAACCCTAAACCGTCCCCGTCCCCTAACCCTAACCCTAGCCCGAACCCTAACCCTAACCCTTCCCCGAAGCCTGACCCTCACCCGTCCCCTAGTCCTAACCCTTACGCTAACACTAACCCGCGCCCTCACCCGTACGCTCCCCTTAAAGCGTTGTCTTACCCTCACCTGGACCCTAAACCGTCCCCGTCCCCTAACCCTAACCCTAGACCGAACCCTAACCCTAAACCTTCCGAGAGCCTGACCCTCACCCGTCCCCTAATCCTAACCCGTACACTAACACTAACCCGTGCCCTCACACGTAAGCTCCCCCTAAAGCGTTGTCGTACCCTCACCTGGACCCTAAACCGTCCCCGTCCCCTCACCCTAACCCTAGCCCGAACCCTAACCCTAACAGTTCCCCATAACCTGACCCTCACCCGTCCCCTAATCCTAACCCGTACGCTAACACTAACCCGCGCCCTCACGTGTACGCTCCCCCTAAAGCGTTGTCGTACCCTCACCTGGACCCTAAACCGTCCTCGTCACCTAACCCTAGCCCTAGCCCGAACCCTAACCCTAACCCTTCCCCGAATCCTGACCCTCACCCGTCCCCTAGTCCTAACCCGTACGCTAACACTAACCCGCGCCCTCACACGTACGCTCCCCCTAACGCGTTGTCGTACCCTCACCTGAACCCTAAACCGTCCCCGTCCCCTAACCCTAACCCTAGCCCGAACCCTAAACCTAAACCTTCCCCGAAGCCTGACCCTCACCTGTCCCCTAATCCTAACCCGTACGCTAACACTAACCCACGCCCTCACACGTACGCTCCCCCTAAAATGTTGTTCTACCCTCACCTGGACCCTAAACCGTCCTCGTCTTCTAACCCCAACCCTCTCCCGAAACCTAACCCTAACCCTTCCCCGAAGCCTGACCCTCACCCGTCACATAATCCTAACCCGTACGCTAACACTAACCTGCGTCCTCACACGTACGCTCCCCCTAAAGCGTTGTCGTACCCTCACTTGGAACCTAAACCGTCCCCGTCCCGTAACCCTAACCCGAACCCTAACCCTAACACTTCCCCGAAGCCTGACCCTCACCCGTCCCCTATTCCTAAACCGTACGCTAACACTAACCCATGCCCTCACATGTACGCTCCCCCTAAAGCGTTGTCGTACCCTCACCTGGACCCTAAACCGTCTCCGTCCCCTAACCCTAACCCTAGCACGAACTCTAACCCTAACCCTTCCCCGAAGCCTGACCCTCACACGTCCCCTAATCCTAAACCGTACGCTAACACTAACCCACGCCCTCACACGTACTCTCCCCCTAAAGTGTTGTCGTACCCTCACCTGGACCCTAAACCGTCCCCGTCCCGTAACCCTAACCCTAGCCCGAACCCTAACCCTAACACTTCCCCGAAGCCTGACCCTCACCCGTCCCCTAATCCTAACCCGTACGCTAACACTAACACGTGACCTCACACGTACGCTCCCCCTAAAGCGTTGTCGTACCCTCACTTGGACCCTAAACCGTCCCCGTCCCCTAACCATAACCCTAGCCCGAACCCTAACCCTAACCCTTCCCCGAAGCCTGACCCACACCCGTCCCTAATCCTAACCCGTACGCTAACACTAACCCGCGCCCTCACACGTACGCTCCCCCTAAAGCGTTGTCGTACCCTCACCTGGACCCTAAACCGTCCCTGTCACCTAACCCTAACCCTAGCACGAACCCTAACCCTAGCCCTTCCCCGAAGCCTGACCCTCACCCGTCCCCTAATCCTAACCCGTACGGTAACACTAACCCATACCCACACACGTACGCTCCACCTAAAGCGTTGTCATACCCTCACCTGGACCCTAAACCGTCCCCGTCCCCTAACCCTAACCCTAGCCCGAACCCTAACCCTAACCCTTCCCCGAAGCCTGACCCTTACCCGTCCCTTAATCCTAACCCGTACGCTAACACTAACCCGCGCCCTCACACGTACGCTCCCCCTAAAGCGTTGTCGTACCCTCACCTAAACCCTAAACCGTCCCCGTCCCCTAACCCTAACCCTAGCCCGAAACCTAAACCTAACCCTTCCCCGAAGCCTGACCCTCACCCATCCCCTAATCCTAACCCGTACGCTAACACTAACCCACGCCCTCACACGTACGCTCCCCCTAAAGCGTTGTCGTACCCTCACCTGGACCATAAGCCGTCCCCATTCCCTAACCCTAACCCTATCCCGAACCCTATTCCTAACCCTTCCCCAAAGCCTGACCCTCATCCGTCACCTAATCCTACCCGGTACGCTAACACTAACCCGCGCCCTCACACGTATGCTCACCCTAAAGCGTTGTCGTACCCTCACCTGGACCCTAAACCGTCCCCGTCCCCTAACCCTAACCCTAGCCCGAACCCTAACCGTAACCCTTCCCCGAAGCCTGACCCTCACCCGTCCCCTAATCTTAACCCGTACGCTAACACTAACCCACGCCCTCACACGTACGCTCCCCCTAAAGCATTGTCGTACCCTCACCTGACCCTAAACTGTCCCCGTTTCCTAAACCTAACCCTAGCCCGAACACTAACCCTAACCCTTCCCCGAAGCCTGACCCTCACCCGTCCCCTCATCCTAACCCGTACGCTAATACTAACCCGCGCCCTCACACGTACGCTCCCCCTAAAGCGTTGTCGTATCCTCACCTGGACCGTAAACCGTCCCCGTCCCCTAACCCTAACCCTAGCCCGATCCCTAACCCTAACCCTTCTCCGAAGCCTGACCCTCAACCGTCCCCTAATCCTAACCCGTACGCTAACACTAATCCGCTCCCTCACACGTACGCTCCCCCTAAAGCGTTGTCGTACCCTCACCTGGACCCTAAACCGTCCCCGTCTCCTAACCCTAACCCTAGCCCGAACCCTAACCCTAAACCTTCCCCGAAGCCTGACACTCAGCCGTCCCCTAATCCTAACCCGTACGCTACACTAACCCGCGCCCTCACACGTACTCTCCCCCTAAAGTGTTGTCGTACCGTCACCTGGACCCTAAACCGTCCCCATCCCCTAACCCTAACCCTAGCCCGAACCCTAACTCTAAACCTTTCCCGAAGCCTGACCCTCACCCGTCCCCTAATCCTTACCCGTACGCTAACACTAACCCACGCCCTCACACGTACGCTCCCCCAATGCGTTGTCGTACCCTCACCTGAACCCTAAACCGTCCCCGTCCCCTAACCCTAACCCTAGCCCGAACCCTAAACCTAACCCTTCCCCGATGCCTGACCCTCACCCGTCCCCTAATCCTAACCCATACGCTAACACTAACCCACGCCCTCACATGTACGCTCCCCCTAAAATGTTGTCGTACCCTCACCTGGACCCTAAACCGTCCTCGTCTTCTAACCCTAACCCTCTCCCGAAACCTAACCCTAACACTTCACCGAAGCCTGACCCTCACCCGTCACATAATCCTAACCCGTACGCTAACACTAACCCGTGCCCTCACACGTACGCTCCCCCTAAAGCTTTGTTGTACCCTCACTTGTAACCTAAACCGTCCCCGTCCCCTAACCCTAGCCCGAACCCTAACCCTAACCCTTCCCCGAAGCCTGACCCTAACCCGTCCCCTATTCCTAAACCGTACGCTAACACTAACCCATGCCCTCACATGTACGCTCCCCCTAAAGCGTTGTCGTACCCTCACCTAAACCCTAAACCGTCCCCGTCCCCTAACCCTAACCCTAGCTCGAACTCTAACCCTAACCCTTCCCCGAAGCCTGACCCTCACACGTCCCCTAATCCTCAACCGTACGCTAACACTAAACCACGCCCTCACAAGTACGCTCCCCCTAAAGTGTTGTCGTACCCTCACCTGGACCCTAAACCGTCCCCGTCCCGTAACCCTAACCCTAGCACGAACCCTAACCCTAACACTTCCCCGAAGCCTGACCCTCACCCGTCCCCTAATCCTAACCCGTACGCTAACACTAACGCGTGCCCTCACACGTACGCTCCCCCTAAAGCGTTGTCGTACCCTCACCTGGACCCTAAACCGTCCCCGTCCCCTAACCCTAACGCTAGCCCAAACCCTAACCCTAACCCTTCCCCGAAGCTTGACCCTCACCCGTCCCATAATCCTAACCCGTACGCTAACACTAACCCACGCCCTCACACGTACGCTCCCTCTAAAGCGTTGTCGTACCCTCAACTGGACCCTAAACCGTCCTCGTCCCCTAACCCTAACCCTAGCCCGAACCCTAACCCTAACCCTTCCCCGAAGCCTGACCCTCACCCGTCCCCTAATCCTAACTTGTACGCTAACACTAACCCACGCCCTCACACGTACGCTCCCCCTAAAGCGTTGTCGTACCCTCACCTGGACCCTAAACCGTCCCCGTCCCCTAACCATAACCCTAGCCCGAACCCTAACCCTAACCCTTCCCCAAAGCCTGACCCTAACCCGTCCCTAATCCTAACCCGTACGCTAACACTAACCCGCGCCCTCACACGTATGCTACCCCTAAAGCGTTGTCGTACCCTCACCTGGACCCTAAACCGTCCCCGTCACCTAACCCTAACCCTAGGACGAACCCTAACCCTAACCCTTCCCCGAAGCCTGACCCTCACCCGTCCCCTAATCCTAACCCGTACGCTAACAATAACCCGAGCCCTCACACGTACGCTCCCGCTAAAGCGTTTTCGTACCCTCACCTGGACCCTAAACCGTCCCCGTCCCGTAACCGTAACCCTAGCCCGAACCCTAACCCTAAGCCTTCCCCGAAGCCTGACCCTCACCCATCACATAATCCTAACCCGTACGCTAACACTAACCCGCGCCCTCACACGTACGCTCCCCCTAAATCATTGTCGTACCCTCACCTGGACCCTAAACCGTCCCCGTCCCCTAACCCTAACCCTAGCCCGAACATTAACACTATCCCTTCCCCGAAGCCTGACGCTCACCCGTCCCCTAATCCTAACACGTACGCTAACACTAACCCGTGCCTCACACGTATGTTCCCCTAAAGCGTTGTCGTACCCTCACCTGGACCCTAAACCGTCCCCGTCCCCTCAACCTAACCCTAGCCCCAACCCTAAACCTAACACTTCCCCGAAGCCTGACCCTCACCCGTCCCCTAATCCTAGGCCGTACGTTGAAACTAACCCGCGCCCTCACACGTACGCTCCCCCTAAAGCGTTTTCGTACCGTCACCTGGACCCTAAACCGTCCCCATCCCCTAAGCCTAACCCTAGCCCGAACCCTAATCGAAACCCTTCCCCGAAGCCAGACCCTCACCCGTCCCCTAATCCTAACCTGTACGCTTACACTAACCCAGGCCCTCACACGTACGCTCCCCCTAAAGCGTTGTCGTACCCTCACCTGGACCCTAAACCGTCCTCGTCCTCTAAATCTAACCCTAGCCCGAACCCTAACCCTAACACTTCCTCGAAGCCTGACACTCACCCATCCCCTAATCCTAACCCGTACGCTAACAGTAACCCGTGCCCTCCCACGTACGCTCCGCCTAAACCGTTCTTTTACACTCACCTGGAACCTAAACCGTCCCCGTCCCCTAACCCTAACCCTAGCCCGAGCCCTAACCCTAACCCTTCCCCAATGCCTTCCCCTCACCCGTCCCCTAATCCTAACCCGTATGCTAACACTAACCCGCACCCTCACACGTACGCTCCCCCTAAACCGTTGTCGTACCCTCACCTGGAACCCAAACCGTCCCCGTCCCCTAACCCTAACCCTAGCCCGAACCCTAACCCTAACCCTTCCTCGAAGCCTGACACTCACCTGTTCCCTAATCCTAACCCATACGCTAACACTAACCCGCGCCCTCACACGTACGCTCCCCCTAAAGCATTGTCGTACCCTCACGTGGACCCTCAACCGTCCCCGTCCCCTAACCCTAACCCTAGACCGAACCCTAACCCTAATCCTTGCCCGAAGCCTGACCCTCACCCGTCCCCTAATCCTAACCCGTAAGCTAACACTAACCCACGCCCTCACACGTACGCGCCCCCTAAAGCATTGTCGTACCCTCACCAGGATCCTAAACCGTCCCCGTCCCCTAAACCTAACCTTAGACCGAACCCTAACCCTAACCCTTCCCCGAAGCCTGACCCTCACCCGTCCCCTCATCCTAACCCGTACGCTAACACTAACCCGCGCCCTCACACGTACGCTTCCCCTAAAGCGTTGTCGTATCCTCACCTGGACCCTAAACCATCCCCGTCCCCTAACCCTAACACTAGCCCAAACCCTAACTCTAACCCTTCCCCGAAGCCTGACCCTCACCAGTCCCCTAATCCTAACCCGTACGCTAACACTAACCCGCGCCCTCACACGTACGCTCCCCCTAAAGCGTTGTCGTACCCTCACCTGGACCCTAAACCGTCCCCGTCCCCTAATCCTAACCCGTACGCTAACACTAACCCACGCCCTCACACGTACGCTCCCCGTAAAGTGTTGTCGTACCCTCACCTGGACCCTAAACCGTCCTCGTCTTCTAACCCTAACCCTCTCCCGAAACCTAACCCTAACCCTTCCCCGAAGCCTGACCCTCACCCGTCACATAATCCTAACCCGTACGCTAACACTAACCCGCGCCCTCACACGTACGCTCCCCCTAAAGCGTTGTCATACCCTCAACTGGAACCTAAACCGTCCCATCCCCTAACCCTAACCCTAGCCCGAACCCTAACCCTAACCCTTCCCCGAAGCCTGACCCTCACCCGCCCCTAATCCTAACCCGTACTCTAAAACTAACCCGCGCCCTCACACGTACGCTCCCCCTAAAGTGTTGTCGTACGCTCACCGGGACCCTAAACCGTCCCCGTCCCCTAACTTTAACCCTAGCCCGAAACCTAACCCTAACCCTTCCCCGAAACCTGACACTCACCCGTCCCCTAATCCTAACCCGTACGCTAACGCTAACCCACGCCCTCACACGTACGCTCCCCCTAAAGCGTTGTCGTACCCTCACCTAAACCCTAAACCGTCCCCGTCCCCTAACCCTAACCCTAGCCCGAACCCTAACCCTAACCCTTCCCCGAAGCCTGACCCTCACCCGTCCCCTAGTCCTAATCCGTACGCTAACACTAACCCGCGCCCTCACCCGTACGCTCCCCTTAAAGCGTTGTCTTACCCTCACCTGGAACCTAAACCATCCCCGTCCCCTAACCCTAACCCTAGACCGAACCCTAACCCTAAACCTTCCGAGAGCCTGACCCTCACCCGTCCCCTAATCCTAACCCGTACACTAACACTAACCCGTGCCCTCACACGTAAGCTCCCCCTAAAGCGTTGTCGTACCCTCACCTGGACCCTAAACCGTCCCCGTCCCCTCACCCTAACCCTAGCCCGAACCCTAACCCTAACAGTTCCCCATAACCTGACCCTCACCCGTCCCCTAATCCTAACCCGTACGCTAACACTAACCCGCGCCCTCACGTGTACGCTCCCCCTAAAGCGTTGTCGTACCCTCACCTGGACCCTAAACCGTCCCCGTCACCTAACCCCAGCCCTAGCCCGAACCCTAACCCTAACCCTTCCTAGAATCCTGACCCTCACCCGTCCCCTAGTCCTAACCCGTATGCTAACACTAACCCGCGCCCTCACACGTACGCTCCCCCTAACGCGTTGTCGTACCCTCACCTGAACCCTAAACCGTCCCCGTCCCCTAACCCTAACCCTAGCCCGAACCCTAAACCTAAACCTTCCCCGAAGCCTGACCCTCACCTGTCCCCTAATCCTAACCCGTACGCTAACACTAACCCACGCCCTCACACGTACGCTCCCCCTAAAATGTTGTTCTACCCTCACCTGGACCCTAAACCGTCCCCGTCCCCTAACCCTAACCCTAGCCCGAACCCTAACCCTAACCCTTCCCCGAAGCCTGACCCTTACCCGTCCCTTAATCCTAACCCGTACGCTAACACTAACCCGCGCCCTCACACATACGCTCCCCCTAAAGCGTTGTCGTACCCTCACCTAAACCCTAAACCGTCCCCGTCCCCTAAACCTAACCCTAGCCCGAAACCTAAACCTAACCCTTCCCCGAAGCCTGACCCTCACCCATCCCCTAATCCTAACCCATACGCTAACACTAACCCACGCCCTCACACGTACGCTCCCCCTAAAGTGTTGTCGTACCCTCACCTGGACCCTTAACCGTCCTCGTCTTCTAACCCTAACCCTCTCCCGAAACCTAACCCTAACCCTTCCCCGAAGCCTGACCCTCACCCGTCACATAATCCTAACCCATACGCTAACATTAACGCGCGCCCTCACACGTACGCTCCCCCTAAAGCGTTGTCGTACCCTCACCTGGAACCTAAACCATCCCCGTCCCCTAACCCTAGCCCAAACCCTAACCCTAACACTTCCCCGAAGCCTGACCCTCACCCGTCCCCTAATCCTAAACCGTACGCTAACACTAACCCGCGCCCTCACATGTACGCTCCCCCTAAAGCGTTGTCGTACCCTCACCTGGACCATAAGCCGTCCCCATTCCCTAACCCTAACCCTATCCCGAACCCTATTCCTAAACCTTCCCCAAAGCCTGACCCTCATCCGTCACCTAATCCTACCCGGTACGCTAACACTAACCCGCGCCTTCACACGTATGCTCCCCCTAAAGCGTTGTCGTACCCTCACCTGGACCCTAAACCGTCCCCATCCCCTAACCCTAACCCTAGCCCGAACCCTAACCGTAACCCTTCCCCGAAGCCTGACCCTCACCCGTCCCCTAATCTTAACCCGTACGCTAACACTAACCCGCGCCCTCACACGTACCCTCCCCCTAAAGCATTGTCGTACCCTCACCTGGACCCTAAACCGTCCCCGTCCCCTAACCCTAACCCTAGCCCGAACATTAACACTATCCCTTCCCCGAAGCCTGACGCTCACCCGTCCCCTAATCCGAACCCGTACGCTAACACTAACCCGTGCCTCACACGTATGTTCCCCTAAAGCGTTGTCGTACCCTCACCTGGACCCTAAACCGTCCCCGTCCCCTCAACCTAACCCTAGCACCAACCCTAAACCTAACACTTCCCCGAAGCCTGACCCTCACCCGTCCCCTAATCCTAACCCGTACGCTAACACTAACCCGCGCCCTCACACGTACGCTCCCCCTAAAGCGTTGTCGTACCCTCACCTCGACCCTAAACCGTCCCCGTCCCCTAAACCTAACTCTAGCCCGAACCCTAACCGAAACACTTTCCCGAAGCCAGACCCTCACCCGTCCCCTAATCCTAACCCGTACGCTAACACTAACCGGCGCCCTCACACGTACGCTCCCACTAAAGTGTTGTCGTACCCTCACCTGGACCCTAAACCGTCCCCGTCCCCTAAACCGAACCCTAGCCCGAACCCTAACAATAACCCTTCCCCGAAGCCTGACCCTCAACCGTCCCCTAATCCTAACCCGTACGCAAACACTTACCCATGCCTTCACAAGTACGCTCCCCCTAAAGCATTGTCGTACTCTCACCTGGACCCTAAACCGTCCCCTAACCCTAACCCTAGCCCGAAACCTAACCCTAACCCTTCCCCGAAGCCTGACCCTCACACGTCCCCTAATCCTAACACGTACGCTAACACTAACCCGCGCCCTCACACGTACGCTCCCCCTAAAGCGTTGTCGTACCGTCACCTGGACCCTAAACCGTCCCGGTTCTCTAACCCTAACCCTAGCTCGAACCCTAACCCTAACACTTCCCCAAAGCCTGACACTCACCCGTCCCCTAATCCTAACCCGTACGCTCATAATAACCAGGGCCCTCACACGTACGCTCCCCCTAAAGCGTTGTCGTACCGTCACCTGGACCCTAAACCGTCCCCGTCCCCTAACCCTAACCCTAGCCCGAACCTTAACCCTAACACTTCTCCGAAGCCTGACCCTCACCCGTCACCTTATCCTAACCCGTACGCTAACACTAACTCACGCCCTCACACGTACGCTCCCCCTAAAGCGTTGTCGTATCCTCACCTGGACCCTAAACCGTCCCCGTCCCCTAACCCTAATCCTAGCCCGAACCCTAACCCTAACCCTTCCCCGAAGCCTGACCCTCACCCGTCCCCTAATCCTAACACGTACACGAACACTAACCCGCACCCTCACACGTACGCTGCCCCTAAAGCATTGTCGTACCCTCACCTGGACCCTAAACCGTCCCCGTCCCCTAACCGTAACTGTAGCCCGAATCCTAACCCTAACACTTCACCGAAGCCTGACCCTCACCCGTCCCCTAATCCTAACCTGTACGCTAACACTAACCCGCGCCCTCACATGTACGCTCCCCCTAAATCATTGTCGTACCCTCACCTGGACCCAAAACCGTCCCCGTCCCCTAACCCTAACCCTAGCCCGAACCCTAACCCTAACCCTTCCCCGAAGCCTGACCCTCACCCGTCCCCTAATCCTAACACGTATGCTCACACTAACCCGCGCCCTCACACGTACGCTCCCCCTAAAGCGTTGTCGTACCCTCACCTGGACCCTAAACCGTCCCCGTCCCGTAACCGTAACCCTAGCCTGAACCCTAACCCTAACCCTTCCCCGAAGCTGACCCTCACCCGTCACATAATCCTAACCCATACGCTAACACTAACCCACGACCTCACACATACGCTCCCCCTAAACAGTTGTCGTACCCTCACCTGGAACCTAAACCGTCCCCGTCCCCTAACCCTAGCCCAAACCCTAACCCTAACACTTCCCCGAAGCCTGACCCTCACCCGTCCCCTAATCCTAAACCGTACGCTAACACTAACCCACGCCCTCACATGTACGCTCCCCCTAAAGCGTTGTCGTACCCTCACCTGGACCCTAAACCGTCCCCGTTTCCTAAACCTAACCCTAGCCCGAACACTAACCCTAACCCTTCCCCGAAGCCTGACCCTCACCCGTCCCTTAATCCTAACCCGTACGCTAACACTAACCCGCGCCCTCACACGTACGCTCCCCCTAAAGCGTGGTCGTATCCTCACCTGGACCCTAAACCGTCCCCGTCCCCTAACCCTAACCCTAGTACGAACCCTAACCCTAACCCTTCCCCGAAGCCTGACCCTCACCCGTCCCCTAATCCTAACCCGTACGCTAACACTAACCCGCTCCCTCACACGTACGCTCCCCCTAAAGCGTTGTCGTACCCTCACCTGGACCCTAAACCGTCCCCGTCCCCTAACCCTAACCCTAGCCCGAACCCTAACCCTAAACCTTCCCCGAAGCCTGACACTCAGCCGTCCCCTAATCCTAACCCGTACTCTACACTAACCTGCGCCCTCACACGTATGCTCCCTGTAAAGTGTTGTCGTACCGTCACCTGGACCCTAAACCGTCCACATCCCCTAACCCTAACCCTAGCCCGAACCCTAACGCTAAACATTTCCCGAAGCCTGACTCTCACCCGTCCCCTAATCCTAACCCGTAAGCTAACACTAACCCGCGCCCTCACATGTACGCTCCCCCTAAAGCGTTGTCGTACCCTTACCGGGACCCTAAACCGTCCCCGTCCCCTAACCCTAAACCTAGCCCGAAACCTAACCCAAACCCTTCCTCGAAGCCTGACCCTCACCCGTCCCCTAATCCTAACCCGTACGCTAACACTAACCCACTCCCTCACACGTACGCTGCCCCTAAAGCGTTGTCGTACCCTCACCTGGACCCTAAACCGTCCCTGTCCCCTAACCCTAACCCTAGCCCGAACCCTAACCCTAACCCTTCCCCGAAGCCTGACCCTCACCCGTCCCCTAATCCTAACCCGTACGCTAACACTAACCTGCGCCCTCACACGTACGCTCCCCCTAAAGCGTTGTCGTACCCTCACCTGGAACCTAAACCGTCCCCGTCCCCTAACCCCAACCCTAGCCCGAACCCTAACCCAAACCCTTCCCCGAAGCCTGACCCTCACCCGTCCCCTAATCCTAACCCGTACGCTAACACTAACCCGAGCCCTCACACGTACGCTCCCGCTAAAGCGTTGTCGTACCCTCACCTGGACCCTAAACCGTCCCCGTCCCGTAACCGTAACCCTAGCCCGAACCCTAACCCTAACCCTTCCCCGAAGCCTGACCCTCACCCGTCACATAATCCTAACCCGTACGCTAACACTAACCCGCGCCCTCACACGTACGCTCCGCCTAAAGCATTGTCGTACCCTCACCTGGACCCTAAACCGTCCCCGTCCCCTAACCCTAACCCTAGCCCGAACATTAACACTATCCCTTCCCCGAAGCCTGACGCTCACCCGTCCCCTAATCCTAACACGTACGCTAACACTAACCCGTGCCTCACACGTATGTTCCCCTAAAGCGTTGTCGTACCCTCACCTGGACCCTAAACCGTCCACGTCCCCTCAACCTAACCCTAGCCTCAACCCTAAACCTAACAGTTCCCCGAAGCGTGACCCTCACCCGTCCCCTAATCCTAGGCCGTACGTTGATACTAAGCCGCGCGCTCACACGTACGCTCCCCCTAAAGCGTTTTCCTACCGTCACCTGGACCCTAAACCGTCCCCATCCCCTAAGCCTAACCCTAGCCCGAACCCTAACCGAAACCCTTCCCCGAAGCCAGACCCTCACCCGTCCCCTAATCCTAACCTGTACGCTTACACTAACCCGCGCCCTCACACGTACGCTCCCCCTAAAGCGTTGTCGTACCCTCACCTGGACCCTAAACCGTCCTCGTCCTCTAAATCTAACCCTAGCCCGAACCCTAACCCTAACACTTCCTCGAAGCCTGACACTCACCCGTCCCCAATCCTAACCCGTACGCTAACAGTAACCCATGCCCTCACACGTACGCTCCCCCTAAACCGTTCTTTTACACTCACCTGGACCCTAAACCGTCCCCGTCCCCTAACCCTAACTCTAGCCCGAACCCTAACCCTAACCCTTCCCCGAAACCTGACCCTCACCCGTCCCCTAATCCTAACCCGTACGCTAACACTAACCCACGCCCTCACACGTACGCTCCCCCTAAAGCGTTGTCGTACCCTCATATGGACCCTAAACCGTCCCCATCCCCTAAACCTAACCCTAGCCCGAACCCTAACCCTAACACTTCCCCGAAGCCTGACCCTAACCCGTCCCCTAATCCTAACCCGTACGCTAACACTAACCCACGCCCTCACACGTACGCTCCCCCTAAAGCGTTGTCGTACCCTCACCTGGACCCTAAACCGTCCCCGTCCCCTAACCCTAACCCTAGCCCGAACCCTAACCCTAACCCTACCCGAAGCCTGACCCTCACACGTCCCCTAATCCTACCCGGTACGCTAACACTAACCCGCGCCCTCACACGTATGCTACCCCTAAAGCGTTGTCGTACCGTCACCTGGACCCTAAACCGTCCCCGTCCCATAAACCTAACCCTAACACTAGCCCGAACCGAAAACCTATTCCTTCCCCAAAGCCTGACTCTCAACCGTCCCCTAATACTAACCCGTACGCTAACACTAACCCACGCCCTCACACGTACGCTCCCCCTAAAGCGTTGTCGTACCCTCACCTGGACCCTAAACCGTCCCCGTCCCTAAACCTAACCCTAGCCCGAATCCTAACCCTAACACTTCACCGAAGCCTGACCCTCACCCGTCCCCTAATCCTAAACCGTACGCTAACACTAACCTGCGCCCTCACATGTACGATCCCCCTAAAGCGTTGTCGTACCCTCACCTGGAGCCTAAGCCGTCCCCGTCCCCTAACCCTAACCCTATCCCGAACCCTAATCCTAACACTTCCCCAAAGCCTGACCCTCATCCGTCCCCTAATCCTACACTTTACGCTAACACTAACCCACGCCCTCACACGTATGCTCCCCCTAAAGCGTTGTCGTACCCTCACCTGGACCCTAAACCGTCCCCGACCCCTAAACCTAACCCTAACCCTAGCCCGAACCCTAAACCTAACCCTTCCCCAAAGCCTGACTCTCAACCGTCCCCTAATACTAAACCGTACGATAACACTAACCCGCGCCCTCACACGTACGCTACCCTTAAAGCGTTGTCGTACCCTCACCTGGACCCTAAACCGTCCCCGTCTCCAAACCCTAACCCTAGCCCGAACCCTAACCCTAACCCTTCCCCGAAGCCTGACCCTCACCCTTCCCCTAATCCTAACCTGTACGATAACAATAACCCGCGCCCTCACACGTACGCTCCCCCTAAAACGTTGTTGTTCCCTCAGCTGGACCCTAAACCGTCCCCGTTCCCTAACCCTAACCCTAGCCCGAACCCTAACCCGAACCCTTCCCCGAAGCCTGACCCTCACCCGTCCCCTAATCCTAACCCGTACGCTAACACTAACCTGCGCGCTCACACGTACGCTCCCCCTAAAGCGTTGTCGTACCCTAACCTGGACTCTAAACCTTCCCCGTACCCTAAACCTAACCCTAAACCTAGCCCAAACCTTAAACCTAACCCTTCCCCAAAGCCTGACCCTCACCCGTCCCCTAATCCTAACCCGTACGCTAACACTAACCCACGCCCTCACACGTACGCTCCCCCTAAAGCGTTGTCGTACCCTCACCTGGACCCTAAACCGTCCCCATCCCCTAACCCTAACCCTAGCCCGAACCCTAACCCTAAACCTTCCCCGAAGCCTGACCCTCACTCGTCCCCTAATCCTAACAAGTACGCTAACGCTAACCCACGCCCTCACACGTACGCTCCCCCTAAAGCGTTGTCGTACCCTCACCTGGACCCTAAACCGTGCCCGTCACCTAACCCTAAACCTAGCTCGAACTCTAACCCTAACCCTTCCCCGAAGCCTGACCCTCACACGTCCCCTAATCCTAACCCGTACGCTAACACTAACCCACGCCCCCACACGTACTCTCCCCCTAAAGTGTTGTCGTACCCTCACCTGGACCCTAAACCGTCCCCGTCCCCTAACCCTAACCCTAGCCCGAAACCTATCCCTAAACATTCCCCGAAGCCTGACCCTCACCCGTCCCCTAATCCTAACCCGTACGTTACACTAACCCGTTCCCTCACACGTACGCTCCCCCTAAAGCGTTGTCGTACCCTCACCTGGACCCTAAACCGTCCCCGTCCCCTAACACTAACCCTAGCCCGAACCCCAACACTAAACCTTCCCCGAAGCCTGACCCTCACCCGTCCCCTAATCCTAACCCGTACGCTAAAACTAACCCGCTCCCTCACACGTACGCTCCCCCTAAAGCGTTGTCGTACGCTCACCGGGACCCTAAACCGTCCCCGTCCCCTAACTTTAAACCTAGCCCGAACCCTAACCCTAACCCTTCCCCGAAACCTGACCCTCACCCGTCCCCTAATCCTAACCCGTACGCTAACGCTAACCCACGCCCTCACACGTATGCTCCCCCTAAAGCGTTGTCGTACCCTCACCTGGACCCTAAACCGTCCCCGTCCCCTAACCCTAACCCTAGCCCGAACCCTAACCCTAACCCTTCCCCGAAGCCTGACCCTCACCCATCCCCTAGTCCTAACCCGTACGCTAACACTAACCCGCGCCCTCACCCGTACGCTCCCCTTAAAGCGTTGTCTTACCCTCAACTGGAACCTAAACCATCCCCGTCCCCTAACCCTAACCCTAGACCGAACCCTAACCCTAAACCTTCCGAGAGCCTGACCCTCACCCGTCCCATAATCCTAACCCGGACACTAACACTAACCCGTGCCCTCACACGTAAGCTCCCCCTAAAGGGTTGTCGTACCCTCACGTGGACCCTAAACCGTCCCCGTCCCCTCACCCTAACCCTAGCCCGAACCCTAACTCTAACAGGTCCCCATGACCTGACCCTCACCCGTCCCCTAATCCTAACCCGTACGCTAACACTAACCCGCGCCCTCACATACGCTCCCCCTAAAGCGTTGTCGTACCCTCACCTGGACCCTAAACCGTCCCCGTCACCTAACCCTAGCCCTAGCCCGAACCCTAACCCTAACCCTTCCCCGAAGCCTGACCCTCACCCGTCCCCTAGTCCTAACCAGAACTCTAACACTAACCCGCGCCCTCACACGTACGCTCCCCCTCACGCGTTGTCGTACCCTCACCTGAACCCTAAACCGTCCCCGTCCCCTAACCCTAACCCTAGCCCGAACCCTAAACCTAACCCTTCCCCGAAGCCTGACCCTCACACGTCCCCTAATCCTAACCCGTACGCTAACACTAACCCACGCCCTCACACGTACGCTCCCCCTAAAATGTTGTCGTACCATCACCTGGAACCTAAACAGTCCCCGTCCCCTAACCCTAGCCCAAACCCTAACCCTAACACTTCCCCGAAGCCTGACCCTCACCCGTCCCCTAATCCTAAACCGTACGCTAACAGTAACCCGCGCCCTCACATGTACGCTCCCCCTAAAGCGTTGTCGTACCCTCACCTGGACCATAAGCCGTCCCCATCCCCTAACCCTAACCCTATCCCGAACCCTATTCCTAACCCTTCCCCAAAGCCTGACCCTCATCCGTCACCTAATCCTACGCGGTACGCTAACACTAACCCACGCCCTCACACGTACGCTCCCCCTAAAGCATTGTCGTACCCTCACCTGGACCCTAAACCGTCCCCGTCCCCTAACCCTAACCTTAGCCCGAACCCTAACCGTAACCCTTCCCCGAAGCCTGACCCTCACCCGTCCCCTAATCTTAACCCGTACGCTAACACTAACCCACGCCCTCACACGTACGCTCCCCCTAAAGCGTTGTCGTACCCTCACCTGGACCCTTAACCGTCCCCGTTTCCTAAACCTAACCCTAGCCCGAACACTAACCCTAACCCTTCCCCGAAGCCTGACCCTCAACCGTCCGTTAATCCTAACCCGTACGCTAACACTAACCCGCGCCCTCACACGTACACTCCCCTTAAAGCGTTGTCGTATCCTCTCCTGGACCCTAAACCGTCCCCGTCCCCTAACCCTAACCCTAGTCCGAACCCTAACCCTAAACCTTCCCCGAAGCCTGACACTCAGCCGTCCCCTAATCCTAACCCGTACGCTACACTAACCCGCGCCCTCACACGTACGCTGCCCCTAAAGCGTTGTCGTACCCTCACATGGACCCTAAACCGTCCCCGTCCCCTAACCCTAACCCAACCCCGAACCCTAACCCTAACCCTTCCCCGAAGCCTGACCCTCACCCGTCCCCTAATCCTAACACGTATGCTCACACTAAACCGCGCCCTCACACGTACGCTCCCCCTAAAGCGTTGTCGTACCCTCACCTGGAACCTAAACCGTCCCCGTCCCCTAACCCTAACCCTAGCCCGAACCCTAACCCAAACCCTTCCCCGAAGCCTGACCCTCACCCGTCCCCTAATCCTAACCCGTACGCTAACAATAACCCGAGCCCTCACACGTACGCTCCCGCTAAAGCGTTTTCGTACCCTCACCTGGACCCTAAACCGTCCCCGTCCCGTAACCGTAACCCTAGCCCGAACCCTAACCCTAAGCCTTCCCCGAAGCCTGACCCTCACCCGTCACATAATCCTAACCCGTACGCTAACACTAACCCGCGCCCTCACACGTACGCTCCCCCTAAAGCGTTGTCGTACCCTCACCTGGACCCTAAACCGTCCCCGTCCCCGAACCCTAAACCTAGCTCGAACTCTAACCCTAACCCTTCCCCGAAGCCTGACCCTCACACGTCCCCTAATCCTAACCCGTACGCTAACACTAACCCACGCCCCCACACGTACTCTCCCCCTAAAGTGTTGTCGTACCCTCACCTGGACCCTAAACCGTCCCCGTCCCCTAACCCTAACCCTAGCCCGAACCCTAAACCTAACCCTTCCCCGAAGCCTGACCCTAACCCGTCCCCTAATCCTAACCCGTACGCTAACACTAACCCACGCCCTCACACGTACGCTCCCCCTAAAATGTTGTCGTACCATCACCTGGAACCTAAACAGTCCCCGTCCCCTAACCCTAGCCCAAACCCTAACCCTAACACTTCCCCGAAGCCTGACCCTCACCCGTCCCCTAATCCTAAACCGTACGCTAACAGTAACCCGCGCCCTCACATGTACGCTCCCCCTAAAGCGTTGTCGTACCCTCACCTGGACCATAAGCCGTCCCCATCCCCTAACCCTAACCCTATCCCGAACCCTATTCCTAACCCTTCCCCAAAGCCTGACCCTCATCCGTCACCTAATCCTACCCGGTACGCTAACACTAACCCGCGCCCTCACACGTACGCTCCCCCTAAAGCATTGTCGTACCCTCACCTGGACCCTAAACCGTCCCCGTCCCCTAACCCTAACCTTAGCCCGAACCCTAACCGTAACCCTTCCCCGAAGCCTGACCCTCACCCGTCCCCTAATCTTAACCCGAACGCTAACACTAACCCACGCCCTCACACGTACGCTCACCCTAAAGCGTTGTCGTACCCTCACCTGGACCCTTAACCGTCCCCGTTTCCTAAACCTAACCCTAGCCCGAACACTAACCCTAACCCTTCCCCGAAGCCTGACCCTCACCCGTCCCTTAATCCTAACCCGTACGCTAACACTAACCCGCGCCTTCACACGTACGCTCCCCTTAAAGCGTTGTCGTATCCTCTCCTGGACCCTAAACCGTCCCCGTCCCCTAACCCTAACCCTAGTCCGAACCCTAACCCTAAATCTTCCCCGAAGCCTGACACTCAGCCGTCCCCTAATCCTAACCCGTACGCTACACTAACCCGCGTCCTCACACGTACGCTGCCCCTAAAGCGTTGTCGTACCCTCACCTGGACCCTAAACTGTCCCCGTTTCCTAAACCTAACCCTAGCCCGAACACTAACCCTAACCCTTCCCCGAAGCCTGACCCTCACCCGTCCCCTCATCCTAACCCGTACGCTAACACTAACCCGCGCCCTCACACGTACGCTCCCCCTAAAGCGTTGTCGTATCCTCACCTGGACCGTAAACCGTCCCCGTCCCCTAACCCTAACCCTAGCCCGATCCCTAACCCTAACCCTTCCCCGATGCCTGACCCTCACCCGTCCCCTAATCCTAACCCGTACGCTAACACTAATCCGCTCCCTCACACGTACGCTCCCCCTAAAGCGTTGTCGTACCCTCACCTGGACCCTAAACCGTCCCCGTCCCCTAACCCTAACCCTAGCCCGAACCCTAACCCTAAACCTTCCCCGAAGCCTGACACTCAGCCGTCCCCTAATCCTAACCCGTACGCTACACTAACCCGCGCCCTCACACGTACTCTCCCCCTAAAGTGTTGTCGTACCGTCACCTGGACCCTAAACCGTCCCCATCCCCTAACCCTAACCCTAGCCCGAACCCTAACTCTAAACCTTTCCCGATGCCTGACCCTCACCCGTCCCCTAATCCTAACCCGTACGCTAACACTAACCCGCGCCCTCACACGTACACTCCCCCAATGCGTTGTCGTACCCTCACCTGAACCCTAAACCGTCCCCGTCCCCTAAACCTAACCCTAGCCCGAACCCTAAACCTAACCCTTCCCCGATGCCTGAACCTCACCCGTCCCCTAATCCTAACCCGTACGCTAACACTAACCCACGCCCTCACACGTACGCTCCCCCTAAAATGTTGTCGTACCCTCACCTGGACCCTAAACCGTCCTCGTCTTCTAACCCTAACCCTCTCCCGAAACCTAACCCTAACCCTTCCCCGAAGCCTGACCCTCACCCGTCACATAATCCTAACCCGTACGCTAACACTAACCCGCGCCCTCACACGTACGCTCCCCCTAAAGCGTTGTTGTACCCTCACTTGTAACCTAAACCGTCCCCGTCCCCTAACCCTAGCCCGAACCCTAACCCTAACCCTTCCCCGAAGCCTGACCCTAACCCGTCCCCTATTCCTAAACCGTACGCTAACACTAACCCATGCCCTCACATGTACGCTCCCCCTAAAGCGTTGTCGTACCCTCACCTAAACCCTAAACCGTCCCCGTCCCCTAACCCTAACCCTAGCTCGAACTCTAACCCTAACCCTTCCCCGAAGCCTGACACTCACACGTCCCCTAATCCTCAACCGTATGCTAACACTAACCCACGCCCTCACAAGTACGCTCCCCCTAAAGTGTTGTCGTACCCTCACCTGGACCCTTAACCGTCCTCGTCTTCTAACACTAACCCTCTCCCGAAACCTAACCCTAACACTTCCCCGAAGCCTGACCCTCACCCGTCACATAATCCTAACCCATACGCTAACATTAACCCGCGCCCTCACACGTACGCTCCCCCTAAAGCGTTGTCGTACCCTCACCTGGAACCTAAACCGTCCCCGTCCCCTAACCCTAGCCCAAACCCTAACCCTAACACTTCCCCGAAGCCTGACCCTCACCCGTCCCCTAATCCTAAACCGTACGCTAACACTAACCCGCGCCCTCACACGTACGCTCCCCCTAAAGCGTTGTCGTACCCTCACCTGGACCATAAGCCGTCCCCATTCCCTAACCCTAACCCTATCCCGAACCCTAAACCTAAATCTTCCCCGAAGCCTGACACTCAGCCGTCCCCTAATCCTAACCCGTACGCTACACTAACCCGCGCCCTCACACGTACGCTCCCCCTAAAGTGTTGTCGTACCGTCACCTGGACCCTAAACCGTCCCCATCCCCTAACCCTAACCCTAGCCCGAACCCTAACTCTAAACCTTTCCCGAAGTCTGACCCTCACCCGTCCCCTAATCCTAACCCGTACGCTAACACTAACCCGCGCCCTCACACGTACGCTCCCCCTAAAGTGTTGTCGTACCCTCACCGGGACCCTAAACCGTCCCCGTCCCCTAACCCTAAACCTAGCCCGAAACCTATCCCAAACCATTCCCCGAAGCCTGACCCTCACCAGTCCCCTAATCCTGACCCGTACGCTAACACTAACCCGCGCCCTCACACGTAAGCTGCCCCTAAAGCGTTGTCGTACTCTCACCTGGACCCTAAACTGTCCCCGTCCCCTAACCCTAACCCTAGCCCGAACCCTAACCCAAACCCTTCCCCGAAGCCTGACCCTCACCAGTCCCCTAATCCTAACCCGTACGCTAACACTAATCCGAGCCCTCACACGTACGCTCCCCCTAAAGCGTTGTCGTACCCTCACCTGGACCCTAAACCGTCCCCGTCCCGTAACCATAACCCTAGCCCTAAACCTTCCCCGAAGCCTGACCCTCACCCGTCCCCTAATCCTAACAAGTACGCTAACGCTAACCCACGCCCTCACACGTACGCTCCCCCTAAAGCATTGTCGTACCCTCACCTGGACCCTAAACCGTGCCCGTCCCCTAACCCTAAACCTAGCTCGAACTCTAACCCTAACCCTTCCCCGAAGCCTGACCCTCACACGTCCCCTAATCCTAACCCGTACGCTAACACTAACCCACGCCCCCACACGTACTCTCCCCCTAAAGTGTTGTCGTACCCTCACCTGGACCCTAAACCGTCCCAGTCCCCTAACCCTAACCCTAGCCCGAAACCTATCCCTAAACATTCCCCGAAGCCTGACCCTCACCCGTCCCCTAATCCTAACCCGTACGTTACACTAACCCGTTCCCTCACACGTACGCTCCCCCTAAAGCGTTGTCGTACCCTCACCTGGACCCTAAACCGTCCCCGTCCCCTAACACTAACCCTAGCCCGAACCCCAACCCTAAACCTTCCCCGAAGCCTGACCCTCACCCGTCCCCTAATCCTAACCAGTACGCTAAAACTAACCCGCTCCCTCACACGTACGCTCCCCCTAAAGCGTTGTCGTACGCTCACCGGGACCCTAAACCGTCCCCGTCCCCTAACTTTAACCCTAGCCCGAACCCTAACCCTAACCCTTCCTCGAAACCTGACCCTCACCTGTCCCCTAATCCTAACCCGTACGCTAACGCTAACCCACGCCCTCACACGTATGCTCCCCCTAAAGCGTTGTCGTACCCTCACCTGGACCCTAAACCGTCCCCGTCCCCTAACCCTAACCCTAGCCCGAACCCTAACCCTAACCCTTCCCCGAAGCCTGACCCTCACCCATCCCCTAGTCCTAACCCGTACGCTAACACTAACCCGCGCCCTCACCCGTACGCTCCCCTTAAAGCGTTGTCTTACCCTCACCTGGAACCTAAACCATCCCCGTCCCCTAACCCTAACCCTAGACCGAACCCTAACCCTAAACCTTCCGAGAGCCTGACCCTCACCCGTCCCATAATCCTAACCCGGACACTAACACTAACCCGTGCCCTCACACGTAAGCTCCCCCTAAAGGGTTGTCGTACCCTCACGTGGACCCTAAACCTTCCCCGTCCCCTCACCCTAACCCTAGCCCGAACCCTAACTCTAACAGGTCCCCATGACCTGACCCTCACCCGTCCCCTAATCCTAACCCGTACGCTAACACTAACCCGCGCCCTCACATGTACGCTCCCCCTAAAGCGTTATCGTACCCTCACCTGGACCCTAAACCGTCCCCGTCACCTAACCCTAGCCCTAGCCCGAACCCTAACCCTAACCCTTCCCCGAAGCCTGACCCTCACCCGTCCCCTAGTCCTAACCCGTACGCTAACACTAACCCGCGCCCTCACACGTACGCTCCCCCTAACGCGTTGTCGTACCCTCACCTGAACCCTAAACCGTCCCCGTCCCCTAACGCTAACCCTAGCCCGAACCCTAAACCTAACCCTTCCCCGAAGCCTGACCCTCACCCGTACCCTAATCCTAACCCGTACGCTAACACTAACCCACGCCCTCACACGTACGCTCCCCCTAAAATGTTGTCGTACCATCACCTGGAACCTAAACAGTCCCCGTCCCCTAACCCTAGCCCAAACCCTAACCCTAACACTTCCCCGAAGCCTGACCCTCACCCGTCCCCTAATCCAAAACCGTACGCTAACAGTAACCCGCGCCCTCACATGTACGCTCCCCCTAAAGCGTTGTCGTACCCTCACCTGGACCATAAGCCGTCCCCATCCCCTAACCCTAACCCTATCCCGAACCCTATTCCTAAACCTTCCC
This sequence comes from Lagenorhynchus albirostris, assembly GCF_949774975.1. NCBI lineage: Eukaryota > Metazoa > Chordata > Mammalia > Artiodactyla > Delphinidae > Lagenorhynchus > Lagenorhynchus albirostris. The sequence continues at coordinate 52,753,756 of NC_083098.1, read as the reverse complement.
CAAAGCCTGACCCTCATCCGTCACCTAATCCTACCCGGTACGCTAACACTAACCCGTGCCCTCACACGTACGCTCCCCCTAAAGCATTGTCGTACCCTCACCTGGACCCTAAACCGTCCCCGTCCCCTAACCCTAACCTTAGCCCGAACCCTAACCGTAACCCTTCCCCAAAGCCTGACACTCACCCGTCCCCTAATATTAACCCGTACGCTAACACTAACCCACGCCCTCACACGTACGCTCCCCCTAAAGCGTTGTCGTACCCTCACCTGGACCCTTAACCGTCCCCGTTTCCTAAACCTAACCCTAGCCCGAACACTAACCCTAACCCTTCCCCGAAGCCTGACCCTCACCCGTCCGTTAATCCTAACCCGTACGCTAACACTAACCCGCGCCCTCACACGTAAACTCCCCTTAAAGCGTTGTCGTATCCTCTCCTGGACCCTAAACCGTCCCCGTCCCCTAACCCTAACCCTAGTCCGAACCCTAACCCTAAACCTTCCCCGAAGCCTGACACTCAGCCGTCCCCTAATCCTAACCCGTACGCTACACTAACCCGCGCCCTCACACGTACGCTGCCCCTAAAGCGTTGTCGTACCCTCACATGGACCCTAAACCGTCCCCGTCCCCTAACCCTAAACCAACCCCGAACCCTAACCCTAACCCTTCCCCGAAGCCTGACCCTCACCCGTCCCCTAATCCTAACAGGTATGCTCACACTAAACCGCGCCCTCACACGTACGCTCCCCCTAAAGCGTTGTCGTACCCTCACCTGGAACCTAAACCGTCCCCGTCCCCTAACCCTAACCCTAGCCCGAACCCTAACCCAAACCCTTCCCCGAAGCCTGACCCTCACCCGTCCCCTAATCCTAACCCGTACGCTAACAATAACCCGAGCCCTCACACGTACGCTCCCGCTAAAGCGTTTTCGTACCCTCACCTGGACCCTAAACCGTCCCCGTCCCGTAACCGTAACCCTAGCCCGAACCCTAACACTAAGCCTTCCCCGAAGCCTGACCCTCACCCGTCACATAATCCTAACCCGTACGCTAACACTAACCCGCGCCCTCACACGTACGCTCCCCCTAAAGCGTTGTCGTACCCTCATATGGACCCTAAACCGTCCCCATCCCCTAAACCTAACCCTAGCCCGAACCCTAACCCTAACACTTCCCCGAAGCCTGACCCTAACCCGTCCCCTAATCCTAACCCGTACGCTAACACTAACCCACGCCCTCACACGTACGCTCCCCCTAAAGCGTTGTCGTACCCTCACCTGGAACCTAAACCGTCCCCGTCCCCTAACCCTAACCCTAGCCCGAACCCTAACCCAAACCCTACCCGAAGCCTAACCCTCACCCGTCCCCTAATCCTAACCCGTACGCTAACACTAACCCGTGCCCACACACGTACGCATCCCCTAAAGCGTTGTCGTACCCTCACCTGGACCCTAAACCGTCCCCATCCCCTAACCCTGACCCTAGCCCGAACCCTAACCCTAAACCTTCCCCGAAGCCTGACCCTCACCCGTCCCCTAATCCTAACAAGTACGCTAACGCTAACCCACGCCCCCACACGTACTCTCCCCCTAAAGTGTTGTCGTACCCTCACCTGGACCCTAAACCGTCCCCGTCCCCTAACCCTAACCCTAGCCCGAAACCTATCCCTAAACCTTCCCCGAAGCCTGACCCTCACCCGTCCCCTAATCCTAACCCGTACGTTACACTAACCCGTTCCCTCACACGTACGCTCCCCCTAAAGCGTTGTCGTACCCTCACCTGGACCCTAAACCGTCCCCGTCCCCTAACACTAACCCTAGCCCGAACCCTAACCCTAACCCTTCCCCGAAACCTGACCCTCACCCGTCCCCTAATCCTAACCCATACGCTAACGCTAACCCACGCCCTCACACGTATGCTCCCCCTAAAGCGTTGTGGTACCCTCACCTGGACCCTAAACCGTCCCCGTCCCCTAACCCTAACCCTAGCCCTAACCCTAACCCTAACCCTTCCCCGAAGCCTGACCCTCACCCATCCCCTAGTCCTAACCCGTACGCTAACACTAAACCGCGCCCTCACCCGTACGCTCCCCTTAAAGCGTTGTCTTACCCTCACCTGGAACCTAAACCATCCCCGTCCCCTAACCCTAACCCTAGACCGAACCCTAACCCTAAACCTTCCGAGAGCCTGACCCCCACCCGTCCCATAATCCTAACCCGGACACTAACACTAACCCGTGCCCTCACACGTAAGCTCCCCCTAAAGGGTTGTCGTACCCTCACGTGGACCCTAAACCGTCCCCATCCCCTCACCCTAACCCTAGCCCGAACCCTAACCCTAACAGGTCCCCATGACCTGACCCTCACCCGTCCCCTAATCCTAACCCGTACGCTAACACTAACCCGCGCCCTCACATGTACGCTCCCCCTAAAGCGTTGTCGTACCCTCACCTGGACCCTAAACCGACCCCGTCACCTAACCCTAGCCCTAGCCCGAACCCTAACCCTAACCCTTCCCCGAAGCCTGACCCTCACCCGTCCCCTAGTCCTAACCCGTACGCTAACACTAACCCACGCCCTCACACGTACGCTCCCCCTAACGCGTTGTCGTACCCTCACCTGAACCCTAAACCGTCCCCGTCCCCTAACCCTAACCCTAGCCCGAACCCTAAACCTAACCCTTCCCCGAAGCCTGACCCTCACCCGTCCCCTAATCCTAACCCGTACGCTAACACTAACCCACGCCCTCACACGTACGCTCCCCCTAAAATGTTGTCGTACCATCACCTGGAACCTAAACAGTCCCCGTCCCCTAACCCTAGCCCAAACCCTAACCCTAACACTTCCCCGAAGCCTGACCCTCACCCGTCCCCTAATCCTAAACCGTACGCTAACAGTAACCCGCGCCCTCACATGTACGCTCCCCCTAAAGCGTTGTCGTACCCTCACCTGGACCATAAGCCGTCCCCATCCCCTAACCCTAACCCTATCCCGAACCCTATTCCTAACCCTTCCCCAAAGCCTGACCCTCATACGTCACCTAATCCTACCCGGTACGCTAACACTAACCCGCGCCCTCACACGTACGCTCCCCCTAAAGCATTGTCGTACCCTCACCTGGACCCTAAACCGTCCCCGTCCCCTAACCCTAACCTTAGCCCGAACCCTAACCGTAACCCTTCCCCGAAGCCTGACCCTCACCCGTCCCCTAATCTTAACCCGAACGCTAACACTAACCCACGCCCTCACACGTACGCTCCCCCTAAAGCGTTGTCGTACCCTCACCTGGACCCTTAACCGTCCCCGTTTCCTAAACCTAACCCTAGCCCGAACACTAACCCTAACCCTTCCCCGAAGCCTGACCCTCACCCGTCCCTTAATCCTAACCCGTACGCTAACACTAACCCGCGCCCTCACACGTACGCTCCCCTTAAAGCGTTGTCGTATCCTCTCCTGGACCCTAAACCGTCCCCGTCCCCTAACCCTAACCCTAGTCCGAACCCTAACCCTAAATCTTCCCCGAAGCCTGACACTCAGCCGTCCCCTAATCCTAACCCGTACGCTACACTAACCCGCGCCCTCACACGTACGCTGCCCCTAAAGCGTTGTCGTACCCTCACATGGACCCTAAACCGTCCCCGTCCCCTAACCCTAACCCAACCCCGAACCCTAACCCTAACCCTTCCCCGAAGCCTGACCCTCACCCGTCCCCTAATCCTAACACGTATGCTCACACTAAACCGCGCCCTCACACGTACGCTCCCCCTAAAGCGTTGTCGTACCCTCACCTGGAACCTAAACCGTCCCCGTCCCCGAACCCTAACCCTAGCCCGAACCCTAACCCAAACCCTTCCCCGAAGCCTGACCCTCACCCGTCCCCTAATCCTAATCCGTACGCTAACAATAACCCGAGCCCTCACACGTACGCTCCCGCTAAAGCGTTTTCGTACCCTCACCTGCACCCTAAACCGTCCCCGTCCCGTAACCGTAACCCTAGCCCGAACCCTAACCCTAAGCCTTCCCCGAAGCCTGACCCTCACCCGTCACATAATCCTAACCCGTACGCTAACACTAACCCGCGCCCTCACACGTACGCTCCCCCTAAATCATTGTCGTACCCTCACCTGGACCCTAAACCGTCCCCGTCCCCTAACCCTAACCCTAGCCCGAACATTAACACTATCCCTTCCCCGAAGCCTGACGCTCACCCGTCCCCTAATCCTAACACGTACGCTAACACTAACCCGTGCCTCACACGTATGTTCCCCTAAAGCGTTGTCGTACCCTCACCTGGAACCTAAACCGTCCCCGTCCCCTCAACCTAACCCTAGCCCCAACCCTAAACCTAACACTTCCCCGAAGCCTGACCCTCACCCGTCCCCTAATCCTAGGCCGTACGTTGAAACTAACCCGCGCCCTCACACGTACGCTCCCCCTAAAGCGTTTTCGTACCGTCACCTGGACCCTAAACCGTCCCCATCCCCTAAGCCTAACCCTAGCCCGAACCCTAACCGAAACCCTTCCCCGAAGCCAGACCCTCACCCGTCCCCTAATCCTAACCTGTACGCTTACACTAACCCACGCCCTCACACGTACGCTCCCCCTAAAGCGTCGTCGTACCCTCACCTGGACCCTAAACCGTCCTCGTCCTCTAAATCTAACCCTAGCCCGAACCCTAACCCTAACACTTCCTCGAAGCCTGACACTCACCCGTCCCCTAATCCTAACCCGTACGCTAACAGTAACCCGTGCCCTCACACGTACGCTCCGCCTAAACCGTTCTTTTACACTCACCTGGACCCTAAACCGTCCCCGTCCCCTAACCCTAACCCTAGCCCGAGCCCTAACCCTAACCCTTCCCCAATGCCTTCCCCTCACCCGTCCCCTAATCCTAACCCGTACGCTAACACTAACCCGCGCCCTCACACGTACGCTCCCCCTAAAGCGTTGTCGTATCCTCACCTGGACCCTAAACCGTCCCCGTCCCCTAACCCTAACACTAGCCCAAACCCTAACTCTAACCCTTCCCCGAAGCCTGACCCTCACCAGTCCCCTAATCCTAACACGTACGCTAACACTAACCCGCGCCCTCACACGTACGCTCCCCCTAAAGCGTTGTCGTACCCTCACCTGGACCCTAAACCGTCCCCGTCCCCTAATCCTAACCCGTACGCTAACACTAACCCACGCCCTCACACGTACGCTCCCCGTAAAGTGTTGTCGTACCCTCACCTGGAACCTAAACCGTCCCATCCCCTAACCCTAACCCTAGCCCGAACCCTAACCCTAACCCTTCCCCGAAGCCTGACCCTCACCCGCCCCTAATCCTAACCCGTACTCTAAAACTAACCCGCGCCCTCACACGTACGCTCCCCCTAAAGTGTTGTCGTACGCTCACCGGGACCCTAAACCGTCCCCGTCCCCTAACTTTAACCCTAGCCCGAACCCTAACCCTAACCCTTCCCCGAAACCTGACACTCACCCGTCCCCTAATCCTAACCCGTACGCTAACGCTAACCCACGCCCTCACACGTACGCTCCCCCTAAAGCGTTGTCGTACCCTCACCTGGACCCTAAACCGTCCCCGTCCCCTAACCCTAACCCTAGCCCGAACCCTAACCCTAACCCTTCCCCGAAGCCTGACCCTCACCCGTCCCCTAGTCCTAACCCGTACGCTAACACTAACCCGCGCCCTCACCCGTACGCTCCCCTTAAAGCGTTGTCTTACCCTCACCTGGAACCTAAACCATCCCCGTCCCCTAACCCTAACCCTAGACCGAACCCTAACCCTAAACCTTCCGAGAGCCTGACCCTCACCCGTCCCCTAATCCTAACCCGTACACTAACACTAACCCGTGCCCTCACACGTAAGCTCCCCCTAAAGCGTTGTCGTACCCTCACCTGGACCCTAAACCGTCCCCGTCCCCTCACCCTAACCCTAGCCCGAACCCTAACCCTAACAGTTCCCCATAACCTGACCCTCACCCGTCCCCTAATCCTAACCCGTACGCTAACACTAACCCGCGCCCTCATGTGTACGCTCCCCCTAAAGCGTTGTCGTACCCTCACCTGGAACCTAAACCGTCCCCGTCACCTAACCCTAGCCCTAGCCCGAACCCTAACCCTAACCCTTCCCCGAATCCTGACCCTCACCCGTCCCCTAGTCCTAACCCGTACGCTAACACTAACCCGCGCCCTCACACGTACGCTCCCCCTAACGCGTTGTCGTACCCTCACCTGAACCCTAAACCGTCCCCGTCCCCTAACCCTAACCCTAGCCCGAACCCTAAACCTAAACCTTCCCCGAAGCCTGACCCTCACCTGTCCCCTAATCCTAACCCGTACGCTAACACTAACCCACGCCCTCACACGTACGCTCCCCCTAAAATGTTGTTCTACCCTCACCTGGACCCTAAACCGTCCTCGTCTTCTAACCCTAACCCTCTCCCGAAACCTAACCCTAACCCTTCCCCGAAGCCTGACCCTCACCCGTCACATAATCTTAACCCGTACGCTAACACTAACCCGCGTCCTCACACGTACGCTCCCCCTAAAGCGTTGTCGTACCCTCACTTGGAACCTAAACCGTCCCCGTCCCGTAACCCTAGCCTGAACCCTAACCCTAACACTTCCCCGAAGCCTGACCCTCACCCGTCCCCTATTCCTAAACCGTACGCTAACACTAACCCATGCCCTCACAGGTACGCTCCCCCTAAAGCGTTGTCGTACCCTCACCTGGACCCTAAACCGTCTCCGTCCCCTAACACTAACCCTAGCTCGAACTCTAACCCTAACCCTTCCCCGAAGCCTGACCCTCACACGTCCCCTAGTCCTAAACCGTACGCTAACACTAACCCACGCCCTCACACGTACTCTCCCCCTAAAGTGTTGTCGTACCCTCACCTGGACCCTAAACCGTCCCCGTCCCGTAACCCTAACCCTAGCCCGAACCCTAACCCTAACACTTCCCCGAAGCCTGACCCTCACCCGTCCCCTAATCCTAACCCGTACGCTAACACTAACACGTGCCCTCACACGTACGCTCCCCCTAAAGCGTTGTCGTACCCTCACCTGGACCCTAAACCGTCCCCGTCCCCTAACCATAACCCTAGCCCGAACCCTAACTCTAACCCTTCCCCGAAGCCTGAACCTCACCCGTCCCTAATCCTAACCCGTACGCTTACACTAACCCGCGCCCTCACACGTACGCTCCCCCTAAAGCGTTGTCGTACCCTCACCTGGACCCTAAACCGTCCCTGTCACCTAACCCTAACCCTAGCACGAACCCTAACCCTAACCCTTCCCCGAAGCCTGACCCTCACCCGTCCCCTAATCCTAACCCGTACGGTAACACTAACCCATACCCACACACGTACGCTCCACCTAAAGCGTTGTCATACCCTCACCTGGACCCTAAACCGTCCCCGTCCCCTAACCCTAACCCTAGCCCGAACCCTAACCCTAACCCTTCCCCGAAGCCTGACCCTCACCCGTCCCTTAATCCTAACCCGTACGCTAACACTAACCCGCGCCCTCACACGTACGCTCCCCCTAAAGCGTTGTCGTACCCTCACCTAAACCCTAAACCGTCCCCGTCCCCGTCCCCTAACCCTAGCCCGAAACCTAAACCTAACCCTTCCCGAAGCCTGACCCTCACCCATCCCATAATCCTAACCCGTACGCTAACACTAACCCACGCCCTCACACGTACGCTCCCCCTAAAGTGTTGTCGTACCCTCACCTGGACCCTTAACCGTCCTCGTCTTCTAACCCTAACCCTCTCCCGAAACCTAACCCTAACCCTTCCCCGAAGCCTGACCCTCACCCGTCACATAATCTTAACCCATACGCTAACATTAACCCGCGCCCTCACACGTACGCTCCCCCTAAAGCGTTGTCGTACCCTCACCTGGAACCTAAACCATCCCCGTCCCCTAACCCTAGCCCAAACCCTAACCCTAACACTTCCCCGAAGCCTGACCCTCACCCGTCCCCTAATCCTAAACCGTACGCTAACACTAACCCGCGCCCTCACATGTACGCTCCCCCTAAAGCGTTGTCGTACCCTCACCTGGACCATAAGCCGTCCCCATTCCCTAACCCTAACCCTATCCCGAACCCTATTCCTAACCCTTCCCCAAAGCCTGACCCTCATCCGTCACCTAATCCTACCCGGTACGCTAACACTAACCCGCGCCCTCACACGTATGCTCCCCCTAAAGCGTTGTCGTACCCTCACCTGGACCCTAAACCATCCCCGTCCCCTAACCCTAACCCTAGCCCGAACCCTAACCGTAACCCTTCCCCGAAGCCTGACCCTCACCCGTCCCCTAATCTTAACCCGTACGCTAACACTAACCCACGCACTCACACGTACGCTCCCCCTAAAGCGTTGTCGTACCCTCACCTGGACCCTAAACTGTCCCCGTTTCCTAAACCTAACCCTAGCCCGAACACTAACCCTAACCCTTCTCCGAAGCCTGACCCTCACCCGTCCCCTCATCCTAACCCGTACGCTAACACTAACCCGCGCCCTCACACGTACGCTCCCCCTAAAGCGTTGTCGTATCCTCACCTGGACCGTAAACCGTCCCCGTCCCCTAACCCTAACCCTAGCCCGATCCCTAACCCTAACCCTTCCCCGATGCCTGACCCTCACCCGTCCCCTAATCCTAACCCGTACGCTAACACTAATCCGCTCCCTCACACGTACGCTCCCCCTAAAGCGTTGTCGTACCCTCACCTGGACCCTAAACCGTCCCCGTCCCCTAACCCTAACCCTAGCCCGAACCCTAACCCTAAACCTTCCCCGAAGCCTGACACTCAGCCGTCCCCTAATCCTAACCCGTACGCTACACTAACCCGCGCCCTCACACGTACTCTCCCCCTAAAGTGTTGTCGTACCGTCACCTGGACCCTAAACCGTCCCCGTCACATAACCCTAACCCTAGCACGAACCCTAACCCTAACCCTTCCCCGAAGCCTGACCCTCACCCGTCCCCTAATCCTAACCCGTACGCTAACACTAACCCATACCCACACACGTACGCTCCACCTAAAGCGTTGTCATACCCTCACCTGGACCCTAAACCGTCCCCGTCCCCTAACCCTAACCCTAGCCCGAACCCTAACCCTAACACTTCCACGAAGCCTGACCCTCACCCGTCCCTTAATCCTAACCCGTACGCTAACACTAACCTGCGCCCTCACACGTATGCTCCCCCTAAAGCGTTGTCGTACCCTCACCTAAACCCTAAACCGTCCCCGTCCCCTAACCCTAACCCTAGCCCGAAACCTAAACCTAACCCTTCCCCGAAGCCTGACCCTCACCCATCCCCTAATCCTAACCCGTACACTAACACTAACCCACGCCCTCACACGTACGCTCCCCCTAAAGTGTTGTCGTACCCTCACCTGGACCCTTAACCGTCCTCGTCTTCTAACACTAACCCTCTCCCGAAACCTAACCCTAACACTTCCCCGAAGCCTGACCCTCACCCGTCACATAATCCTAACCCATACGCTAACATTAACCCGCGCCCTCACACGTATGCTCCCCCTAAAGCGTTGTCGTACCCTCACCTGGAACCTAAACCGTCCCCGTACCCTAACCCTAGCCCAAACCCTAACCCTAACACTTCCCCGAAGCCTGACCCTCACCCGTCCCCTAATCCTAAACCGTACGCTAACACTAACCCGCGCCCTCACAAGTACGCTCCCCCTAAAGCGTTGTCGTACCCTCATCTGGACCATAAGCCGTCCCCATTCCCTAACCCTAACCCTATCCCGAAGCCTAAACCTAAATCTTCCCCGAAGCCTGACACTCAGCCGTCCCCTAATCCTAACCCGTACGCTACACTAACCCGCGCCCTCACACTTACGCTCCCCCTAAAGTGTTGTCGTACCGTCACCTGGACCCTAAACCGTCCCCATCCCCTAACCCTAACCCTAGCCCGAACCCTAACTCTAAACCTTTCCCGAAGTCTGACCCTCACCCGTCCCCTAATCCTAACCCGTACGCTAACACTAACCCGCGCCCTCACACGTACGCTCCCCCTAAAGCGTTGTCGTACCCTCACCGGGACCCTAAACCGTCCCCGTCCCCTAACCCTAAACCTAGCCCGAAACCTATCCCAAACCATTCCCCGAAGCCTGACCCTCACCAGTCCCCTAATCCTGACCCGTACGCTAACACTAACCCGCGCCCTCACACGTAAGCTGCCCCTAAAGCATTGTCGTACTCTCACCTGGACCCTAAACTGTCCCCGTCCCCTAACCCTAACCCTAGCCCGAACCCTAACCCTAACCCTTCCCCGAAGCCTGACCCTCACCCGTCCCCTAATCCTAACACGTATGCTCACACTAACCCGCGCCCTCACACGTACGCTCCCCCTAAAGAGTTGTCGTACCCTCAACTGGAACCTAAACCGTCCCCGTCCCCTAACCCTAAACCTAGCCCGAACCCTAACCCAAACCCTTCCCCGAAGCCTGACGCTCACCCGTCCCCTAATCCTAACCCGTACGCTAACACTAATCCGAGCCCTCACACGTACGCTCCCCCTAAAGCGTTGTCGTACCCTCACCTGGACCCTAAACCGTCCCCGTCCCCTCAACCTAACCCTAGCACCAACCCTAAACCTAACACTTCCCCGAAGCCTGACCCTCACCCGTCCCCTAATCCTAGGCCGTACGTTGAAACTAACCCGCGCCCACACTTACGGTCCCCCTAAAGCGTTTTCGTACCCTCACCTGGACCCTAAACCGTCCCCATCCCCTAAGCCTAACCCTAGCCCGAACCATAACCGAAACCCTTCCCCGAAGCCAGACCCTCACCCCTCCCCTAATCCTAACACTGTACGCTTACACTAACCCACGCCCTCACACGTACGCTCCCCCTAAAGCGTTGTCGTACCTTCACCTGGACCCTAAACCGTCCCCGTCCCCTAACCCTAACCCTAGCCCGAACCCTAACCCTAACCCTTCCCCGAAGCGTGACACTCACCTGTCCCCTAATCCTAAACCGTACGCTAACACTAACCCGCGCCCTCACACGTACGCTCCCCCTAAAGCATTGTCGTACCCTCACGTGGACCCTAAACCGTCCCCGTCCCCTAACCCTAACCCTAGCCCGAACCCTAACCCTAATCCTTGCCCGAAGCCTGACCCTCACCCGTCCCCTAATCCTAACCCGTACGCTAACACTAACCCACGCTCTCACACGTACGCGCCCACTAAAGCGTTGTCGTACCCTCACCTGGAACCTAAACCGTCCCCGTCCCCTAACCCTAACCCTAGCCCGAACCCTAACCCTAACACTTCCCCGAAGCCTGACCCTCACCCGTCCCCTAATCCTAAACCGTACGCTAACACTAACCCGCGCCCTCACATGTACGCTCCCCCTAAACCGTTGTCGTACCCTCACCTGGACCATAAGCCGTCCCCATCCCCTAACCCTAACCCTATCCCGAACCCTATTCCTAACCCTTCCCCAAAGCCTGACCCTCATCCGTCACCTAATCTTAACCCGTACGCTAACACTAACCCACGCCCTCACACGTACGCTGCCCCTAAAGCGTTGTCGTACCCTCACCTGGACCCTAAACCGTCCCCGTTTCCTAAACCTTACCCTAGCCCGAACACTAACCCTAACCCTTCCCCGAATCCTGACCCTCACCCGTCCCTTAATCCTAACCCGTACGCTAACACTAACCTGCGCCCTCACACGTACGCTCCCCCTAAAGCGTTGTCGTATCCTCACCTGGACCCTAAACCGTCCCCGTCCCCTAACCCTAACCCTAGCCCGAACCGTAACCCTAACCCTTCCCCGAAGCCTGACCCTCACCCGTCCCCTAATCCTAACCCGTACGATAACACTAACCCGCTCCCTCACACGTACGCTCCCCCTAAAGCGTTGTCGTACCCTCACCTGGACCCTAAACCGTCCCCGTCCCCTATCCCTAACCCTAGCCCGAACCCTAACCCTAAACCTTCCCCGAAGCCTGACACTCAGCCGTCCCCTAATCCTAAACCGTACGCTACACTAACCCACGCCCTCACACGTACGCTCCCCCTAAAGTGTTGTCGTACCGTCACCTGGACCCTAAACCGTCCCCATCCCCTAACCCTAACCGTAGCCGGAACCCTAACGCTAAACCTTTACCGAAGCCTGACCCTCACCCGTCCCCTAATCCTAACCCGTACGCTAACACTGACCCGCGCCCTCACACGTACGCTCCCTCTAAAGCGTTTTCGTACCCTCACCGGGACCCTAAACCGTCCCCATCCCCTAACCCTAAACCTAGCCCGAAACCTAACCCAAACACTTCCCCGAAGCCTGACACTCACCCGTCCCCTAATCTTAAACCGTACGCTAACACTAACCCGCGCCCTCACACGTATGCTGCCCCTAAAGCGTTGTCGTACCCTCACCTGGACCCTAAACCGTCCCCGTCCCCTATCCCTAACCCTAGTCCGAACCCTAACCCTAACCCTTCCCCGAAGCCTGACCCTCACCTGTCCCCTAATCCTAACCCGTACGCTAACATTAACCCGCGCCCTCACACGTACGCTCCCCCTAAAGCGTTGTCGTACCCTCACCTGGACACTAAACCGTCCCCGTCCCCTAACCCTAACCCTAGCTCGAACTCTAACCCTAACCCTTCCCCGAAGCCTGACCCTCACACGTCCCCTAATCCTAAACCGTACGCTAACACTAACCCACGCCCTCACACGTACTCTCCCCCTAAAGCGTTGTCGTACCCTCACCTGAACCCTTAACCGTCCCCGTCCCCTACCCTTAACCCTAGCCCGAAACCTAAACCTAACACTTCCCCGAAGCCTGACCCTCACCCGTCCCCTAATCCTAGCCCGTACGCTAACACTAACCCACGCCCTCACACGTACGCTCCCCCTAAAGTGTTGTCGTACCCTCACCTGGACCCTTAACCGTCCTCGTCTTCTAACCCTAACCCTCTCCCGAAAGCTACCCCTAACCCTTCCCTGAAGCCTGACCCTCACCCGTCACATAATCCTAACCCGTACGCTAACACTAACCCGCCCCCTCACACGTACGCTCCCCCTAAAGCGTTGTCGTACCCTCACCTGGAACCTAAACCGTCCCCGTCCCCTAACCCTAGCCCAAACCCTAACCCTAACATTTCCCGGAAGCCTGACCCTCACACGTCCCCTAATCCTAAACCGTACGCTAACACTAACCCACGCCCTCACATATAGGCTCCCCCTAAAGCGTTGTCGTACCCTCACCTGGACCCTAAGCCGTCCCTGTCCCCTAAACCTAACCCTATCCCGAACCCTATTCCTAACCCTTCCCCAAAGCCTGACCCTCATCCGTCACCTAATCCTACCCGGTACGCTAACACTAACCCGCGCCCTCACACGTACGCTCCCCCTAAAGCATTGTCATACCCTCACCTGGACCCTAAACCGTCCCCGTCCCCTAACCCTAACCCTAGCCCAAACCCTAACCCTAACCCTTCCCCGAAGCCTGACCCTCACCCGTCCCCTAATCCTAACCCGTACGCTAACACTAACCCTCTCCCTCACACGTACGCTCCCCCTAAAGCGTTGTCGTACCCTCACCTGGACCCTAAACCGTCCCCGTCCCCTAACCCTAACCCTAGCCCGAACCCCAACCTTAAACCTTCCCAGAGCCTGACCCTCACCCGTCCCATAATCGTAACCCGTACACTAACACTAACCCGCGCCCTCACACGTACGCTCCCCCTAAAGCGTTGTCGTACCCTCACCTGGACCCTAAACCGTCCCCGTCCCCTAACACTAATCCTAGCCCGAACGCTAACCCTAACCCTTCCCCGAAGCCTGACCCTCACCCGTCCCCTAATCCTAACCCGTACGCTAACACTAACCCGCGCCCTCACACGTATGCTCCCCCTAAAGTGTTGTCGTACCCTCACCTGGACCCTAAACCGTCTCCGTCCCCTAACCCTAACCCTAGCCCGAACCCTAACCCTTCCCCGAAGCCTGACCCTCACCCATCCCCTAATCCTAACCCGTACGCTAACACTAACCCGTGCCCTCACACGTACGCTCCCCCTAAAGCGTTGTCGTACCCTCACCTGGACACTAAACCATCCCCGTCCCCTAACCCTACCTCTAGCCCAACCCCTAACGCTAACCCTTCCCCGAAGCTTGACCCTCACCCGTCCCATAATCCTAACACGTACGCTAACACTAACCCGCGCCCTCACACGTACGCTCCCTCTAAAGCGTTGTCGTACCCTCAACTGCACCCTAAACCGTCCTCGTCCCCTAACCCTAACCCTAGCCCGAACCCTAACCCTAACAGTTCCCCGAAACCTGACACTCACCCTTCCCCTAATCCTAACCCGTACGCTAACACTAACCCGCGCCCTCACATGTACGCTCCCTCTAAAGCGTTGTCGTACACTCACCTGTACCCTAAACCGTCCCCGTCCCCTAACACTAACCCTAGCCCGAACCCTAACCCTAACCCTTCCCCGAAGCCTGACCCTCACCCGTCCCCTAATGCTAACTCGTACGCTAACACTAACCCATGCCCACACACGTACGCTCCCCCTAAAGCGTTGTCGTACCCTCACTTCGACCCTAAACAGTCCCCGTCTCCTAACCCTAACCCTAGCCCGAACCCTAACCGAAACACTTTCCCAAAGCCAGACCCTCACCCGTCCCCTAATCCTAACCCGTTCGCTAACACTAACTCGCGCCCTCACACATACGCTCCCCCTAAAACATTGTCTTACCCTCACCTGGACCCTAAACAGTCCCCGTCACCTAACCCTAAACCTAGCCCGAACCCTAACCCTAACCCTTCCCCGAAGCCTGACCCTCACCCGTCCCTTAATCCTAACCCGTACGCTAACACTAACCCGCGCCCTCACACGTACGCTCCCCCTAAAGCGTTGTCGTACCCTCACCTGGACCCTAAACCGTCACCGTCCACTAACCCTAACCCTAGCCCGAAACCTAACTCTAACCATTCCCCGAAGCCTGACCCTCACCCGTCCCCTAATCCTAACCCGTACGCTAACACTAACCCACGCCCTCACACGTACGCTCCCCCTAAAGCGTTGTCGTACCCTCACCTGGACCCTAAACCCTCCCCGTCCCCTAACCCTAACCCTAGCCCGAACACTAACCCTAACCCTTCCCCGAAGCCTGACCCTCACCTGTCCCTTAATCCTAACCCGTACGCTAACACTAACCCGCGCCCTCACACGTACGCTCCCCCTAAAGCGTTCTCGTACCCTCACCTGACCATAAACCGTCCCCGTCCCCTAACCCTAACCCTAGCCTAAACCCTAACCCTAAACCTTGCCCGAAGCCTGACCCTCACCCATCCCCTAATCCTAACCCGTACGCTAACACTAACCAGCGCCCTCACACGTACGCTCTCCCTAAAGCGTTGTCGTACCCTCACTTGGACCCTAAACCGTCCCCGTTCCCTAACCCTAACCCTAGCCCGAACCCTAACCCTAATCTTTCCCCGAAGCCTGACCTTCTTCCGTCCCCTAATCCTAACCCGTACGCTAACACTAACCCACGCCCTCACACGCACGCGCCCCCTAAAGCGTTGTCGTAACCTCACCAGGACCCTAAACCGTCCCCGTACCCTAAACCTAACCCTAACCCTATCCCGAACCCTAAACCTAACACTTCCCCAAAGCCTGACTCTCAACCGTCCCTTAATACTAACCCGTACGCTAACACTAACCCGCGCCCTCACACGTACGCTCCCTCTAAAGCATTGTCGTACCCTCACCTGGATCATAAGCCGTCCCTGTCGCCTAAACCTAACCCTATCCCGAACCCTAATTCTAACCCTTCCCCAAGGCCTGACACTCATCCGTCCCCAATCCTACCCGGTACGCTAACACTAACCCACGCCCTCACACGTACGCTCCCCTTAAGGCCTTGTCGTACCCTCACCTGGATCCTGAACCGTCCCCGTCCCCTAAACCTAACCCTAACCCTAGCCCGAACCCTAAACCTAACCATTCCCCAAATACTGACACTCAACCATCCCCTAATCCTAACCCGTACGCTAACACTAACCCGCGCCCTCACACGTACGCTCCCCCTAAAGCGTTGATGTACCATCACCGGGACCCTAAACCGGACCCGTCCCCTAACCCTATCCCTAGCCCGAACCATAACCCTAACCCTTCCCCGAAGCCTGACCCTCACCCGTCCCCTAATCCTAACCCGTACGCTACACTAACCCGCGCACTCACACGTACGCTCCCCCTAAAGTGTTGTCGTACCGTCACCTGGACCCTAAACCATCCCGTCCCCTAACCCTAACCCTAGTCCGAACCCTAACCCTAACACTTCCCCGAAGCCTGACCCTCACCCGTCCCGTAATCCTATCCTGAACGCTAACACTAACCCACGCCCTAACACGTACGCTCCCCCTAAAGCGTTGTCGTACCCTCACCTGGACCCTAAATGTCCCCGTCCCCTAACCCTAACCCTAGCCCAAACCCTAACCCTAATCCTTGCCAGAAGCCTGACCTCACCCGTCCCCTAATCCTAAACCGTACGCTAACACTAACCCACGCCCTCTCACGTACGCTCCCCCTAAAGCGTTGTCGTACCCTCACCAGGATCCTAAACCGTCCCCGTCCCCTAAACCTAACCCTAGCCCGAACCCTAGCCCTAAACCTTCCCCGAAGCCTGACCCTCACCCGTCCCCTAATCCTAACCTGGACCCTAAACCGTCCCCGTCCCCTAACCCTAACCCTAGCCCGAACCGTAACCCTAACCCTTCCCCGAAGCCTGACCCTCACCCGTCCCCTAATCCTAACCCGTACGATAACACTAACCCGCTCCCTCACACGTACGCTCCCCCTAAAGCGTTGTCGTACCCTCACCTGGACCCTAAACCGTCCCCGTCCCCTATCCCTAACCCTAGCCCGAACCCTAACCCTAAACCTTCCCCGAAGCCTGACACTCAGCCGTCCCCTAATCCTAAACCGTACGCTACACTAACCCACGCCCTCACACGTACGCTCCCCCTAAAGTGTTGTCGTACCGTCACCTGGACCCTAAACCATCCCGTCCCCTAACCCACGAACCCTAACCCTAGCCCGAACCTAAACCTAACCCTAGCCCGAACCTAACCCTAACCCTAGCCCGAACCCTAGCCCTAAACCTTCCCCGAAGCCTGACCCTCACCCGTCCCCTAATCCTAAACCGTACGCTAACACTAACCCACGCCCTCACATGTACGCTCCCCCTAAAGCGTTGTCGTACCCTCACCTGGAACCTAAACCGTCCACGTCCCCTAACCCTAACCCTAGGCCGAACCCTAACCCTAACCCTTCCCCGAAGACTGACCCTCACACGTCCCTTAATCCTAACCCGTACCCTAACACTAACCCGCGCCCTCACACGTACGCTCCCCCTAGAGCGTTGTCGTACACTCACCAGGACCCTAAACCGTCCCCGTCCCCTAACCCTAAACCTAGCCCGAACCCTAACCCTAACCCTTCCCCGAAGCCTGACCCTCACCCGTCCCCTATTCCTAACCCGTACGCTAACACTAACCCGCGCCCTCACACGTACGCTACCCCTAAATCGTTGTCGTACCCTCACCTGGACCGTAAACCGTCCCCGTCCCCTAACCCTAACCCTAGCCCGAACCCTAACCCTAACCCTTCCCCGAAGCCTGAACCTCAACCTTTCTCTAATACTAACCCGTACGCTAACACTAACCCACGCCCTCACACGTACGCTCCCCCTAAAGCGTTGTCGTACCCTCACCTGACTCTAAACCGTCCCCGTCCCCTAACCCTAACCCTAGCCCGAACCCTAACCCTAACCCTTCCCCGAAGCGTGACCCTCACCCGTCCCCTAATCCTATCCCGTACGCTAACACTAACCCGCGCCCTCACACGTACGCTCCCCCTAAAGCGTTGTCGTACACTCACCTGGACCGTAAACCGTCCCCGTCCCCTAACCCTAATCCTAGCCCGAACCCTAACCCTAACCCTTCCCCGAAGCCTGACCTTCACCCGTCTCCTAATCCTAACCCGTACGCTAACACTTACCCTCGCCCTCACACGTACGCTCACCCTAAAGCGTTGTCGTACCCTCACCTCAACCCTAAACCATAACCGTCCCCTAACCCTGACCCTATCCCGAGCCCTAACCCTAACCCTTCCCCGAAGCCTGACCCTCACCCGTCCCCTATTCCTAACCCGTACGCTAACACTAACCCACGACCTCACACGTACGCTCCCCCTAAAGCGTTGTCGTACCCTCACCTCGACCCTAATCCGTCCCCGTCCCATAACCCTAACCCTAGCACGAACCCTAACCGAAACACTTTCCCGAAGCCAGACCCTCACCCGTCCCCTAATCCTAACCCTACGCTAACACTAACCCGTGCTGCCCTCACACGTACGCTCCCCCTAAAGCGTTGTCGTACCCTCACCTGGACCCTAAACCGTCCCTGTCCCCTAACCCTAACCCTAAACCGAAACCTAACCCTAACCCTTCCCCGAAGCCTGACACTCACCCCTCCCCTAATCCTAACCCGTATGCTAACACTCCACCGCGCCCTCACACATACACTCCCCCTAAAGCGTTGTCGTACCCTCACCTGGACTCTAAACCGTCCCTGTCCCCTATCCCTAACCCTAGACTGAAACCTAACCCTAACACTTCCCCGAAGCCTGAACCTCACCCGTCCCCTAATCCTAACCCGTACGCTAACACTAACCCGCGCCCTCACACGTACGCTCCCCCTAAAGCGTTGTCGTACCCTCACCTCGACCCTAATCCGTCCCCGTCCCATAACCCTAACCCTAGCACGAACCCTAACCGAAACACTTTCCCGAAGCCAGACCCTCACCCGTCCCCTAATCCTAACCCTACGCTAACACTAACCCGTGCTGCCCTCACACGTACGCTCCCCCTAAAGCGTTGTCGTACCCTCACCTGGACCCTAAACCGTCCCTGTCCCCTAACCCTAACCCTAAACCGAAACCTAACCCTAACCCTTCCCCGAAGCCTGACACTCACCCCTCCCCTAATCCTAACCCGTATGCTAACACTCCACCGCGCCCTCACACATACACTCCCCCTAAAGCGTTGTCGTACCCTCACCTGGACTCTAAACCGTCCTTGTCCCCTATCCCTAACCCTAGACTGAAACCTAACCCTAACACTTCCCCGAAGCCTGAACCTCACCCGTCCCCTAATCCTAACCCGTACGCTAACACTAACCCGCGCCCTCACACGTACGCTCCCCCTAAAGCGTTGTCGTACCCTCACCTCGACCCTAAACCGTGCCCGTCCCCTAAACCTAACCCTAGCCCGAACCCTAACCCTAACACTTCCCCGAAGCCTGACCCTCACCCGTCCCCTAATCCTAACCCGTACGCTAACACTAACCTGCGCCCTCACACGTACGCTCCCCCTAAAGTGTTGTCGTACCCTCACCTCGACCCTAAACCGTCCCCGTCCCCTAAACCTAACCCTAGCCCGAACCCTAACCGAAACACTTTCCCGAAGCCAGACCCTCACCCGTCCCCTAATCCTAACCCGTACGCTAACACTAACGCATGCCCTCACATGTACACTCCCCCTCCAGCATTGTCGTACCCTCACCTGGACCGTAAACCGTCCCCGTTCCCTAACCCTAACGCTAGCCCGAACCCTAACGCTAACACTTCCCCGAAGCCTGACCCTCACCCGTCCCCTAATCCTAACCCGTACACTAACACTAACCCGCGCCCTCACACGTACGCCCCCCCTAAAGCGTTGTCGTACCCTCACCTGGACCCTAAACAGTCCCCGTTCCCTAACCCTAACCCTAGCTCGAACTCTAACCCTAACCCTTCCCCGAAGCCTGACCCTCACCCGTCCCCTAATCCTAACCCGTACGATAATACTAACCCACGCCCTGACACGTACTCTCCCCCTAAAGTGTTGTCGTACCCTCACCTGGACCCGAAACCGTCCCTGTCCTCTAACCCTAATCCTAAACCTAACACTAACCCTTACCCGAAGCTTTATCCTAATCCGTCCCCTAATCGTAACCCGTACGATAACACTAACACGTGCCCTCACACGTACGCTCATCCTAAACCATTGTCGTACCCTAACCTGTCCCCTAAACGGTCCCCATCCCCTAACCGTAACCCTAACCCTAAACCTAACCCTAAAGCTTAACCGAAGCTTTACCCTAAACCGTCCCCTAATCCTAACACGTACGCTAACACTATCCAGTGCCCTCACAGGTACGCTCACCGTGAAACGCTGTCGTACCCTAACCTGTCCCCTAAACCGTCCCTGTCCCCTAACCCTCACCATAACCCTAACCCTAACCCTAACCCATACCCAAAGCCTTACTCTATCCCGTCCCCTAATCCTAACCCGTATGCTAACAGTAACCCATGCCTTCAGATGTACACTCACCCTAAACCGTTGTCATACCCTAACCTGTCCCCTAAACCGTCCCCATCCCCTAACCCTAACCCTAAACCTAACACTAACCCTTACCCGAAGCTTTATCCTAATCCGTCCCCTAATCGTAACCCGTACGATAACACTAACACGTGCCCTCACACGTACGCTCATCCTAAACCATTGACGTACCCTAACCTGTCCCCTAAACCGTCCCCATTCCCTAACCCTAACCCTAACCCTAACACTAAACCTAACCCTAACGCTTACCCAAAGCCTTGCCCTAACCCATCCCTTAATCCTAACCCATACGCTAACACTAACAAGTGCCCTCACACGTACCCTCACCCTAAACCATTGTTGTACCCTAACCTGTCCCCTAAACTGTCCCCGTTCCCTAACCCTAACCCTAAACCTAACTCTTACCCAAAGCCTTATCCTAACCCTTCCCCTAATCCTAACCCGTACGCTAACACTATCCCGTGCCCTCACACGTACGCTCACCCTAAACCATTGTCATAACCTAACCTGTCCTCTAAACCATCCCTGTCCCCTAACCCTAACCCTAATCCTAACTCGTCCCCTAATCCTAACCCATACGCTAACACTAATTCATGCCCTCACACGTACCCTCACCCTAAACCGTTTTCATACACTAACCTGTATGCTAAACTGTCCCTGTCCCATAACCCTAACCCTAACCCTAACCCTAACACTTTTCCGAAGCCTTACCCTAATCCGCCCCCTAATCCTAAACCGTACACTAAGACTAACCCGTGCCCTCACATGTACGCTTACCCTAAACCATTGGCATACCCTAACCTGTTCCCTAAACCGTCCCCGTCCCCTAACACTAACCCTAACCCTAACCCGAAGCCTTACCCTAACCCGTCGCCTAATCCTAACCCGTTCGCTATCACTAACCCCTGCCATCACACGTACGCTCACTCTAAACCGTTGTCGTACCCTAACCTGTCCCCTAAACCGTCCCCGTCCCCGTCCCCTAACCCTAACCCTTACCCGAAGCCTTACCCTAACCCGTCCCCTAATCCTAACCCGTAATCTAACACTAACCCGTGCCCTCACACGTACC
The DNA here is from genome assembly GCF_949774975.1 of Lagenorhynchus albirostris. NCBI lineage: Eukaryota > Metazoa > Chordata > Mammalia > Artiodactyla > Delphinidae > Lagenorhynchus > Lagenorhynchus albirostris. The sequence continues at coordinate 52,732,232 of NC_083098.1, read as the reverse complement.
CTCACCCTAAACCGTTTTTGTACCCTCACCTGTCCCCTAAACCGTCCCCGTCCCCTAACCCTAACTCTAATCCTAACATTAACGCGTCCCCTAATCCTAACCCATACGCTAACACTAACTCTTGCCCTCACACGTACGCTCACCCTAAGCCGTTTTCATACCCTAACCTGTACCCTAAACCGTCACAATCCCCTAACCCTAACCCTAACACTAACCCTTACCTGAAGCCTTACCTTAAATCGTCCCCTAATCCTAACACATACGCTAACAATAACCCGTGCCTTCACACGTACGCTCACCCTAAAACGTTGTCGTACACTAACCTGACCCTAAACCGTCCCCGTCCCCTAAACCTAACCGTAACCCTAACCCTTACCCGAAGCCTTACCCTAAACTGTCCCCTAATCCTAACCCGTACGCTAACACTAACCCGTGCCCTCACATGTACGCTCACCCTAAACCACTGTCGTACCCTAACCTGTCCCCTAAACCGTCTTCATCCCCTAACCCTAACCCTAACCCTAACCCTTACCAGAAGTCTTACACTAACCCGTCCCCTAATCCCAAACCGTACGTAAACACTAACCTGTGCCCTCACACGTACGCTCACCACAGCCCGTTTTCGTACCCTAACCTTTCTCCTAAACGGTCCGCGTCACCTAACCAACCCTAACCTGAAGCCTTAACCTAACCCATCCCCTAATCCTAACCCGTACGCTAACACTAACCCATGCTCTCACACGTACGCTCACCCTAAAATATTGTCATACCCTAACCTGTCCCCTAAACCGTCCCCTAACCCTAACCCTAACCCTAACCCTAACCATTACCCTAAGCCTTAGACTAACCCATCACCTAATCCTAACCCGTACACTAACTCTAACCCACGCCGTCACACGTACGCTCACCCTAAACCGTTGTCGTACCTTAACCTGTCCCCTAAACTGTCCCCGTCCCCGAACCCTAACCCTAACCCTTACCGGAAGCCTTACCCTAACCCGTCCCCTAATCCTAACCCGTAAGCTAACACTAACCCATGCCCTCACACGTATGCTCACCCTAAACCGTTTTCGTACCCTAACCTGTCCCTAAACCGTCCCCGTCCCCTAACTCTAACCCTAAGCCTTACCCTAAGCCTTAGACTAACTTGTCCCCTAATCCTAACCCGTACGCTAACACTAACCCGTGCCCTCACACGTACGCTCCCCCTAAAGCGTTGTCGTACCCTAACCTGTCCCCTAAACCGTCCCCGTCCCCTAATCCTAACCCTAACCCTAACACTTATCCGAAGCCTTACCCTAACCCGTTCCCTGATCCTAACCCGTAGGCTAAGACTAACCCGTGCCCTCACACGTACGCTTACCCTAAACCATTGTTGTACCCTAACCTGTTCCCTAAACCTTTCCTTCCCCTAACCATAACACTAACCCTTACCCGAAGCCTTACCCTAACCCGTCGCCTAGTCCTAAACCATACGCTAACACTAACCCGTGCCCTCAGATGTACGCTCACCTTAAACCGTTGTCATACCCTAACCTGTCCCCTAAACCGTCCCCATCCCCTAACCCTAACCCTAACCCTAACACTTACCCGAAGCCTTACCCTAACCCATCCCCTAATCCTAACCCGTTCGCTAACACTAACCCGTGCCGTCACATGTACTCTCACCCTAAACTGTTGTTGTAACCTTAACCTGTCCCCTAAACCGTCCCCGTCCCCTAAACCTAACCCTAACCCTAACACTTACCCGAAGCCTTACACTAACCCATCTCCTAATCCTAACCCATTCGCTAACACTAACCCGTGCCCTCACATGTACACTCACGCTAAACTGTTGGCGTAACCTAACCTGTCCCCTAAACCGTCCCCGTCCCCTAACCCTCATCATAACCCTAACCCAAACCCTAACCCTAACCCATACCCAAAGCCTTACTCGATTCTGTCCACTAATCCTAATCCCTACGCTAACACTAACCCATGCCCTCAGATGTACGCTCACCCTAAACCGTTGTCGTACACTAACAAATCCCCTAAACCGTCCCCGTCCCCTAACCCTAACCCTAAACCTAACCCTAACCCTTACCCGAAGCCTTATCCTAACCCGTCCCCTATGCCTAACGCGTACGCTAACACTAAACCATGCCCTCACACGTAAGCTCACCCTAAACCATTGTCGTACCCTAAACTGTCCCCTAAACCGTCCCCGTCCCCTAACCCTAATCCTAACCCTAAACCATTGTGGTACCCTAACCTGTCCCCTAAACCTTCCCGGTCCCCTAACCCTAACCGTAAACTTAACCCTTACCCGAAGCCTTACCCTAACCCGTCCCCTTATCCTAATCCGTACGCTAACACTATCCCGAGTCCTCACGCGTACGCTCACCCTAAACCGTTGTCGTACCCTAACCTGTCCCCTAAACCGTCCCCGTCCCCTAACCCTAACCCTAATCCTAACCCTATCTCATCCCCTAATCCTAACCCATACGCTAACACTAAATCGTGCCCTCACACGTACGCTCACCCTAAACCGTTTTCATACCCTAACCTGTACCCTAAACCGTCCCCGTCCGCTAACCTTAACCCTAACCCTAACCCTTACCCGAAGCCTTACCCTAAACCGTCCCCTAATCCTAACCCTTAGGCTAACACTATCCCGTGCCCTCACACGTACGCTCACCCTAAACCGTTGTCGTACCCTAACCTGTCCCCTAAACCGTCCCCGTCCCCGTGCCCTAACCCTAACCCTTACCCGAAGCCTTACCCTAAATCGTCCCCTAATCCTAACCCGTACGCTAACACTAACCCGTGCCCTTACACGTACGCTCACCCTAAACCGAGACGTACCCTAACCTGTCCCCTAAACCATCCTCATCCCCTAACCCTAACCCTAACGCTTACCAGAAGCCTTACCCTAACACGTCCCCTAATCCCAACCCGTACGCTAACACTAACCTGTGCCCTCACACGTATGCTCATCCTAAACCGTTGTCGTACCCTAACCTGTCCCCTAAACCGTTCCCGTCCCCTAACCCTAACCCTAACCCGAAGCCTTACCCTAACCCGTCCCCTAATCCTAACCCGTACGAAACTCTAACCCGTGCCCTCTCACGTACGCTCACCCTAAACACTTGGCATACCCTAATCTGTCCCCTAAACTGTCCCCGTCCCCTAACCCTCACCATAACCCTAAGCCTAACCCTAACCCTAACCCATACCCAAAGCCTTACACTATCCCGTCCCCTATTCCTAACCCGTATGCTTACACAAACCCATGCCCTCAGATGTACGCTCATCCTAAACCATTGTCATACCCTAACCTGTCCCCTAAACCATCCCCGTCCCCTAACCCTAAACCTAACCCTAACCCGTCCCCTAATCCTAACCCTTACGCTAACACTAACCCGTGCCCTCACACGTATGCTTACCCTAAACCATTGTCGTACCTTAACCTGTACCCAAAACCGTCCCTGTCCACCTAACCCTAACAGTAACCCTAACCCTTACCTAACCCTAACCCCTACCCTAAGCCTTACCCTAATCCGTCCCCTAGTCCTAACACGTACGATAACACTAACCCATGCCTTCATGCTTACACGCACCCTAAACCATTGTCGTACACTTACCTGTCCCCTAAACTGTCCCCGTCCCCTAACCCCAACCCTAACCCTTACCCGAAGCCTTACCCTAACCCGTCCCCTAATCCTAACCCGTACGCTAACACTAACCCATACCCTAACACTTATGCTCACCCTAAACCTTTGTTGTACCCTAACCTGTGCCCTAAACCGTCTCCATTCCCTAACCCTAACCATACCCCTTACTGGAAGCCGTACCCTAAACTTTCCCCTAATTCTTACCCGTACGCTGACACTATCCTGTACCCTAACACGTACGCTCACCCTTAACCATTGTCGTACCCTAAACTGTACCCTAATCCGACCCTGTCCCCTAACCCTAACACTTACCCGAGGCCTTACCTTAACTCGTGCCCTAATCCTAAGCCATACCCTAACACTAACCTGTACTCTAATACCTATGCTCACCCTAAACTGTTGTTGTACCCTAACATGTACCCTAAACCGTCCCAGTCCCATAAGCCTAACCCTAACACTTACCCGAAGCCTTATCCCATCCTGTCCCCTCATCCTAACCCGTACGCTAACACTAACTCATATCCTAACACGTACACTCACCCTCAACCGTTGTAGTACCCTAATCTGTACCCTAAACCGTCCCCATCCCTTAACCCTAACCCTAACCCTTACCTGAAGCCTTACCCTAACCCGTCACCTAATCCTAACCCGTACGCTAACACTAACCCATACCCTAACACGTGCAGTCACCCTAAACTGCTGTCACACCCTAACCTGTACCCTAAACTGTCCCCCTCTCCTAACCCTAACCCTTACCTGAAGCCTTACCCTAACCCGTCCCCTAATCCTAACTCGTACGCTAAACTAACCCATACCCTAACACGTACACTCAACCTAAACCATTGTCGTACCCTAAACTGTACCCTAAACTTCCCCATCCCCTAACCCTAACCCTAACCTTTACCCGAAGCCTTACCTTAACCTGTCCCCTAATCCTAACCCGTATGCTAACACTAACCCATGCCCTAACATGTACACTCACCCTAAACCATCGTCGTTCCCTAACCTGTATCCTAAACCTTCCCAGTCCCCTAATCCTAACCTTAAACTTTACCTGAAGCCTTACCCTAACCCGTCCCCTAATTCTAACCCATATTCTAACACTAACCCATACCCTAACACGCACGCTCACCCTAAACTCTTGTCGTACCCTAACCTGTACCCTAAACTTTCCCTGTCCCCTATCCCTATCCCTAACCCTTACCCGAAGTCTTACCCTATCCGGTCCCCTAATCCTAACCCATACGCTAACTCTAACTCATACCCTAACACGAATGCTGACTCTCAACCATTGTCATATCCTAACCTGTTCCCTAAATGGTCACCGTCCCCTATCCCTAATGCTAACCCTAACCCTTACCCAAAGCCTTACCCTAACCCGTCCCCTAATCCTAACCCGTACGCTAACACTAACCCTTACCCTTACATGTACGCTATCCCTAAACTGTTGTCGTACTGTAACCTCTACCCTAAACCGTCCCCATTCCCTAAACATAACCCTAACCTGAAGCATTACCCTAACACTTACCCTAATCCTAAACGGTACACTAACACTGACCTGTACCCTAACACTTTCGCTCACCCTAAACCATTGTCGCATCCTAAACCATACCCGTTCCCTAACCCTAACCTTAACCCTAACCCTAAACCTACTTATAGCACTATAACTCAGGAAAATTAAAATAACAAGAAACAACCACCCCAAAGTTTAGGGCTGCTCTGTTTACAAGAGTCTCGACTATGGTACAAATTAAATATCCTTGAAAGAGAGAAATGGATAAAGAAGTTTTCATACTTACGTACAATGGAACATCACTCAGCAATGAAATCAATGTCGTCCGGCCCGTACAAGCATAATGAATGGATTTAGGTACAATGATTCAAAGGAAATAAGTCACACAGAAAAATAAACTTATCATAAGATATCACTTATAGAGGGAATGTAAACTTGGTTACACATGAACTGAATTACAAAACAGAACAGAGTCTCACATTTAGAAAACAAACTTATGCTTTCTTAAGGGGAATGATGAGTTGGGGTGCTACGTAAAACCAGAGATTGAAATTAGCACAGATACTATTCCATAAGCCAAATATGTAATAAACGAGATATACTCCTTGCTCAACGAATTAGACGCAGCACCGCCTATTCACTGCAGAGGAATATATCTGACAATAAGAATATTAAAACATATGTATTTATATGTCTCCGTAAGAGAATCAAGTGTGTGTAGAGCAGTATACACAGACATGAAAATCAACTAAACCCCATTATTAAAATAAATTTCAAAAACAAAGACAGTGAAGGAAAGAAAGTTCTTAAATAATTCATTCAGGGCTTGTGATGAAACTTGGATTTACCACATCTACACCCACAGCTGGGTGAGACATAAGGCAGGACATTTGGGGCTGAGAGGATTGGTGAGGTTCGGTGAGCAAATGGAGACCCTTTGAAGTAATACTGTATGCTACCCATTCCATGGGTCCCAACTCTCCTGGTTTAAGGGATTCTTCCTACAGCTAAAACATGCATGGGAAACCCAGAGGATTGTACACCATGTGATCGGGCAACGTTTCTAAAAAGCATCTCATTTTTTGTCCCTTGGTACACGGGTTTGCCATTCCAGATGCTTTACTAAAACTCTCCCCACGTGGAGAGTCTGTGCCTTAAAACTCCTGTTTAGCACAGTTAGCAGTTTCTGCAGAGGTTGAACGGGAATAGGGAGAACCAATGAGAGACTAGCTGTAAGTGTTTGGACGGTCACATTTCACTCTAATTTCCCACCAGGAAGAGGAATTAACAAAAGGCTCAGCGTGCCGTGCCGGCACCAGATTAGGGCCTGAAGCAATCCTGCGGTTTTGCGGCCAGCTCACAAGAAAGCGAGTTGAAGAAAGGACCTTAGGGGCACTGTAATTCATAAACCTGCAGAGTTATAAATGACAGCTATCGTCCAAAAATATACTGAAGTAAGGCTGCAAAGAGGACTTGAAAGCACGGCACAATTGCAGGAAATATATTTCAGGAGGTAGATGGAAACTGCATTTAAAGCATATGAAAAGCGGCAGAACGTCGACAATGATTCACTTGGCCAAAAAATGCACATGCGTTTTTTCCTGAATATATCCAGGAAAAAATGCATACGGCCTTTTTTGCCAACCAAGGAAGCGTGTAATGGAAATCCGCACTACAATGAAGTCTCACTTCCCACTGGTCAAATGGACCATCTGAAAAAAGTGTAAAAACCAGAAAGGCAGGACAGGCCATGGAGAACAGGGAGCCTTGTTATGCTGATGGGCGGGATGTAAATGGCTAACAGCCACTCTGGAGAAGTGTATGGTGTTTCCTGAAACCTCTAAAAAACAAAGCTACAGAGACTCGGGCACTTCCACCTATGGCTCTATAGTTTAGGAAAATTAAAATCAACAAGACTCAGCCACCCCAAAGTTTAGGGCTGCTGTGTTTACAAGAACCTCGACAACGGAACAACTTAAGTATCCCAGAAAGAGAAAAATGGATAAAGAAGTTGTGGTACTTACATAGAATGGAATATCACTCTGCAATGAAATCAATGTCATCAGGCCCGTAGCAGCATAATGAGTGGATTTAGGTAAGATGATTCTGAGTGAAATAAGTCACACAGAAAAAGAAACTAGTCATAAGATATCACTTATAGAGGGAATGTAAACTTGGCTACACATGAACTGAATTACAAAACAGAACAGAGTCTCACATTTAGAAAACAAACTTTTGCTTGCTTAAGGGGAAAGGTGAGTTGGGGTGCTGCATAAAACCAGAGATTGAAATTAGCACAGATACCGTTCCATAAGCCAGTAATAGACAAGATATACTCCTTGTTCAACGAAGTGGACTCAACACCCCCTATTCACTGCAGAAGAATATATCTGACTAGTAAGAATCTTAAAACCTATGTGTTTATATGTCTCCATAAGAGGATCAAGTGTGCATCGAGCGGCATAAACACAGCAGTGAAAATCAGCTAAACCCCATTATAAAAATAAATTTCAAAATCAAAACACAAAGACAGTGAAAGAGAGATAAATTCTTAAATAATTCGTTCAGGGCTTGTGACGAAACCTGGATTTACCACATCTACACCCACAGCTGGGAGAGACATAAGGCTGGACACTTGGGGCTGTGAGGATTGGTGAGGTTCGGTGAGCAAATGCAAACCCTTTGAAGTAGCACTGCGTGCTACCCATTCCATGGGTCCCAACTCTCCATGTTTAAGGGATTCTTCCTACAGCTAAAACATGCGTGGGAAACCCAGAGGATGGTCCACAGTGTGATCGGGCAAGGTTTCTAAAACGCATCTCATTATTCGTCCGCTGGTACTCGGGTTCGCCATTCCAGACGCTTTACTAACAATCTCCCCACTTGGAGAGTCAGTGCTTGTAACCTCCTGTTTGGCACACTCTGCAATTTCTGCGGAGGATGAACGGAAATAGGGAGAACCAATGAGAGACTAGCTGTAGGTGTTTGGACGGGCACATTTCACTCTAATTTCCCACCAGGATGTAGAATTAACCAAAGACTCAGCGTGCCGTGCCGGAACCAGAATAGGGCCTGAAGCAATCCTGTTGATTTGTGGCCAGCTCACAGAAAGCGAATTGAAAAAAGGAGCTCAGGGGCACTGCAATTCACAAACCTGCAGAGTTATAAAGGACAACTATCGTCCAAAAATATATTGAGGTATGGCTGTGAAGAGGACTTGAAACAAGGCACAATTGCAGGAAACAGATTTCAGGAGGTAGATTGGAATTGCATTTAAAGCATATGAAAAGCGGCAGATCTTCGGCAACGATGCACTTGGCCAAAAAGTGCGTATGCGTTTTTTCCTGAATATATTCAGGATAAAACACATACGCCCTTTTTGGCCAACCAAGCAAGCGGGAAATTCAAATCTGCACTACAAAGAAGTCTCATCCTAACACGTACCCTAACCCTATCCCGCTACCGTACCCTCACCTGTACCTGAGACCGTACCCGTTCCCTAACCCTAACCCTTACCGTAAGCTGTACACAAACACTAACCCATATGCTAACATGTACCCTAACAGTAACACATAGCCATACACTAAACTTTATCCTTACCCTACCCCATATCCTAACCCTTTCCCTAAACCGTACCATAACCCGTACCCTAATCCTAACCCATCCCCTAACATTAACCCATAACATAACCCGTACCCTAATCCTAACCCATACACTAACACATGCCCTAACCCTAACCCGTTGTCATACCCTAACCTGTAACCTAATCTGTACCCATTCCCTAACCCTAAACCTAACCCTTACACTATCCCGTACCATAATCCTAACCTGTACACTAACACTAAACCATACCCTAACACTTACCCTACTCCTAACCCGTGGTCATACCCTAAACTGTACCCCAAACCATACCCGTTCCCTAACCCTAACCCTAAACCTTACCCTAAACCATACCTTAATCCTAACCCGTACACTAACACTAAACTGTACCCTAACACGTACCCTAACCCTAACCCTTTGTTGTTCCCTATACTCTACCCTAAACTGTACCCCTTCCTTAACACTAAACCTAACCCTAACCCTTACCCTAACCCATACCTAACACTAACCCATACACTAAGCTTAACCATAACCCTGAATGTAAACCATACCCTAATCCTAACCCATACCCTAACACTAACCCATACCTTAACCCGTACCCTAACACTAAACCATCGCCATACCCTAAACTGTACCCTAACACTAACCCATACCATAACCATAACCCTAAACCATACTCTAAGCCGTACAATAATCCTAACCCGTATCCTAACCCTAAACCTTACCCTAAACCCTAATCCTTACCCCTAGCTTAATTTTGTTTTTTTGTATTTAAAAAAATATTTTCTTGGGTTAAAACAAACTAGCAGAACAACAAAATAGGGGGCTTCGCTGGTGGTGCGGTGGTTAGAATCTGCCTGCTAATGCAGGGGACACAGGTTCGAGCCCTGGTCTGGGAGGATCCCACATGCCATGGAGCAACTAGGCCCATAAGCCACAACCAGTGAGCCCTCGCATCTGGAGCCTGTGCTCTGCAACAAGAGAGGCCGCAATAGTGAGAGGCCCGCGCACCGAGATCAAGAGTGGCCCCCCACTTGCCACAACTAGAGAAAGCCCTCACACGGAAACTCAGACCCAACACAACAAAAATAAATAAATAAATAATAAACTCCTACGCCCCCCCCAGAAAAAGAACAACAAAATAAAAGAGAAAGTAACCTGAGTGTCCCTCAAAAAGCTAAGTCTGAAATAGTTGGTACTTCTGTTCTATGGACTGTTATGTAGCCTGTAAAAAGTGTGAGAGCTAAATCTGTTTTTCTACAGTGAGAAGCATGATATTCCAGATGTATAGAACACCTGGATAAAATGAGAACTCTACACATTATGCTGGTCGTTTCAGTAAATGGGAAAGGATGGCAAGTGGTAAAATATTATCTTTTCCTTTAATTTTTTAAATTTCACTTGTTACAAAGAACTTCAATTATAATTGTGCTTTAAAAAGTAACAATGGAAATTTAAAAGAAAAAATATATATTGTGTGTTCAGTTACGTTTCATAGAATTATGAAATGCTCCACCCTCTGGCCATTACCTGCAAAAGCAGCTTTAAAACCTATGCTAATTTTCACTTCATATGAACAAGTCCTGCAGGGCTGTAAAGGAAACCTGCCTTCATCATGTTTTGCGGGAGGTAAAGGCCAAAATATTTCAAAATGTGGCACACATTTCAAGAAAACCATTTGAAGAACTAAGCTGTAATAACCGTTTGAAAAATAAAAGGACATGCCTGAAAGCTCAATTTCAAAGGATTATGAGACACATGCAAATCCAACCACACAGAGGTATCAGCTCACACCATTCAGAATAACCATCAGGAAAGAAACTACAAATGATCAATGCTGAAGAGGTTGTGGAGAAATGCATACCCTTAATTTGAAGTGGGACGTAACCTGGTAAGAGTCACTAATGGGAACAGGGTGGAGGTGCCTTTAAAAGGTAAACATTGAGCTACTATATGATCCAGCAGGCCCACTCCTGGGCCTATAACATAAGAAGACATAATTGGAAAGACACAGGCAGGCAAATCTGCACTGCAGCAGTATTACAATAGCCAAGACATGGAAGCAACCAAAAGTCCATCAACAGATGAGTGGACAAAGAGGAACTGTTACATGTAGAGATGGAATATTAGCTCGGGAAAAAAATGAAACAATGCCATTTGCAGCACCATAGATGAGTCTAGAGGTAACCATGCAACTTGTAGTAAGTGAGAAAGCGAAAGACACCTAACGTATATCACTTAGAGGTGTTACCTGAAAATTGATAACAATGAAGATATTTCCACAGAGAAAGGCAATCACAGATTCATTGAACAAACTTATGGTTCCCCAAATCGAAAGGTGTGAGGATTGGATACATTACGATATTGGGGTTAACATAGATATAGAAACACACGTGAAATATATAATCACCAAAGACCTACGGAATACCAAGAGAAGACTACTCAACATTGTGTCATAACCTACCTGGGAAAAGGTTCCAAAGAAGAATAGATATATGTATGTGTGTGAAAGAACCACATCTTGCACACCTAGAACAACAAAAAAAAAACATTGTAATCAAATTTGCTGCGATAAAAAATAAAAATTAAATTAAAAATATGAACAAGAAATAATGAGACATAAACTGAAAGGAATTTTTCCTGGCACATCCCATTCTAATTTTCAACCTAGAACAGGACTTCCATTAAGGCTCTGTTGCCCTGGTAACCAGATTTGGTAAAGGAGAAATGCTGCCGCTTTGTGGCTGTTTCACACAACAGCAGCTTTAAACCAAGAGGTAATGTTCACTTAATATTCAAAATATGTGCAGCACTGTAAAGGACACCAGGCCTCAAAAAATGTCCTGGGGTCGTAATCGACCAGAAAATTCAAAAGACGTCAACATTTCAAGAAGACAATGTCAAGAGGCATATTTTACGCACATTTTGTCTTTTCTTTTTTTTCTCTTTAAAATAAAAGGAAATTGAAAAATGCGCAACATCAGCAATGAATAAAGCCATGCAAATCCAATTACAGAAATGTTCACCTCACAGCCGTCAGAATGTTCTTCAGCAAAAAGTCTACAAAGAATAAATGCTGAAGGGGTTTCAGAGAACTGTGTACCCTCCAGCTGCTGGGGGGATGTAAACTGGTAATAGCCAGTAGTGAGAACATAATGGAGGTGCGTTTAAGGGTAAAAATTGAGCTACCATGTGATCTGGTAGGTCCTTTGATGTGCCTATCACCTGAGCAGAGCAGAATGGAAAAGACACAGGCTGGCAATCCTGTACTGCAGGAATATTTAACATAGCCAAGACTTGGAAGAAACCAAAATGTCCATCAACAGAAAAATGCACAAAGAGGAAGTGGTCCATGTAAACAATGGAATATTAGCCATGGAAAACAATGAAACAGTGCCGTTTGCACCACCATATAAGGACCTAGAGATAATCACTCAAATTAAAGAAAGAAAGTGAAAGACAGATATCCTATGACATCACTTCTAGGTGTTACCTAAAAGTTGATACTCATGAACTTATTTCCAAGAGAAGGAAAAGCATGGATTAAGAAAAAAAAATTATGTTTAACCAAATGGAAAAGTGTAAGGAATGTGTGAATTAGGATATGAGGGTTAACAGACATGTACTAATACCTATGAAATATATAATCACAAAATACCTATGGAATACCAAGAGAGGTCTAGGCAACACTCTGTAATAACCTACATGGTAAAGAATGCAAAGATAAATGACAGATACATTGATATAATGAACCAGACTCTGTACACCTAGGAGAAACAAAATATTTTTATCAAGTTTGCTCTGATAATTAATAAAAATTAAATTTATAAAACAAACAAGAAGTAAGGAGATATAAGCTCTTGGGGATGTGCTCTGGCACATTCCACTCTAATTTGCAGCCTACTAACACGATTTCCAGGAAGGCTCTGCTGCCCAAAAACCCAGAGTTGGAAATGTAGAAATTCTGCTGCCTTGTGGCCGTTTTCCGCAAGAGCGGCGTTAAGCCCACAGCTAATGTTCTCTTAACATTCACAAGGACTCAGGGCTGCAAAGGACACCTGCCCTAAACAACTGTGCTGAGGTAGGGAATGGACAATAAAATTCAAAACTGACAAATTTTTCAAGAAGATAGTATGAAGAGGTAAGTTTGACTCACTCTCTTGTTTAAAAAAAGGAAAATGGGTGAAAGCTCAACCTCAGGAATTATTAGACTCATGCAAATCTAATGTACAAAAACGTTTCAACTCACACCAGTCGACTGATCATCAGCAAAAGGTCTACAAACAATAAATTCTGAAGGGGTTTTAGAGAACTGTGTACCCTCTAGCTGCTGGTGAGATGTAACGTGGTAAGAGCCAATAATGAGAACAGAAAGGAACTACGATTAAAAGTAAAAGTTGAGATACCATTCGATGCAGCAGTCACACCACTGGGCCTCTCACCTGAGAAGACCAGAATCGAGAAGACGCGGGCTGCAAAAGCTGCACTGCAGCCTTATTCACAATAGCCAAGACAGTGAAGCCACCAAAATGTCCATCAACAGATGTATGGATGAAGAAGAAGTGGTCCACGTTCACAATAGAATATTAGCCATGGAAAACAATGAAACACTGCTATTTGAGGTGCCATAGATGAGCTTGGAGATAATCACAGAATATGAGGTAAGTCAGAAAGCAAAAGACCTATATCCTATGATATCACTTATAGGCGTTATCTAATAACTAACACAAATGAACATATTTCCACAGAGAAAGACACTCACAGACTTAGAAATTAAGTATGCTTATCTAAAAGGAAAGGTGGGCAGAATGGCTAAATTAAGATTAACGTTACCATACGTATACAAATACATATAATAAACATATATCAAAAAGACGGACCATATAGCAAGGGAGGTCTACGGAACACTGTAATATTTTACATGGCAAGAGGATCTGAACATGAATAGACATATATATTGTACAAATGAACCAGATTGTGTACATCTGGACAAACAATATCTAATCATTACCCCGATTAAATAAATTTTAAAAACCAAGATGTAATGAGACATAAACTTATGGGCGTTCCTCCTGGCACATTCCATTCTAACTTAAAACCTAGGACCACGACTTCCAGAAAGGCTCTGCTGCCCTAGTACTCAGATTTGGGAAAGGACAAATGCTGCCTCCTTGTGGCCGTTTCCCACAACAGCAGCTTTAAACCCAGTGCTAATGGTCACTAAATATTCACCAAACTTGCAGTTCTGTAATGACATCTGCCCTCCAAAAAAATCCTGGGGTCGAATATCCACCAAAAATTCAAAAGAGGGCAACCTTCCAAGAAGAGAGCTTCAAGAGATATATTGTACTCACACTTGATTTTTAACAGAAAGGAAAAAGGCGTGGAAAATGATGAATTTTAGGAATTTTTAAAGTCATGCAAACCCAAATTACAAAAACCTATCAGGTCACAGCAGTCAGATTGGCCATTAGCAAAAATGCTGCAAACTATAAATGCTGAAGGGATTGTGGAGAAGTTCGTACCCTCGGTTCTAAGGGAGACATGGTAAGAGCCACTAATGAAAACACAATGGAGGTGCTTTGAAAAGGTAAACATTGAGCTACTAGTCAATCAGTCACACCCACTGCTGGGCCTATCACCTGAGAAAATGAGAATCAAAAAGTCACAGGCTGGCAATCTTGCACTCCAGCAATATTTAATATAGCCAACACTTGGAAGCAACGAAAATGTCCCTCAACAGAGCTATGCACCAAGAAGTGGTCCATATACACAATGGAATATTACTCCGATAAAAATATAAATTAAATTTAAAAAACAAACAAAAATAAGGAGACATCAGCCTTTGGGGGTTTATCCGGGCACATTCCACTCTAATTTATAACCGAGGAAGACGACTGGCCGGAAGCTCTGTTTCCCTAGTACCAGCATGGGGAACAAAGAAAGGCTGCCGCAATCTGGCCGTTACCTGCAAAAGCAGCTTTAAAGCCTGTGCTAATGGTCACTTCATGTGAACAAGTACTGCAGGGCTGTAAATGAAACCTGCCCTCAAAATGTTTTGAGGGAGGTAATGGCCAATAAATTTCAAAATGTAACACATACTTTAGAAAACACTTTGAAGAGCTAAGCTGTAATCACAGTTTGAAAAATAAAAAGGACATGCCTTAAAGCTCAATTTCAAAGGATTATGAATCATATGCAAATTCAACCACAAAGAGGTATCAGCTCACACCAGTCAGAATATCCATCAGCAAGAAAACTACAAACAATAAATGCTGAAGCCATAAAAAGAAACAAAATTGAGCTATTTGTAATGAGGTGGATAGACCTAGAGTCTGTCATACACAGTGAAGTAAGTCAGAAAGAGAGAGACAAATACCGTATGCTAACACATATACCTGGAATTTAAGGAAAAAAAATGTCATGAAGAACCTAGGGGTAAAACAGGAATAAAGACAGAGACCTACTAGAGAATGGACTTGAGGATATGGGGAGGGGGAAGGGTAAGCTGTGACAAAGGGAGAGAGAGGCATGGACATATATACACTACCAAACGTAAGGTAGATAGCTAGTGGGAAGCAGCAGCATGGCACAGGGAGATCAGCTCGGTGCTTTGTGACCGCCTGGAGGGGAGGGAGGGTGGGAGGGAGGGAGACGCAAGAGGGAAGTGATATGGGAACATATGTGTATGTATAACTGATTCATTTTGTTGTAAAGCACAAGCTAGCACACCATTGTAAAGCAATTATACTTCAATAAAGATGTTAAAAATAAATAAATAAATAAATGCTGAAGGTGTTGTGGAGAAATGCATACCCTCAACTTTAAGTGAGATGTAACCTGGAAAGAGCCACTAATGAGCACAGAATCGTGGTGCATTTAAATGGTAAACCCTGAGATACTATATGATACAGGAGGCCCACTCTTGGGCCTATAACATAAGAAGACAGAATTGGAAAGACACAGGCAGGCAAATGTGCAGTGCAGCAGTATTACAATAGCCAAGACATGGAGGCAACCAGAAAGTCCATCAAGAGGTGAGTGGACAAAGAGAACTGGTACATGTACAGATGGAATATTATCTAGGGAAAAAAATGAAACAATGCCATTTGCAGCACCGTAGATGATTCTAGAGGTAATCAGGCAAATTGTACTAAGTCAGACAGCAAAAGACACATATCCTATAATATCACTTATAGGTGTTAGCTAAAAATTGATACCAATGAAGATATTTCCACAGAGAAAGGCAATCACAGATTCATTAAACAAAGTTAAGGTTCACCAAATGGAAAGGTGTGAGGACTGGATATATTAGGATATTGGGGTTAACATAGATATAGAAACACATGTGAAATATATAATCATCAAAGACCTACGGAATACCAAGAGAAGACTACTCAACATTGTGTCACAAGCTACATGAGAAAACGATCTGAAGAAGTATAGATACATGTATATGTGTAAAAGAACCACATCTTACACACCTAGAACAAACAAAACATTTTAATCAAATTTGCTCTGATAAAAAATAAAAATTAAAAAAAGAACAAGAAAAAAAAGAGAGAAAAAAGGAAAAAAAAAGAACAAGAAGTAATGAGACATACACTTAAGGGACTTTTTGCTGGCACATTGCATTCTAGTTTACAACCAGAACACGACTTCCATTAAAGCTCTGTCATCACTAATAAAGCAGCTTTATAAGCAATGTTGAAGGTAGCTTAAAAGAATTCTCACTAATTATTGACAGTAACAAGAAAACAAACAAAAGTAAAACTCTCACGGCAAAAAATATACATAGAGTAAGGGTAGTAGATCAAACACTTATTAAACTTCTGTAAAGAATAAAAGACAACAGTAGTACTTTTTTTAAAAGAGAGGGCCCAAATAAATCAGAACTGAAAGAGATGATGTTACAAGAGCCACCACAGAAATACAAAGTATCCTAAGATACACACAGGGTAACTCAGGGCTCAGACTGGACAGAGCCCACTCTCCATTCCCCTGTACATGACTTACAGGAGCCTCAGGAACTGAGGAGGGGGTCCTTGAGGAGAGGCACAAGATAGAAGATGTTAGGCATTAACATGACTGCATTCATTTTAAACATGCCTGAACTGCATTCACACGAGATGACTTTGTCCTGTTTGTACATCAGCACCTCTAGTCGGAACTGCAGATCTTTGGTTTCACCACCTCTATGACAACATTAGCTTCACCTGCTGTGGACCGTCTCCTATAGGATTTCTAGAACCACAAAACATCAAAGCTTCACAGGACCCAGAGTCTGTGCGACTCCACTCAGAATCTCAACTGCACTCAGAGACTCAGAGTCTCAACAGAGACTCCCCTCTTGGAGGACACACACAAAGTAGTGTGCACATCAGGACCCAGGGGAAGGAGCAGTCACCCCATAGGTGAATGATCATATCTAGCTGCTAGTTTTAGAGGGTCTCCTGCAGAGGTGGGGTGTGGCTGAGGCTCACCATGGGGACAACGACACTGACAGCAGAAGTTCTGGGAAATACTCCTTGGTGTGAACTCTCCCAGAGTCCACCATTAGCCTCACCAAGAGCAAGGTAGGCTCCAGTGCTGGGTCGCCTCAGTCCAAACAACCAACAGGGAGGGAACCCAGCCCCATGCCTCAGCAGACAAGCGGATTAAACTTTTTATTAAACTTTTATTTAATCCACAGACAAGCAGATTAAAGCTCTGCCCACCAGAGCAACACCCAGCTCTACCCACCACCAGTCCCTCGCATAAGGAAGCTTGCACAAGCCTCTCAGATAGACTTAATCACTGGAGAGCAGACAGCAGAAGCAAGAAGAACTACAATTCTGCAGCCTGTGGAAGGAAAACCACATTCACAGAAAGATAGAGAAAATGAAAAGGCAGAGGACTTTATACCAGATCAAGGAACAAGATAAATCCTCAGAAAAACAACGAAATGAAGTGGGGATAGGTAACCTTCCAGTAAAAGAATTCAGAATAATGATAGTGAAGATGATCCAAGACCTTAGAAAAATAATGGAGGCAAAGATCGAGAAGATGCAAGAAATGCTTAACAAAGACCTAGAAGAATTAAGGAACAAACACCTAGAAGAATTAAAGAACAAACAAACAGAGATGAACAATACAATAACTGAAATGAAAAATACACTAGAAGGAATCAGTAGCAGAATAACTGTGACAGAAGAACGGATAAGTGACCTGGAAGACAGAAAGGTGGAAATCACTGCCATGGAACAGAATAAAGAAAAAGAATGAAAATAAATGAAGACAACCTAAGAGACTTCTGGGACAACATTAAATGCAACAACATTCGCATTATAGGGGTCCCAGATGGAGAACAGAGAGAGAAGGGACTCGAGAAAATATCTGAAGAGATTATAGTTGAAAACTTCCCTAGCATGGGAAAAGAAATAGCCACTGAAGTCCACGAAGCGCAGAGAGTCCCAGGCAGGATAAACCAAAGGAGAAAAATGCCGAGACACACAGTAATCAAATTGAAAAAATTAAAGACAAAGAAAAATTATTGAAAGCAACAAGGGAAAAATGACAACATACAACGGAACTCCCATAAGGTTAACAGCTGATTTCTCAGCAGAAAATCTACAAGCCAGAAGGGAGTGGCATGATAAATTTAACGTGATGAAAGGGAAGAACCTACCACCAAGAGTACTCCACCCAGCAAGTATCTCATTCAGATTTGATGGAGAAATCAAAAGCTTTACAGACAAGCAAAAGCTAAGAGAATTCAGCACCACGAAACCAGCTCTACAACAAATGCTAAAGGAACTTCTCTAAGTGGGAAACACAAGAGAAGAAAAGGACCCACTAAGACAAACCCATAACAATTAAGAAAATAATAATAGGAACATACATATTGATAATTACCTTAAACATGAATGGATTAAATGCTCCAACCAAATGACACAGGCTCACTGAATGGATACAAAAACAAGATCCATATATATGTTGTCTACAAGAGACCCATTTCAGACCTAGGGACACATACAGACTGAAAGTGAGGGGATGGAAAAATATATTCCATGCAAATGAAAATCAAAAGAAAGCTGGAGTAGCAATACTCATATCAGATAAAATAGATTTTAAAATAAAGAATGTTACAAGAGACAAGGAAGGACACTACATAATGATCAAGGGATCAATCCAAGATATAACAATTATAAATATATATGTACCCAACACAGGAACACCTCAATATATAAGGCAACTGCTAACAGCTATAAAAGAGGAAATCAACAGTAACACAATAATAGCAAGGGACTTTAATACCTCACTTACACCAATGGAGATCATCCAGACAGAAAATTAATAAGGAAACACAAGCTTTAAATGACACAATAGACCAGACAGATTTAATGGATATTTATAGGACATTCCATCCAAAAACAGCAGACTACAAGTTCTTCTCAATGGTACACGGAACATTCTCCGGGATAGATCACATCTTGGGTCACAAATAAAGCCTCAGTAAATTTAAGAAAACTGAAATCATATCAAGCAGCTGTTCCGACCACAATGCTATGAGATTAGAACTCAATTACAGGGAAAATAATGTAAAAAACAAACACATGGAGGCTAAACAATACATTTCTAAATAACCAAGAGATCACTGAAGAAATAAAAGAGGAAATCAAAAACTACCTAGAGACAAATGACAACAAAAACACGATGATTGAAAACCTATGGGATGCAGCAAAAACAGTTCTAAGAGGGAAGTTTATAGCAATACAAGCCTACCTCAAGAAACCAGAAAAATCTCAAATAAACAATCTAACCCTACACCTAAAGGAACTAGAGAACGAAGAACAAAACCCAAAGTTAATAGAAGGAAAGAAATCACAAAGATCAGAGCAGAAAGAAATGAAATAAAAACAATAGCAAAGATCAATAAAACTAAAATCTGGTTCTTTGAGAAGATAAACAAAAATGATAAACCTGTAGCCAGACTCAAGTAAAAGAGGGAGAGGACTCAAATCAATAAAATTAGAAATGAAAAAGGAGAAGTTGTAACAGACACCACAGAAATACAAAGCATCCTAAGAGACCTCTACAAGCAACTCTATGCCAATAAAATGGACAACCTGGAAGAAATGGACAAATTCTTAGAAAGGTATAACCTTCCAAGACTGAACCGGGAAGAAATAGAAAATATGAACAGACCTATCACAAGTAATGAAATTGAAAGTGTGATTAAAAATCTTCCAACAAACAAAAGTCCAGAACTAGATGGCATCAGAGGTGAATTCTATCAAACATTTAGACAAGAGCTAACACCCAATCTTCTCAAACTCTTCAGAACTTTTCAGGGGAAGGAACACTCCCAAACTCATTATATGAGGCCACCATCACCCTGATACCAAAAGCAGAAAAAGATACTACAGAAAAAGAAAATTAGAGACCAATATCACTGATTAATATAGATGTAAAAATCTTCAACAAAATACTAGGAAACAGAATTGAACAACACATTAAAAGGATCATGCACCATGATCAGGGCGGGTTTATCCCAGGGATGCAAGAATTCTTCAATATACACAAATCAATCAATGTGATACACCATATTAACAAATTTGTAGAATAAAAATATGATCATCCCAATAGATGCAGGAAAAGCTTTCGACAAAATTCAACACCAATTTATGATTAAAAGTCTCCAAAAAGTGGGCATAGAGGGAATCTACCTCAACATAATAAAGGCAGTATATGACAAACCCACAGCAAACGTCATTCTCAATAGTGAAAAACTAAAAGCATTTCCTCTAAGATCAGGAACAAGACAAGGATGTCCACTCTCACCACTATTACTCAACATAGTTTTGGAAGTCCTAGACACAGTAATCAGAGAAGAAAAAGAAATAAAAGGAATACAAATTGGAAAAGAAGAAGTAAAATTGTCAGTTTGCAAATGACACGATACTACACATAGTGAATCCTAAAGATGCCACCAGAAAACTACTAGAGCTAATCAATGAATTTGGTAAAGTTGCAGGATACAAAATGCACAGAAATCTCTTGCATTCCTATACACTAACAATGAAAGATCAGAAAGAGAAATTAAGGAAACAATCTCATTCACCATTGCAACAAAAAGAATAAAATACGGAGGAATGAACCTACATAAGGAGGTAAAAGACCTGTACTCACAAAACTATAAGACACTGCTGAAAGAAATCAAAGATGATATAAACATATGGAGGTATAAACCATGTTCTTGGATTAGAAGAATCAATATTGTGAAAATGACTATAGTACCCAAAGCAAGCTACAGATTCAATGCAATCCCTATCAAATACCACTGGCATTTTCTACAGAACTAGAACAAAAAAATCTTAAAATTTGTATGGAGACACAAAAGACCCCGAATAGCCAAAGCAGTCTTGAGGGAAATTAAAAGAGCTGGAGGAATCAGACTTCCTAACTTCAGACTATACTACAAAGCTACATTAATCAAGACTATATGGTACTGGCACAAAAACAGAAATATAGATCAATTGAACAAGATAGAAAGCCCAGAGATAAACCTACGTACCTATGGCTAACTCATCTATGACAAAGGAGGCAAAGATATACAATGAAGAAAAGACAGTCTCTTCAGTAAGTGGTGCTGGGAAAACTGGACAACTACACGTGAAAGAATGAAATTAGAACACTCCATAACACCATACACAAAAATAAACTCAAAATGAATTAGAGATCTAAATGTTAGACCAGACACTATAAAATTATTAGAGGAAAACATAGGCAGAACACTCTATGACATAAATCACAGCAAGATCCTTTTTGACCCACCTCCTAGAGAAGTGGAAATAAAAACAAAAATAAACAAATGGGACCTAATGAAACTTCAAAGCTTTTGCACAGCAAAGGAAAACATAAACAAGACGAAAATACAACCCTCAGAATGGGAGAAATTGTTTTCAAATGAAGCAAATGACAAAAGATTAATCTCCAAAATTTACAAGCAGCTCGTGTAGCTCAATATCACAAAAACAAACAACACAATCCAAAAATGGGCAGAAGACCTAAATAGACATTTCTCCAAAGGAGATATACAGATTGCCAATAAACACATGAAAGGATGCTGAACATCACTAATCATTAGAGAAATGCAAATCAAAACTACAGTGAGGTATCACCCATCAGCAGTCAGAATGGCAATCATCAAAAAATCTACAAACAATAAATGCTGGAGAGGCATTTACTGGAGAAAAGGGAACGTTCTTGCACTGTTGCTGGGAATGTAAATTGCTATACCCACTAGGGATAACAGTATAGAGGTTCCTTAAAAAACTAAAAATAGAAGTACCATACGACCCAGCAATCCAACTACTGGGCATTTGCCCTGAGAAAACCATAATTCAAAAAGAGTTATATACAACAATGTTCATTGCAGTTCTACTTACAATAGCCAGGACATGGAAGCAACCTAAGTGTCCATCGACAGATGAATGGATAAAGAATATCTGGCACATATATAAATGGAATATTACTCAGCCATAAAAAGAAACAAAACTGAGTTATTTGTAGTGAGGGGGATGGACTTAGAGTCTGTCCTACACAGTGAAGTAAGTCAGAAAGAGAAAAATAAATACCGTGTGCTAACAGAGATATATGGAATCTAAAGAAAAAAGTTTATGAAGAACCTAGGGGCAGGACAGGATTAAGGACACAGACATAGAGAAAGGACTTGAGGACATGGGGAGGGGGAAGGGTAAGCTGGGACGAAGTGAGAGAGTGCCATGGACATATATACGTTACCAAATGTAACATCGATAGCTACTGGGAAGCAGCCACATAGCACAGGGAGATCAGCTCGGTGATTTGCGACCACCTAAAGGGGTGGGATGTGGAGGGTGGGAGGGAGATGTAAGAGGGAGGGGATATGGTGATATATGTATATGTATAATTGATTCACTTTGTTATACAGCAGAAACTAACACTCCATTGTAAAGCAATTATACTCCAATAAAGGTGTAAAAGGAAAATAAAAAAGAAAGAAGCCCAGAGATAAACCTACACACCTATGGTCAACTAATCTATGACAAAGTAGGCAAGACTATACAATGGAGAAAAGACAGTGTCTTCAATCAGTGGTGCTGGGAAAAATGGACAGCTACATGTAAAAGAATGAAATTAGAACACCCCCTAACACCATACACAAAAATAAATTCAAAATGGATTAGAGACCTTAATGTAAGACTGGACAGTATAAAACTCTTAGAGGAAAACATAGGAAGAATACTCTAGCATAAATCACAGCAAGATCTTTTTTGATCCACCTCCTAGAGTAATGACATAAAAAAGAAAACTAAACAAATGGGACCTAATGAAACGTAAAAGCTTTTGCAAAGCAATGGAAACTACAAACACAAAAAGACAACCCTCAGAATGGGAGAATATATTTGCAACTGAATCAATGGACAAAGGATTAATCTCCAATATATATAAACAGCTGATGCAGCTCAATATTAAAAAAACAAACAACCCAATACAAAAATGGGCAGAAGATCTAAATAGACATTTCTTCCAAGAAGACGTAGAGATGGCCAAGGAGCACATGAAAAGCTGCTCTACATCACTAATTATTAGAGAAATGCAAATCAAAACTACAATGAGGTATCACCTCACACCTGTTAGAATGGGCATCATCAGAAAATCTACAAACAACAAATGCTGGAGAGGGTGTGGAGAAAAGGAACCCTCTTCCACGATTGGTGGGAATGTAAATTGATAGTCACTATGGAGAACAGTATGGAGGTTCCTTAAAAAACTAAAAATAGAATTACCATATGATCCAGCAACCCACTACAGGGCATATACCCAGAGAAAACCATAAATCAAAAAGACACATTCACCACAATGTTCATTGCAGCACTATTTACAATAGCCAGGTAATGGAAGCAACCTAAATGCCCACAGACAGACGAATGGATAAAGATGTGGTACATATATAAAATGGACTATTAGCCATAAAAAGGAATGAAATTGGGTCATTTGTAGAGACGTCGATGGATCTAGAGACTGTCATACAGAGTGAAGTAAGTCAGAAAGAGAAAAACAAATATTGTATATTAACGTATATATGTGGAACCTAGAAAAATGGTACAGATGAACCGGTTTGAAGGGCAGAAATAGAGACACAGATGTAGAGAACAAATGTATGGACACAAAGAGGGGAAAGCCATGGGGGGTGGCGGTGGGAGGAGTTGGGAGATTGGGATTGACATGTGTACATTTATATGTATAAAATAGATAACCAATAAGAACCTGCTGTATAAAAAATAAATAATATAAAATGAAAAATAAAATTTTTTAAGAAACGGAAAAAAGTTATTCCCTTTACATACATGTATTTATATGAATGAATTATTTCCATGCTTACATCCATAAGAACAAAAAAGAGGAATAAAACCTACCTTGAAACAAAAAAGAAAAAAACAAAACAGAACCCACCAGTTATACAGATGAAAATCCTATCAGGGCACTTGCTCCAGTGGTAGACAATTCTGAAGTTGGTCAGAGGTGGGGAATCGTCTCGCATGCAGCCAGCAGCCCCCCGCAAGGAGTGTCCTCATTACAAGCCTGGGGGACCGTGCTGAGGCATCTGTGAGTAAACGTGAGATGAGCCCCAGGCCAGCTGCTGCTGAACTGTTCCCAACCTTCCCAGGTAAAACACCTGAATATGTACAAGGACTTGAAAGCCTAGAGGAAGGGCCATAGAGCCACACGAGTGACAGCATGCCAGCCGACTTGGTGCCTGCAGGCCAGCCAGGATGGTCCTGGCCCTGGGTGCTCTTCTGGAAGATTTCCATTTCCCTGCCTGAGATACCCGTCCTGTCCCTGCCCCCACTGCTTTTTTCCTTCCTCACCTCTGCCCAGGGAGAAATTCCAGCAGCAGGTATGGGTGACACATCCTCTTCTTTAGCAGGTGGCAGCCTGGCAACTGCTGCAGAAAGTCCAGCAGAGCCCCACTCACACTGGGCCACCCACAAAGCCGTGGCCTCTCACTCCCTCCCACCAGCCCAGCCCCGAGACTGCTGACAGGGCAGAGAAAATGGCGTCAGGCACGGCTGCAGGGGCACTTGCTGCCTGGAATGGTATTTATATTGATCTCAACCCAGGCACACCTGGGGAGGGCTAGCAGGCACGGTAAGGCTGCCAGGTCAGCCAATCATCACCCCTCAGGGGCTCACAGTTGCAGAAAATGGAACTTGCTGAACCAGCCAGGTCCAAGGAACAGGTGTGGGCTCCTGAGAGTCAGGATAGACAAGGGGCTGCAGCTTTGGCTTGTTTTCTAATCATTTTATCTGGCCCATGAGTGGGAGACAACTTCAAGAAAACTCTCTCCTAATGAGAGGAACCCAGGAGTCAGGGAGAGGAGGGGTGGGTGGTGGTTGGAGAGAGAGGCCTGGTGCCCCGGGTGCAGTGGAAGTCTCTGGAAGACCAGGCAGAGGGAGGCCGCACAGAGTGATGCCCAGGGTCACAGAACTGTTGGAGCTGCTGTTTGTTAGTTCAAGTCCTGCTCTGAGGTGCTCTGTGTCAGCTCTGAGTGACAGGTGAGCTGGGGGTGCTCTGCAATGAGGGCTATGTGCATGGTTCCTGTGTGCCCAGCCCTGCCACGGTACCTGCAAGGGTAGCTCTGTATCCTGGGATTGGTCTGACCACGAGAGCCCCATGGGCTGCTGGGGACCTGGTAAAGGATGTCAGGACAGTCAGTGAAGCCACCGAGGATATACCTCCAGTTGCTCCTAATTCCTACACCCTGCTGGTCATTCTACCAACCACCAGGACATGGTATTCTGTATTAGTCTTCAATGATGCCTTCTTTTGTATTCCATTAGTCCCAGAGTCACAAGAAATTTTGGCTTGTGAGTGGCAGGACTCAACATACAACTAAAACAATACTTCCGGGCTGTCTTGCCCCAAGGGTTCAAAAATTCCCACACCGTCTTTGGGGAAAGCTTAGGTAAAGACCTAAAAGTTCTACCTCTGGAAAAGGAAACCCTCCTTCAATACACAGATGACATTCTGATCGCCAGCCCTACTAAGGAGGCCTCTGAACTACCAAGCCAATAAAGGATAGAAGTTGTCCAAGAAAAAGCTCAAATATCACAGACTGCGGTGACCTGCCTGGGCTTCATTCTCACACAAGGTCGGAGAAGCCCATCCCAGGAAAGGGAAGAAACCATTTGCAGCCTTACCCCTTTCTAAAACTAGAAGACAGCTTAGGGGTTCCTGGGGAGGCCAGGGTTTGCTGCTTCTGGATCCCTAACTACAGTCTACTAGCTGGGCCTCTATATGAAACACTGAAAGGAAAAGATGATGATCCTTTTGAATAGAATCCAGAAGTGGCCTTTCAAGAATGGAAAGAGCAGTCAATTCAGACCCTTGCCCTGGAACTCCCTAATTTAGCTAAACCCTTTGACCTCTACATTCCCGGTGAAAGGTGAATCGCCACTGGAGAATTAGTGCAAAAACTGGGACCACTTGAAATGGAACAATGCAAGAATGCCATCCAGGTAGGATAAACCACGGTCACCAAGGGGCTTGGCCCACTGCCACATCTGGCCAAGATACTGGCGGTATCTAAAAACCTGGAAATCAGCAGCCCAAAAGGCCACCTCCCTCCTAAGGGAAAAGGACCCCACGTGGTGATCCTAACCACCAACCATGCCCTGAAGTTGCAGGGTTCGCTCTGTGGGCACACCGACCTCGAGTGAGGAGGCCCTCCAACGCCAACATCCAGAGAGATAACCGGGGGCAACAGGGCACCATGACGACTCGTGTGAACATCACTTGACCTGGACTTTCTCTCATAAAACAACAATAGTGTGTCCCGAAGGAGTAGACTACTGCTTGCAGGACTTACTGCACCCGGAGGGGAGCTAATAATCTTGGTGGGGGAACCGTATATCACACTGTCACCATAGAAAAGCCTACAGACACCGTGATGATGGTGGCCAATAAGACCGGCTGGACTCCTGTTTACTTCAAAAGGCTGTTGACTCAGTGGCCATCATGGTCCTTGATCACCACTGACCCTGGACTGTCTGGGAGTTGAGCGGGCAGGGCTCTGACACCTGGTGCTGTTTGTACGTTAATTCAGGGGTCTAATTGAAGAAAGCACAGACTACTGGTCAGAGCATCTAGGCTGGCAGAAACGGTCAGCCTAAGGTGGCCGAACAAATGTGGGGCGGGGTGAAACCGGTCCCCACAGCGTCTCTGCACATCTCTTTCCTGGACCCTTAAAGGTCATTAGAATCTATAACACTTCCAATGCTGGTGCTCAGGTGGACGAGCAGGGAGGCAGGGGGCCTGGGGACAATCAACGTCACCTGGAGGCTGCTGGGGAGAAGCTCTGACCTTCGCCCCCGGGTATGAGGGCTCCCAACTCAGCACTCAGCAGTTACAGAAGAAGGGTCTGCACCCTCAGCACTCCAAGAATGAGGAACGGGACAAAAGGCAGAGGAGGGGTTTGTCCCCAGCAAAGCCCATTAAATATCCCTGGGAGATAAAAATAGAATCTGGGCAATAAAGTCAAGTCTAACCTTTTTTATCCTTTGTGCTTTGTCTAATTTCATGTGCTCCTAGGGTCCCGCATGCAGAGGTTCCACACCCGGCACTTCAGACCAGATTTCCTAGTGCAGAATGGCTGGGTCGACACCTCAGCTCCTGGGGCCCAGTGCAGACTCCGCGATATAGAGCCTGAGCTGCAGCCAACCCGGCCCTCGAGAGCTCCGCCCCCTCCCTCCCACTGACTCTAACAGGATCTCTACACAGCAGCCCAGCCCACAGCCCACGGGGTAGTGCATGCTCTCACCTCTCCATTCTCTGATCAAAATATAAAGTTTCCTTGGCTTGTGAACCAAACTCAGTCTCGATCTGTTGGCCCCAATGACACTGGGCAGGGGGACACTTGTTGGGGTCCACTCTGGAGGATCAGTAACAGAAATTGAGACTATTGTAACCTCAATGAACAGATGTGTCAGCCAAACTGTAGTTAACATAGAACAGTTTAGAAGGCTCGGGTAAAATAAGATGTTTCTAACACTTCCATTTGATATTTCCATCACTTTATTATAAGCAAGTTCAGTGAAAAGATTTGTCTTATTTGTCAGGTCAATATTAGAGAAACGAAGTGATTTCTTTCCAAGGATGTACATCTAATAATCTTGGTTAAAGCTTCAATCTTGTTTTAAATGCTTTTCCATTGAAAATGATACCTCTCTTTCAGCTCCCCCATTTCTGAGAAGTATAAAATCTTATAATTTATTATTACCAAGGGGAAAGGTGGGAGGAGGGATAAATTAACAGTTTGGGATTAACACATACACACTGCTATGTATAAAATAGATCATCAACAAGGAACTACTGTATATCACAGGGAACTACACTCAACATTTTGCAATAACCTCTAAGGGGAAATAATCTGAAAAAGAATAGATATTTTTATTGACATCATCTATCAATGACAGTTAAAGTGTAACCTAAGGGAAGCTGGTGGTGAGTGCTTCTGACCCTGAAGACTTCAATCATCTAAAGTTTGGACTCTGCCTACTTCCCAAGGCCCTTAATGAACATATGTGTAGCCGTAGCTTAAAAAATTCCCCAGTTTGGGTTTCGGTGAGACACTGATTTTGAAAAAGCCCTGGTGTTCTCCTTACATGAATGGGACTCTTCCTACTGCTAAAACATGTCTGTCACACGCAGAGGATTGTATACCGTCTGATCGAGAAGAGTTTGGAAAAGGCATCTCATCTCCTCATCTCCTGGTGCTCAGGTTCACCCCTCCAGCGTCTTTACTAACAGTCTCCCCACTTGGAGATGTCAGCACTGTCACCATCCTGTTGTGTACAGTTTGGAATTTGTCCAGAGGATGAAGCGGAAGGATGAGGAACAATGAGAGACAAGTCCTAGGTGTTCAGACAGGCACATGTCACTCTAATTTCCAATCAGGAAGACGAATTGACCAAAGGCTAGGGTTGCCCATGGAAACAGTATAGGTCTTGAGGAAATCCCGTTGCTTTGTGGCCAGTTCCCATAAACACAAGTTGAACAATGGAACTCAGGGGCAGTAAAATTCACGAAACTGCAGAGTTGAAAATATCCATCACTGAAAAATGTCTTGAGGAAAGTCAGAGAAAAGGACTTGTAAGCAAGGGAGAATGGCAGGAAAGTGATTTGAGGAGGTAGAAAGGACTCGCCATTAAGCACAAGAAAAGGAGCTGAACATTGCCAACATTGCAGTTGGCCAAAAAGGGTGTATTCGTTTTTTTCTGTATATGTTCAAGAAAAGGGCATACACTTTTTTAGCCAACCAAACAGGTGGGCACTGGAAATCAATACTACAAAAGATATCACTTTGCATCAGTCAGAAGAGCCATCCTCATAAAGCGTAAACAACAGAAATGCAGGACAGGGCAAGGAGAAGAAGGGAGCCCTGTGAGACTTATAGTGGAAATGTATATTGCCAACGGCCATTCTGGAGAAGTGTATTGTGTTTACTAAAGCGTCTAAAAAATGAGCTACAGAGCATAGGGCACTTGCACTCATGGGCGTATATCTTGGGAAAAACAAAAATCGAGAGGACACAGACACCCCAATGTTTACCGCCTCTCTGTTTAAAAGATCCTCGACTAGGATATAACTTGAATGTCTCTGGAGAGAAAAAATGGATAGAGATGTGGTACTTAGGTAGAGTGGAATATTATTCAGCCTGGAAATCAATGAAATATGGCCAGTTGTAACAACTCCGGAGGAGTTACGTATGATCATTCTAAGTGACAGAATTCAAAAAGAAAAAGACACATATCATAAGGTATCACTTAAAGGTGGAATCCAAAATGGCTACACATGAAATAAATTACAAAACAAAAACATAGTCAAATATGTAGAAAACACGCATAAGGCTGCTGAACGGGAAAGGTGGGGAGGGGTGAGGCATCATCCAGGAGGTTGAAATTAGCAAAGATACCATTCCAAATACCAAACTGATAATCAACAAGGCCTACACGGTAGCTAAAAGAACTGCACTCAGCACACTCAAGTCACCGGAAAAGAATATATACGACTGGTAAGAATCTGAAAAAGAATTTACTGATGTCTCCCTGTACGTGAATCAAGTGGATGTACAGCAGCAAGAAACAGAGCTTTGAAAATCAGCTGTAACCAATATAGTAATAAATTGAAAAAAATAAATGACAGAGAGACAGAGAAAACCTCTTACAACTTTTCCTCAGGGACGGTGATGCAACATGGATTGAACACATCTAGACCCACAGCAGGATGAGACATAAGGCTGGAAACTGTTTGCACTAAGAGAAATGTGAGGTTGGGTGAGGAAATGCACACCCTTTAAAGTAATACTACCTGGTACCCATTCAATGGGTCCCAAATCTGCAGGTTCAAGGGATCTTCCTACAGCTAAAACATGCATGGAAAACCCAGAGGACTGTACACCATGTGATCGGGAGATGTGTCTAAAATGCAGCTCATTTATCCTCTCCTGGTGCTCCTGTTCACCATTCCAGCCATGTTACTTAGAATCTCCCCACTTGGAGAATCAGCACATTTCAACTTCTGTTTCACACATTTTGCAAATTGTGAGGAGGATGAACGGGAAGAGGGGGAACCAATGAGAGAATAGTTGTAGGGGTTTGGACGGGCACATATCACTCTAATTTCCCATTAAGAATAAGAATTGAAACAAGGCTCAGTCCACCTCGCCGGAGGCAAAATAGGTCCTGAAGCAATCCTGCGGGTTTGAGGCCAGCTCACAAAAGAGCAACTTAAAAAATGGAGCTCAGGGTCACTGCAATTCACAAACCTGCAGAGTTATAAATGAAAACTAACTTCCAAAAATATGTTGAGGTAAGGCAAAGAAGAGGATCTGAATGCAAGACAGAATTGCAAGAAACAGATTTCAAGAGATAGATTGGACTCGTCTTTAAAGCACATGAAAAGCGGCAGAATTTCGACAATGATGCAGTTGGCCCAAAAGGGCGTATGCGTTTTTTCCTGATTATATCCAGGAAAAAACGCATACGCACTTTATGGGCAACGAAGCAAGCAAGCAATGCAAATGTGCACAACAAAGAAGTCTCATTTCCCACCGGTCAAAAGGGCCATCCTAAAAAATTGTAAAAACCAAATTGCAGGACAGGCCATGGAGAACAGGGAGCCTTTATACGCTGATGGGCAGTGTGCGAACTGCCGAGAGCCACTCTGGAGAAGTGTATGGTGGTTCCTAAATCATCTAAAAAACAGAGCTACAGAGCATAGGACACTTCCAATCATGGGAGTATATCTAAGGAAGTCTAAAAATCAACAAGACACAAGCACACCACAGTTTAGGGCTACTCTGTTTACAAGAACCTCAACTTCAGTACACCTTAAATATCCCAGGAAAGAGAACAATGGATAAAGAAGATGTGGTACTTATGTACAATGGAATATCTCTTCACCATGAAATCAATGTAATAAGGCTAGTAGAAGGATAAAGAGTGGATTTAGGTCCGATAATACTACTTGAAATAAGTCGAACAGAAAAAGAAACATATCATAAGATATCACCTATAGAGGGAGGGTAAATATGGCTGCACAAGAAATGAATTACAGAACAGAACAGTGTCTCACATTTAGAAAACACACTTATGTCAGCTTAAGGGGAAAGGAGAGGTGGGGTGATGCATAAAACCAGAGTTTGAAATTAGCACAGATACCGTTCAATAAACCAAATAGGTATTGGACAAGATCTACACCTTGCTCAATGAACTGGCCTCAACACACCCTATACACCGCAGAGAAATATATCTGAGTAATAAGAATCTTAAAACCCATGTATTGATATATCTCCATAAGGGAATCAAGTGTGTGCAGAGCGGCACAAACACAGCAGTGAAAATGAGCTAAACCCCATTATAGAAATAAATTTTAAAACCAAAACGCAGAAACAATGAAAGAGAGAAAAATTCTTACAAAATTTGCTCAGGGGCTGTGATGCAACCTGGATTGACCACATATAAACCCACAGCTGGATAAGACATAAGGCTGGACACTTGGGGCTGAGAGGATTGGTGAGCTTTGCTGAGCAACTGCCGAAAGTTTAATGCAATACTTCATGCTACTCATTCCAAGGGTCCCAACACTCCAGGTTGAAGGGAATCTTCCTACAGCTAAACCATGCTTGGGAAACCCAGCGATTGGTATACCATATGATCAGGAAAGGTTTCTAAAACGCACCTCTTTTTTCCTCTCCTGGGACTCCGGATCGACATTCCAGCCGCTTTACTAACAACATCCCCACATGGAGAGTCAATGCCTTTAAGTTCTGGTATCGCACAGTCTGCAGTTAGTGCGGAGGATGAATGGGAATAGGGGAACCAGTGAGAAACTAGCTGTAGCGGTTTCAATGAGCACATGTCACTCTAATTTCACATCAGTAAGAAGAATTAACCAAAGGCACAGCAAGGTGCCCAAGAAGAAGAATAGGGCCTGAAGGAATCCTCTGGTTATGAGGCAAGATCACAAAAATAAGAGCTGAAAAATGGAGCTAAGGGCCACTGCAATTCAAAAACCTGCAGAGTTATAAAGGCCAACTATTTTCAAAAAATATATTGAGGAAAGGCTATGAAGAGGCAATGAAAGCAAGGCAGAATTGCAGAAAACCGATTTCAGGAGGTAGACTGGAATTGCATTGAAAATATATGAAGAAAGTCAGAACGTCGACAATGATGCACTTGGCCAAAAAGGGCGTATGCGTTTTTTCGTGAATATATTCAGGAAAAACGCATACGCACTTTTTGGCCAACCAAGCAAGCTTGCAAAGGAAATCTGCACTATAATGAAGTCTCACTTCCCCCAGGTCAAAAGGGCCATCTGAAAAAAGTGTAAAATCCAGAAAGGCAGGACAGGCCATGGAGAACTGGGAGCCTTGTTATGCTGATGGGCGGGATGTAAATTGCCAACAGCCACTCGGGAGAAGTGTATGGTGTTTCCTGAAACATCTAAAAAACAAAGCAACAGAGCCTAGGGCACTTCCACTTATGGTCCTATAGCTTAGGGAAATTAAAATCAAAAAGACACAGCCACCCCAAAGTTTGGGACGGCTCTGTTTACAAGAACCTCGTTTACGGTGCAAGGTCAATATCGCAGAAAGTGAAAAATGGATAAAGAAGTTGCGGTACATACGTACAATGCAACATCACTCAGCAATGAAATCTATGTCATCAGGCCCGTAGCAACATAATGAGTGGATTCAGGTATGATGATTCTAACTGAAATAAGTCACACAGAAAAAGAAACATCATAAGATATCACTAATACATGGAATGTAAACTTGGCTACACAGGAACTGAATTACAAAACAGAACAGTGTCTCAAATTTAGAAACCCAACTTATGCTTGCTTAAGGGGAAAGGTGAGTTGGGGTGCTGCATAAAACCAGAGATTGAAATGAGCACAGATAAAGTTCCTTAAGCCAAATATGGAATAGACAAGAGCTCCTCCTTGCTCAACAAAATGGGCTCAACTCCCCATATTAAACGCCTAAGAATGTACCTGACTAGTAAGTATCTTAAAACCTATGGATCGCTATGTCTCCGAAAGAGAATCAAGCGTGTGTACAAGGGAATACACGCAGCAGTGGTAGGATTGGAGAGGTTCGGTGAGCAAATGCAGACCCTTTGAAGTCATATTGCATGGTACCCATTCCACGGGTCTCCACTCTCCAGGTTGAAGGGATTCTTCCTTCAGCTAAAACATGCATGTGGAACCCAGAGTATGATCAACCGTGTGATCGGGAGACGTGTTCAAATATGTCTCAGTTTTCGACCCCTGGTACTCGGGTGCAACATTCCAGACGCTTTACTAACACTCTCCCGACTTGGAGAGTCAGTGCCTTTAACCTCCTGTTTGGCCCAGTTTGCAATTTCTGCGGAAGATGAACAGGAATAGGGAGGACAAATGAGAGACTAGCTGGAGGTGTCTGGACGGGAAATTTAACTCTCATTTGCCACCAGGAAGAGGAATTAACCAAAGGCTCAGCATGCCGTGCCGGAACCAGATTAGGGCCTGAAGCAATCCTGCGGTGTTGCGGCCAGCTCACAAGAAAGCGAGTTGAAGAAAGGAGCTCAGGGGCACTGTAATTCACAAACATGCAGAGTTATAAATGACAGCTATCGTCCAAAAATATACTGAAGTAAGGCTGCCAAGAGGACTTGAAAGCGGGGCAGAATTGCAGGAAACCGATTTCAGGAGGTAGACTGGAATTGCATTTAAAGCATAGGAAAAGAGGCAGAACGTCCACAATGATGCACTTGGCCAAAAAGGGCGTATGCGTTTTTTCCTGAATATATTCAGGAAAAAACGCATACGCCCTTTTTGGCCAACCAAGCAAGCTTGCAAAGGAAATCTGCACTACAATGAAGTCTCACTTCCCCCCGGTCAAAAGGGCCATCTGAAAAAAGTGTAAAATCCAGAAAGGCAGGACAGGCCATGGAGAACTGGGAGCCTTGTTATGCTGATGGGCGGGATGTAAATTGCCAACAGCCACTCTGGAGAAGTGTATCGTGTTTCCTGAAACATCTAAAAAACAAAGCAACAGAGCCTAGGGCACTTCCGCTTATGGTCCTATAGCTTAGGGAAGTTAAAATAAAATGACACAGCAACCCCAAAGTTTGGGACGGCTGTGTTTACAAGAACCTCGTTTACGGTGCAAGGTCACTATCGCAGAAAGTGAAAAATGGATAAAGAAGTTGTGGTACTTACGTACAAAGCAAAATCACTCAGCAATGAAATCTATGTCATCAGGCCCGTAGAAGCATAAGGAGTGGATTCAGGTATGATGATTCTAACTGAAATAAGTCACACAGAAAAAGAAACATCATAAGATATCACTAATACACGGAATGTAAACTTGGCTACACAGTAACTGGATTACAAAACAGAACAGTGTCTCAAATTTAGAAAGCCAACTTATGCTTGCTTAACGGGAAAGGTGAGTTGGGGTGCTGCATAAAACCAGAGATTGAAATGAGCACAGATAAAGTTCCTTAAGCCAAATATGTAATAGACAAGAGCTACTCCTTGCTCAACGAAATGGGCTCAACACCCCATATTAAACGCCTAAGAATGTACCTGACTAGTAAGTATCTTAAAACCTATGGATTGCTATGTCTCCGAAAGAGAATCAAGCGTGTGTACAGGGGCATAAACGCAGCAGTGATAGGATTGGAGAGGTTCGGTGAGCAAATGAAGACCCTTTGAAGTCATATTGCATGGTACCCATTCCACGGGTCTCAACTCTCCAGGTTGAAGGGATTCTTCCTTCAGCTAAAACATGCATGTGGAACCCAGAGTATGATCAACCGAGTGATCGGGAGACGTGTTCAAATATGTCTCAGTTTTCGACCCCTGGTTTTCGGGTGCAACATTCCAGACGCTTTACTAACACTCTCCCGACTTGGAGAGTCAGTGCGTTTAACCTCCTGTTTGGCCCAGTTTGCAATTTCTGCGGAAGATGAACAGAAATAGGGAGGACCCATGAGAGACTAGCTGTCGGTGTCTGGACGGGCAAATTTAACTCTCATTTGCCACCAGGAAGAGGAATTAACCAAAGGCTCAGCGTGCCGTGCCGGAACCAGATTAGGGCCTGAAGCAATCCTGCGGTGTTGCGGCCAGCTCACAAGAAAGCGAGTTGAAGAAAGGAGCTCAGGGGCACTGTAATTCACAAACCTGCAGAGTTATAAATGACAGCTATCGTCAAAAATATACTGAAGTAAGGCTGCCAAGAGGACTTGAAAGCGGGGCACAATTGCAGGAAACCGATTTCAGGAGGTTGACCTGAATTGCATTTAAAGCATAGGAAAAGAGGCAGAACGTCCACAATGATGCACTTGGCCAAAAAGGGCGTATGCGTTTTTTCCTGAATATATTCAGGAAAAAACGCATACGCCCTTTTTGGCCAACCAAGCAAGCTTGCAAAGGAAATCTGCACTACAATGAAGTCTCACTTCCCCCCGGTCAAAAGGGCCATCTGAAAAAAGTGTAAAATCCAGAAAGGCAGGACAGGCCATGGAGAACTGGGAGCCTTGTTATGCTGATGGGCGGGATGTAAACTGCCAACTGCCACTCGGGAGAAGTGTATGGTGTTTCCTGAAACATCTAAAAAACAAAGCAACAGAGCCTAGGGCACTTCCACTTATGGTCCTATAGCTTAGGGAAATTAAAATCAAAAAGACACAGCCACCCCAAAGTTTGGGACGGCTCTGTTTACAAGAACCTCGTTTATGGTACAAGTTCAATATCGCAGAAAGCGAAAAATGGATAAAGAAGTTGTGGTACTTACGTACAATGCAATATCACTCAGCAATGAAATCTATGTCATCAGGCCCGTAGCAGCATAATGAGTGGATTCAGGTATGATGATTCTAACTGAAATAAGTCACACAGAAACAGAAACATCATAAGATATCACTAATACACGGAATGTAAACATGGCTACACAGGAACTGAATTACAAAACAGAACAGGGTCTCAAATTTAGAAAACCAACTTATGCTTGCTTAAGGGAAAAGCTGAGTTGGGGTGCTGCATAAAACCAGAGATTGAAATGAGCACAGATAAAGTTCCTTAAGCCAAATATGTAATAGACAAGAGCTACTCCTTGCTCAACGAAATGGGCTCAACACCCCATATTAAACGCCTAAGAATGTACCTGACTAGTAAGTATCTTAAAACCTATGGATTGCTATGTCTCCGAAAGAGAATCAAGCGTGTGTACAGGGGCATAAACGCAGCAGTGATAGGATTGGAGAGGTTCGGTGAGCAAATGAAGACCCTTTGAAGTCATATTGCATGGTACCCATTGCACGGGTCTCAACTCTCCAGGTTTAAGGGATTCTTCCTTCAGCTAAAACATGCATGTGGAACCCAGAGTATGATCAACCGTGTGATCGGGAGACGTGTTCAAATATGTCTCAGTTTTCGACCCCTGGTATTCGGGCGCAACATTCCAGACGCTTTACTAACACCGTTCAGACTTGGAGAATCAGTGCCTTTAACCTCCTGTTTGGCCCAGTTTGCAATTTCTGTGGAAGATGAACAGGAATAGGAGAACCAATGAGAGACTAGCTGTCGGTGTCTGGACGGGCAAATTTAACTCTCATTTCCCACCAGGAAGAGGAATTAACCAAAGGCTCAGCGTGCCATGCCGGAACCAGATTAGGGCCTGAAGCAATCCTGCGGTGTTGCTGCCAGCTCACAAGAAAGCGAGTTGAAGAAAGGAGCTCAGGGGCACTGTAATTCACAAACCTGCAGAGTTATAAATGACAGCTATCGTCCAAAAATATACTGAAGTAAGGCTGCCAAGAGGACTTGAAAGCGGGGCAGAATTGCAGGAAACCGATTTCAGGAGGTAGACTGGAATTGCATTTAAAGCATAGGAAAAGAGGCAGAACGTCCACAATGATGCACTTGGCCAAAAAGGGCGTATGCGTTTTTTCCTGAATATATTCAGGAAAAAACGCATACGCCCTTTTTGGCCAACCAAGCAAGCTTGCAAAGGAAATCTGCACTACAATGAAGTCTCACTTCCCCCCGGTCAAAAGGGCCATCTGAAAAAAGTGTAAAATCCAGAAAGGCAGGACAGGCCATGGAGAACTGGGAGCCTTGTTATGCTGATGGGCGGGATGTAAACTGCCAACAGCCACTCGGGAGAAGTGTATGGTGTTTCCTGAAACATCTAAAATCAAAGCAACAGAGCCTAGGGCACTTCCACTTATGGTCCTATAGCTTAGGGAAATTAAAATCAAAAAGACACAGCCACCCCAAAGTTTGGGACGGCTCTGTTTACAAGAACCTCGTTTACGGTACAAGTTCAATATCGCAGAAAGTGAAAAATGGATAAAGAATTTGTGGTACTTACGTACAAAGCAATATCACTCAGCAATGAAATCTATGTCATCAGGCCCGTAGCAGCATAAAGAGTGGATTCAGGTATGATGATTCTAACTGAAATAAGTCACACAGAAAAAGAAACATCATAAGATATCACTAATACACGGAATGAAAACTTGGCTGCACAGGAACTGGATTACAAAACAGAACAGGGTCTCAAATTTAGAAAGCCAACTTATGCTTGCTTAACGGGAAAGGTGAGTTGGGGTGCTGCATAAAACCAGAGATTGAAATGAGCACAGATAAAGTTCCTTAAGCCAAATATGTAATAGACAAGAGCTACTCCTTGCTCAACGAAATGGGCTCAACACCCCATATTAAACGCCTAAGAATGTACCTGACTAGTAAGTATCTTAAAACCTATGGATTGCTATGTCTCCGAAAGAGAATCAAGCGTGTGTACAGGGGCATAAACGCAGCAGTGATAGGATTGGAGAGGTTCGGTGAGCAAATGAAGACCCTTTGAAGTCATATTGCATGGTACCCATTCCACGGGTCTCAACTCTCCAGGTTGAAGGGATTCTTCCTTCAGCTAAAACATGCATGTGGAACCCAGAGTATGATCAACCGTGTGATCGGGAGACGTGTTCAAATATGTCTCAGTTTTCGACCCCTGGTACTCGGGTGCAAAATTCCAGACGCTTTACTAACACTCTCCCGACTTGGAGAGTCAGTGCGTTTAACCTCCTGTTTGGCCCAGTTTGCAATTTCTGCGGAAGATGAACAGGAATAGGAGATCCAATGAGAGACTAGCTGGAGGTGTCTGGACGGGCAAATTTAACTCTGATTTGCCACCAGGAAGAGGAATTAACCAAAGGCTCAGCGTGCCGTGCCGGAACCGGATTAGGGCCTGAAGCAATCCTGCGGTGTTGCGGCCAGCTCACAAGAAAGCGAGTTGAAGAAAGGAGCTCAGGGGCACTGTAATTCACAAACCTGCAGAGTTATAAATGACAGCTATCGTCCAAAAATATACTGAAGTAAGGCTGCCAAGAGGACTTGAAAGCGGGGCAGAATTGCAGGAAACCGATTTCAGGAGGTAGACTGGAATTGCATGTAAAGCATAGGAAAAGAGGCAGAACGTCCACAATGATGCACTTGGCCAAAAAGGGCGTATGCGTTTTTTCCTGAATATATTCAGGAAAAAACGCATACGCCCTTTTTGGCCAACCAAGCAAGCTTGCAAAGGAAATCTGCACTACAATGAAGTCTCACTGCCCCAGGGTCAAAAGGGCCATCTGAAAAAAGTGTAAAATCCAGAAAGGCAGGACAGGCCTTGGAGAAATGGGAGCCTTGTTATGCTGATGAGCGGGATGTAAATTGCCAACAGCCACTCGGGAGAAGTGTATGGTGTTTCCTGAAACATCTAAGAAACAAAGCAACAGAGCCTAGGGCACTTCCACTTATGGTACTATAGCTTAGGGAAATTAAACTCAAAAAGACACAGCCACCCCAAAGTTTGGGACGGCTCTGTTTACAAGAACCTCGTTTACGGTACAAGTTCAATATCACAGAAAGCGAAAAATGGATATAGAAGATGTGGTACTCACGTACAAAGCAATATCACTCAGCAATTAAATCTATGTGATCAGGCCCATAGCAGCATAATGAGTGGATTCAGGTACGGTGATTCTAAGTGAAATAAGTCACACAGAAAAAGAAACATCATAAGATATCACTAATACACGGAATGTAAACTTGGCTTCACAGGAACTGAATTACAAAACAGAACACGGTCTCAAATGTAGAAAACCAACTTATGCTTGCTTAAGGGGAAAGGTGAGTTGGGGTGCTGCATAAAACCAGCGATTGAAATTAGCACAGATACCGTTCCATAAGCCAAATATGTAATAGACAAGAGCTACTCCTTGCTCAACGAAGTGGACTCAACACCCCATATTAAAAGCCTAAGAATATACCTGACTAGTAAGTATCTTAAAACCTATGGATTTATATGTCTCCGAAAGAGAATCAAGCGTGTTTACAGCTGCATAAACGCAGCAGTGATAGGAATGGAGAGGTTCGGTGAGCAAATGAAGACCCTTTGAAGTCATATTGCATGGTACCCATTCCACGGGTCTCAACTCTCCAGGTTTAAGGGGTTCTTCCTTCAGCTAAAACATGCATGTGGAA
This sequence comes from Lagenorhynchus albirostris, assembly GCF_949774975.1. Classification (NCBI taxonomy): domain Eukaryota; kingdom Metazoa; phylum Chordata; class Mammalia; order Artiodactyla; family Delphinidae; genus Lagenorhynchus; species Lagenorhynchus albirostris. The sequence goes on along the minus strand of NC_083098.1, from coordinate 52,692,353 downwards.
CCCAGAGTATGATCCACCATGTGATCGGGAAACGTGTTCAAATGTGTCTCAGTTTTCGTCTTCTGGTACTCGGGTGCAACATTCCAGACGCTTTACTAACACTCTCCCCACTTGGAGAGTCAGTGCCTTTAACCTCCTGTTTGGCCCAGTTTGCAATTTCTGCGGAAAATGAACAGGAATACGGAGAACCCATGAGAGACTAGCTGGAGGTGTCTGGACGGGCAAATTTAACTGTCATATCCCACCAGGAACAGGAATTAACCAAAGGCTCAGCGTGCCGTGTCGGAACCACACTAGGGCCTGAAGCAATCCTGCGGTGTTGCGGCCAGCTCACAAGAAAGCGAGTTGAAGAAAGGAGCTCAGGGGCACTGTCATTCACAAACATGCAGAGTTATAAATGACAGTTATCGTCCAAAAATATATTGCAGTAAGGCTGCCAAGAGGACTTGAAGGCTGGGCAGAATTGCAGGAAACCGATTTCAGGAGGTAGACTGGAATTGCATGTAAAGCATAGGAAAAGAGGCAGAACGTCCACAATGATGCACTTGGCCAAAAAGGGCGTATGCGTTTTTTCCTGAATATATTCAGGAAAAAACGCATACGCCCTTTTTGGCAAACCAAGCAAGCTTGCAAAGGAAATCTGCACTACAATGAAGTCTCACTGCCCCCCAGTCAAAAGGGCCATCTGAAAAAAGTGTAAAATCCAGAAAGGCAGGACAGGCCATGGAAAACTGGGAGCCTTGTTATGCTGATGGGCGGGATGTAAATTGCCAACAGCCACTCTGGAGAAGTGTATGGTGTTTCCTGAAACATCTAAAAAACAAAGCAACAGAGCCTAGGGCACTTACACTTATGGTCCTATAGCTTAAGGAAATTAAACTCAAAAAGACACAGCCACCCCAAATTTTGGGACGGCTCTGTTTACAGGAACCTCGTTTATGGTAGAAGTTCAATATCACAGAAAGCGATAAATGGATAAAGAAGTTGTGGTACTTACGTACAATGCAATATCACTCAACAATGAAATCTATGTCATCAGGCCCGTAGCAGCATAATGAGTGGATTCAGGTACGATGATTCTAAGTGAAATAAGTCACACAGAAAAAGAAACATCATAAGATATAACTACTACACGGAATGTAAACTTGGCTACACAGGAACTGAATTACAAAACAGAACAGGGTCTCAAATTTAGAAAACCAACTTATGCTTGCTTAAGGGGAAAGGTGAGTTGGGGTGCTGCATAAAAACAGAGATTGAAATGAGCACAGATAAAGTTCCTTAAGCCAAATATGTAATAGACAAGAGCTACTCCTTGCTCAACGAAATGGGCTCAACACCCCATATTAAACGCCTAAGAATGTACCTGACTAGTAAGTATCTTAAAACCTATGGATTGGTATGTCTCCGAAAGAGAATCAAGCGTGTGTACAGGGGCATAAACGCAGCAGTGATAGGATTGGAGAGGTTCGGTGAGCAAATGAAGACCCTTTGAAGTCATATTGCATGGTACCCATTCCACGGGTCTCAACTCTCCAGGTTTAAGGGATTCTTCCTTCAGCTGAAACATGCATGTGGAACCCAGAGTATGATCAACCGTGTGATCGGGAGACGTGTTCAAATATGTCTCAGTTTTCGACCCCTGGTATTCGGGTGCAACATTCCAGACGCTTTACTAACACCGTTCAGACTTGGAGAATCAGTGCCTTTAACCTCCTGTTTGGCCCAGTTTGCAATTTCTGTGGAAGATGAACAGGAATAGGAGAACCAATGAGAGACTAGCTGTCGGTGTCTGGACGGGCAAATTTAACTCTCATTTGCCACCAGGAAGAGGAATTAACCAAAGGCTCAGCGTGCCGTGCCGGAACCAGATTAGGGCCTGAAGCAATCCTGCGGTGTTGCGGCCAGCTCACAAGAAAGCGAGTTGAAGAAAGGAGCTCAGGGGCACTGTAATTCACAAACCTGCAGAGTTATAAATGACAGCTATCGTCCAAAAATATACTGAAGTAAGGCTGACAAGAGGACTTGAAAGCGGGGCAGAATTGCAGGAAACCGATTTCAGGAGGTAGACTGGAATTGCATTTAAAGCATAGGAAAAGAGGCAGAACGTCCACAATGATGCACTTGGCCAAAAAGGGCGTATGCGTTTTTTCCTGAATATATTCAGGAAAAAACGCATACGCCCTTTTTGGCCAACCAAGCAAGCTTGCAAAGGAAATCTGCACTACAATGAAGTCTCACTTCCCCCCGGTCAAAAGGGCCATCTGAAAAAAGTGTAAAATCCAGAAAGGCAGGACAGGCCATGGAGAACTGGGAGCCTTGTTATGCTGATGGGTGGGATGTAAACTGCCAACAGCCACTCGGGAGAAGTGTATGGTGTTTCCTGAAACATCTAAAAAACAAAGCAACAGAGCCTAGGGCACTTCCACTTATGGTCCTATAGCTTAGGGAAATTAAAATCAAAAAGACACAGCCACCCCAATGTTTGGGACGGCTCTGTTTACAAGAACCTCGTTTACGGTACAAGTTCAATATCGCAGAAAGCGAAAAATGGAAAAAGAAGTTGTGGTACTTACATACAATACAATATCAATCAGGAATGAAATCTATGTCATCAGGCCTGTAGCAGCATAATGAGTGGATTCAGGTATGATGATTCTAACTGAAATAAGTCACACAGAAAAAGAAACATCATAAGATATCACTAATACACGGAATGAAAACTTGGCTACACAGGAACTGGATTACAAAACAGAACAGGGTCTCAAATTTAGAAAGCCAACTTATGCTTGCTTAACGGGAAAGCTGAGTTGGGGTGCTGCATAAAACCAGAGATTGAAATGAGCACAGATAAAGTTCCTTAAGCCAAATATGTAATAGACAAGAGCTACTCCTTGCTCAACGAAATGGGCTCAACACCCCATATTAAACGTCTAAGAATGTACCTGACTAGTAAGTATCTTAAAACCTATGGATTGCTATGTCTCCGAAAGAGAATCAAGCGTGTGTACAGGGGCATAAACGCAGCAGTGATAGGATTGGAGAGGTTCGGTGAGCAAATGAAGACCCTTTGAAGTCATATTGCATGGTACCCATTCCACGGGTCTCAACTCTCCAGGTTGAAGGGATTCTTCCTTCAGCTAAAACATGCATGTGGAACCCAGAGTATGATCAACCGTGTGATTGGGAGACGTGTTCAAATATGTCTCAGTTTTCGACCCCTGGTACTCGGGTGCAACATTCCAGACGCTTTACTAACACTCTCCCGACTTGTAGAGTCAGTGCCTTTAACCTCCTGTTTGGCCCAGTTTGCAATTTCTGCGGAAGATGAACAGGAATAGGAGAACCAATGAGAGACTAGCTGTCGGTGTCTGGACGGGCAAATTTAACTCTCATTGGCCACCAGGAAGAGGAATTAACAAAAGGCTCAGCGTGCCGTGCCAGAACCGGATTAGGGCCTGAAGCAATCCTGCGGTGTTGCGGCCAGCTCACAAGAAAGCGAGTTGAAGAAAGGAGCTCAGGGGCACTGTAATTCACAAACCTGCAGAGTTATAAATGACAACTATCGTCCAAAAATATACTGAAGTAAGGCTGCCAAGAGGACTTGAAAGCGGGGCAGAATTGCAGGAAACCGATTTCAGGAGGTAGACTGGAATTGCATGTAAAGCATAGGAAAAGAGGCAGAACGTCCACAATGATGCACTTGGCCAAAAAGGGCCTATGCGTTTTTTCCTGAATATATTCAGGAAAAAACGCATACGCCCTTTTTGGCCAACCAAGCAAGCTTGCAAAGGAAATCTGCACTACAATGAAGTCTCACTGCCCCAGGGTCAAAAGGGCCATCTGAAAAATGTGTAAAATCCAGAAAGGCAGGACAGGCCATGGAGAAATGGGAGCCTTGTTATGCTGATGAGCGGGATGTAAATTGCCAACAGCCACTCGGGAGAAGTGTATGGTGTTTCCTGAAACATCTAAGAAACAAAGCAACAGAGCCTAGGGCACTTCCACTTATGGTCCTATAGGTTAGGGAAATTAAAATCAAAAAGACACAGCCACCCCAAAGTTTGGGACGGCTCTGTTTACAAGAACCTGTTTTACGGTACAAGTTCAATATCACAGAAAGTGAAAAATGGATACAGAAGTTGTCGTACTTACATACAATGCAATATCACTCAGCAATGAAATCTATGTCATCAGGCCCATAGTTGCATAATGAGTGGATTCAGGTACGATGATTCTAAGTGAAATAAGTCACACAGAAAAAGAAACATCATAAGCTATCACTAATACACGGAATGTAAACTTGTCTACACAGGAACTGAATTACAAAACAGAACAGGGTCTCAAATGTAGAAAACCAACTTATGCTTGCTTAAGGGGAAAGGTGAGTTGGGGTGCTGCATAAAACCACAGATTGAAATTAGCACAGATACCGTTCCATAAGCCAAATATGTAATAGACAAGAGCTACTCCTTGCTCAACGAAGTGGACTCAACACCCATATTAAACGCCTAAGAATATACCTGACTAGTAAGAATCTTAAAACCTATGGATTTCTATGTCTCCGAAAGAGAATCAAGCATGTGTACAGCGGCATAAACGCAACAGTGATAGGATTGGTGAGGTTTGGTGAGCAAATGAAGACCCTTTGAAGTCATATTGCATGGTACCCATTCCATGGGTCTCAAATCTCCAGGTTTAAGGAATTCTTCCTTCAGCTAAAACATGCATGTGGAACCCAGAGTATGATCCACCGTGTCATCGGGAAACGTGTTCAAATGAGTCTCAGTTTTCGTCCCCTGGTACTCGGGTGCAACGTTCCAGACGCTTTACTAACACTCTCCCGACTTGTAGAGTCAGTGCCTTTAACCTCCTGTTTGGCCCAGTTTGCAATTTCTGCGGAAGATGAACAGGAATAGGGAGAACCAATGAGAGACTAGCTGGAGGTGTCTGGACGGGCAAATTTAACTCTCATTTCCCACCAGGAAGAGGAATTAACCAAAGGCTCAGCGTGCCATGCTCGAACCACACGAGGGTCTGAAGCAATCCTGCGGTGTCGCGGCCAGCTCACAAGAAAGCGCGTGAAGAAAGTAGCTCAGGGGCACTGTAATTCACAGACCTGCAGAGTTATAAATGACAGCTATCATCCAAAAATATATTGAAGTAAGGCTGCCAAGAGGACTTGAAAGCGGGGCAGAATTGCAGGAAACCGATTTCAGGAGGTAGACTGAAATTGCATGTAAAGCATAGGAAAAGAGGCAGAACGTCCACAGTGATGCACTTGGCCAAAAAGGGTGTATGCGTTTTTTCCTGAATATATTCAGGAAAAAACGTATACGCCCTTTTTGGCCAACCAAGCAAGCTTGCAAAGGAAATCTGCACTACAATGAAGTCTCACTGCCCCCCGGTCAAAAGGGACATCTGAAAAAAGTGTAAAATCCAGAAAGGCAGGACAGGCCATGGAGAACTGGGAGCCCTGTTATTCTGAAGGGCCGGATGTAAACTGCCAAGTGCCACTCTGGAAAAGGGTATGGTGTTTCCTGAAACATCTAAAACACAAAGCATCAGAGCCTAGGGCACTTCCATTTATGGTCCTATAGGTTAGGGAAATTAAAATCAAAAAGACACAGCCACCCCAAAGTTTGGGACGGCTCTGTTTACAACAACCTGTTTTACGGTACAAGTTCAATATCACAGAAAGCGAAAAATGGATATAGAAGTTGTGGTACTCATGTACAATGCAATATCACTCAGCAATGAAATCTATGTCATCAGGCCCGTAGCAGCATAATGAGTGGATTCAGGTACGATGATTCTAAGTGAAATAAGTCACACAGAAAAAGAAACATCATAAGATATCACTACTACACGGAATGTAAACTTGGCTACACAGGAACTGAATTACAAAACAGAACAGGGTCTCAAATGTAGAACACCAACTTATGCTTGCTTAAGGGGAAAGGTGAGTTGGGGTGCTGCATAAAACCAGAGATTGAACTTGCCACAGATACCGTGCCATAAGCCAAATATATAATAGACAAGAGCTACTCCTTGTTCAACGAAGTGGACTTAACACCTCATATTAAATGCCTAAGAATATACCTGACTAGTAAGAATCTTAAAACCTATGGATTTATATGTCTCCGAAAGAGAATCAAGCTTGTGTACAGCGGCATAAACGCAGCAGTCATAGGATTGATGAGGATCGGTGAGGAAATGCAGATCCTTTGAAGTCATATTGCATGGTACCCATTCCATGGGTCTCAACTCTCCAGGTTTAAGGGATTCTTCCTTCAGCTAAAACATGCATGTGGAACCCAGAGTATGATCCTCTGTGTGTTCGGGAAACGTGTTCAAATGTGTCTCAGGTTTCGTGCCCTGGTACTCGGGTGCAACATTCCAGACGCTTTACTAACACTCTCCCCACTTGGACAGTCAATGCCTTTAACCTCCTGTTTGGCCCAGTTTCCAATTTCTGCGGAAAATGAACAGTAATAGGGAGAACCAATGAGAGACTAGCTGGAGGTGTCTGGACGGGCAAATTTAACTCTCATTTCCCACCAGGAAGAGGAATTAACCAAAGGCTCAGCGTGCTGTGCCAGAACCACACTAGGGCCTGAAGAAATCCTGCGGTGTTGCGGCCAGCTCACAAGAAAGCGAGTTGAAGAAAGGAGCTCAGGGACACTGTAACCCGCAAAACTGCAGAGTTATAAATGACAGCTATCGTCCAAAAATATATTGAAGTAAGGCTGCCAAGAGGACTTGAAAGCGGGGCAGAATTGCAGGAAACCGATTTCAGGAGGTAGACTGGAATTGCATGTAAAGCATAGGAAAAGCGGCAGAACGTCCACAATGATGCACTTGGCCAAAAAGGGCGTATGCGTTTTTTCCTGAATATATTCAGGAAAAAACGCATACGCCCTTTTTGGCCAACCAAGCAAGCTTGCAAAGGAAATCTGCACTACAATGATGTCTCACGGCCTCCCCGGTCAAAAGGGCCATCTGAAAAAAGTGTAAAATCCAGAAAGGAAGGACAGGCCATGGAAAACTGGGAGCCTTGTTATGCTGATGGGCGGGATGTAAATTGCCAACAGCCACTCTGGAGAAGTGTATGGTGTTTCCTGAAACATCTAAAACACAAAGCAACAGAGCCTAGGGCACTTCCACTTATGGTCCTATAGCTTAGGGAAATTAAAATCAAAAAGACACAGCCACCCCAAATTTTGGGACGGCTCTGTTTACAAGAACCTCGTTTACGGTACAAGTTCAATATCACAGAAAGCGAAAAATGGATAAAGAAGTTGTGGTACTCACGTACAATGCAATATCACTCAGCAATGAAATCTGTGTCATCAGGCCCGTAGCAGCATCATGAGTGGATTCAGGTACGATGATTCTAAGTGAAATAAGTCACACAGAAAAAGAAACATCATAAGATATCACTAATACACGGAATGTAAACTTGGCTACACAGGAACTGAACTACAAAACAGAACAGGGTCTCAAATGTAGAAAACCAACTTATGCTTGCTTAAGGGGAAAGGTGAGTTGGGGTGCTGCATAAAACCAGAGATGGAAATTAGCACAGATACCGTTCCATAAGCCAAATATGTAATAGACAAGAGATACTCCTTGCTCAACGTAGTGGACCCAACACCCCATATTAAACGAATAAGAATATACCTGACTAGTAAGAATCTTAAAACCTATGGATTTCTATGTCTCCGAAAGAGAATCAAGCGTGTGTAAAGCGGCATAATCGCAGCAGTGATAGGATTGGTGAGGTTCGGTGAGCAAATGCAGACCCTTTGAAGTCATATTGCATGGTACCCATTCCATGGGTCTCAACTCTCCAGGTTTAAGGGATTCTTCCTTCAGCTAAAACATGCATGTGGAACCCAGAGTATGATCCACCGTGTGATCGGGAAACGTGTTCAAATGTGTCTCAGTTTTTGTCCCCTGGTACTTGGGTTCAACATTCCAGACGCTTTACTAACACTCTCCCCACTTGGAGAGTCAATGCCTTTAACCTCCTGTTTGGCCCAGTTTGCAATTTCTGCGGAAAATGAACAGGAATAGGGAGAACTAATGCGAGACTAGCTGGAGGTGTCTGGACGGGCAAATTTAACTCTCATTTCCCACCAGGCAGAGGAATTAACCAAAGGCTCAGTGTGCCATGCCAGAACCACACTAGGGCCTGAAGCAATCCTGCGGTGTTGCAGCCAGCTCACAAGAAAGCGAGTTGAAGAAAGGAGCTCAGGGTCACTGTCATTCACAAACCTGCAGAGTTATAAATGACAGCTATCGTCCAAAAATATATTGAAGTAAGGCTGCCAAGAGGACTTGAAAGCGGGGCAGAATTGCAGGAAACCGATTTCAGGAGGTAGACTGGAATTGCATGTAAAGCATAGGAAAAGAGGCAGAACGTCCACAATGATGCACTTGGCCAAAAAGGGCGTATGCGTTTTTTCCTGAATATATTCAGGAAAAAACGCATACGCCCTTTTTGGCCAACCAAACAAGCTTGCAAAGGAAATCTGCACTACAATGAAATCTCACTGCCCCCCTGTCAAAAGGGCCAGCTGAAAAAAGTGTAAAATCCAGAAAGGCAGGACAGGCCATAAAGAACTGGGAGCCTTGATATGCTGATGGGCGGGATGTAAATTGCCAACAGCAACTCTGGAGAAGTGTATGGTGTTTCCTGAAACATCTAAAAAACAAAGCAACAGAGCCTAGGGCACTTCCACTTATGGTCCTATAGCTTAGGGAAATTAAAATCAAAAAGACACAGCCACCCCAATGTTTGGGATGGCTGTGTTTACAAGAACCTCGTTTACTGTACAAGTTCAATATCACAGAAAGCGAAAAATGGATAAAGATGTTGTGGTACTTACGTACAATGCAATATCACTCAGCAATGAAATCTATGTCATCAGGCCCGTAGCAGCATAATGAGTGGATTCAGGTACGATGATTCTAAGTGAAATAAGTCACACAGAAAAAGAAACATTATAAGATATCACTAATACACGGAATGTAAACTTGGCTACACAGGAACTGATTTACAAAACAGAACAGGGTCTCAAATGTAGAAAACCAACTTATGCTTGCTTAAGGGGAAAGGTGAGTTGGGGTGCTGAATAAAACCAGAGATTGAAATTAGCACAGATACACTTCCATAAGCCAAATTTGTAATAGACAAGAGCTACTCCTTGCTCAACGAAGTGGACTCAACACCCCATATTAAAAGCCTAAGAATATACCTGACTAGTAAGAATCTTAAAACCTATGGATTTATATGTATCCGAAAGAGAATCAAGAATGTGTACAATGGCATAAACGCAGCAGTGATAGGATTGGTGAGGTTCGGTGAGCAAATGCAGACCCTTTGAAGTCATATTGCATGGTACCCATTCCATGGGTCTCAACTCTCCAGGATTAAGGGATTCTTCCTTCAGCTAAAACATGCATGTGGAACCCAGAGTATGATCCACCATGTGATCGGGAAACGTGTTCAAATGTGTCTCAGTTTTCATCCCCTGGTACTCAGGTGCCACATTCCAGACGCTTTACTAACACTCTCCCCACTTGGAGAGTCAGTGCCTTTAACCTCCAGTTTGGCCAGGTTTTCAATTTCTGTGGAAAATGAACAGGAATAGGGAAAACCAATGAGAGACTAGCTGGAGGTGTCTGGACTGCCAAATTTAACTCTCATTTCCCACCAGGAAGAGGAATTATCCAAAGGCTCAGCATGCCGTGCCAGAAACACACAAGGGCCTGAAGCAATCCTGCGGTGTTGTGGCCAGCTCACAAGAAAGCGAGTTGAAGAAAGGAGCTCAGGGATACTCTAATTCACAAACATGCAGAGTTATAAATGACAGCTATCGTCCAAAAATATATTGAAGTAAGGCTGCCAAGCGGACCTGAAAGCGCGGCAGAACTGCAGGAAACCGATTTCAGGAGGTAGACTGGAATTGCATGTAAAGCATAGGAAAAGAGGCAGAACCTCCACAATGATGCACTTGGCCAAAAAGTGGGTATGCGTTTTTTCCGGAATATATTCAGGAAAAAACGCATACCCACTCTTTGGCCAACCAAGCAAGCTTGCATAGGAAATCTTTACTACAATGAAGTCTCACTGCCAACCGGTCAAAAGGGCCATCTGAAAAAAGTGTAAAATCCAGAAAGGCAGGACAGGCCATGGAGAACTGGGAGCCTTGTTATGCAGATGAGCGGGATGTAAATTGCCAACAGCCACTCTGGAGAAGTGTATGGTGTTCCCTGAAACATCTAAAAAACAAAGCAACAGAGCCTAGGGAAATTCCATTTATGGTCCTATAGCTTAGGGAAATTAAAATCAAAAAGACACAGCCACCCCAAAGTTTGGGACGGCTCTGCTTACAAGAACCTCCTTTATGGTACAAGTTCAATATCACAGAAAGCGAAAAATGGATAAAGATGTTGTGGTACTTACGTACAATGCAATATCACTCAGCAATGAAATCTATGTCATCAGGCCCGTAGCAGCATAATGAGTGGATTCAGGTACGATGATTCTAAGTGAAATAAGTCACACAGAAAGAGAAACATCATAATATATCATAATACACGGAATGTAAACTTGGCTACACAGGAACTGAATTACAAAACAGAACAGTGTCTCAAATGTAGAAAACCAACTTATGCTTGCTTAAGGGGAAAGGTGAGTTGGGGTGCTGCATAAAACCAGAGATGGAAATTAGCACAGATACCCTTCCATAAGCCAAATATGTAATAGACAAGAGCTACTCCTTGCTCAACGAAGTGGACTCAACACCCCATATTAAACGCCTAAGAATATACCTGACTAGTAAGAATCTTAAAACCTATGGATTTATATGTCTCTGAAAGAGAATCAAGCGTGTGTACAGCGGCATAAATGTAGCAGTGATAGGATTGGTGATGTTCGTTGAGCAAATGCAGACCCTTTGAAGTCATATTGCATGGTACCCATTCCATGGGTCTAAACTCTCCAGGTTTAAGGGATTCTTCCTTCAGCTAAAACATGCATGTGGAACCCAGAGTATGATCCACCGTGTGATCGGGAAACGTGTTCAAATGTGTCTCAGTTTTCATCCCCTGGTACTCAGGTGCCACATTCCAGACGCTTTACTAACACTCTCCCCACTTGGAGAGTCAGTGCCTTTAACCTCCTGTTTGGCCCAGTTTGCAATTTCTGTGGAAAATGAACAGGAATAGGAGAACCAATGAGAGACTAGCTGGAGGTGTGTGGAAGGGCAAATTTAACTCTCATTTCCCACCAGGCAGAGGAATTAACCAAAGGCTCAGTGTGCCATGCCAGAACCACACTAGGGCCTGAAGCAATCCTGCGGTGTTGCGGCCAGCTCACAAGAAAGCGAGTTGAAGAAAGGTGCTCAGGGGCACTGTAATTCACAAACCTGCAGAGTTATAAATGACAGCTATCGTCCAAAAATATATTGAAGTAAGGCTGCCAAGAGGACTTGAAAGCGGGGCAGAATTGCAGGAAACCGATTTCAGAAGGTATCGGGAGTCACTCTTAAAGCATAGGAAAAGAGACAGAACTTGGAAAATAATTCACTTGGCAAAAAAGGGCATATGTGTTTTATCCAGAGCTCTCATAACTGAGGGGAGGTGATTCCCAGCAGCCTCCAACTGCCACCTGAGGGCTCACATTGCCAAGGCAACATGAGCAAGCCAGGCAGGAGTTACCTCACAGCAGAGGTCCCAGCTCACAGAAGGGTGAGAAACCCAGCCAACATCAGACTCTCACCAGAGGGCCTACATCACCAAGGGGATGGGAACCAGGCAGGAGTGTCTTCACACCAGTGGGGCCACATCATCGAAAGGTGAGGTACTCAGCACATGTGTCCTCAAACCAGAGGACCCACATCTCCAAGGGCCTCGGAGTGAGGCAGGCAGGAGTAGCCTCACAACACTGGGCCCATAGAATAAAAAAGTGAGGAATCCAGCAGTTGGAACCTCCCAGTAGGCGGCCCAGAGCACCGAGGCTATGGGATCCAGGCCACTCTGAACTCACAGAAGAGGGCCCATGTCATGAAACTGAGCAACCCAGCCATTGCGACCTCAGAGCAGGAGGCCCACATCCCCATGGGGATGGAAATCTGGTAGGAGTGTCCTCGCACCACTGAGAACATATCAGAAAATTTTGGGCGACCAGCAGTTAGGGCCTGACGCCAGAGGACCCTCATCACCAAGGGAAGGAGGTTCCCAGCAGGCTCCAACTGCCACCAGAGGGCTGACGTCGCCAAGGCGATGTGTGCCAATCAGGCACGAATGACCTCACAGAAGAGGGCCCACCTCAGAGAAGTGTGACGAACCCAGTCAGGATCAGACTCGCACCAGAGGGCCCACATCACCAAATGGATTGGAACCAGGCAGGAGTGTCCTCACATGAGTAGGGCCACATCATCTAAAGGTGAGGAACCCAGAACATGTGGCTTCAAACCATAGGACACCCATCACCAAGGGGCTAGGAGTGAGGCAGGCAGGAGGAGCCTCATAACAGAGGGCCCAAAAATAAGAAAGGTGAGGAATCCAGCATTTGGAACCTCCCAGCAGGCGGCCCAGAGCACAGAGGCTAGGGGATCCAGGCCGGAGTGAACTAACACCAGACAGCCCACATCATGAAACTGTGAGCAACCCAGACATTAGAACCTCAGAGCAGAAGGCCCACATCCCCATAGTGATGGGAACATGACAGGAGTGTCCTGGCATCACTGGGCTCACATGAGAAAACGTGGGGTGCTCAGAAGTTAGGGCCTGACGCTAGAGTGCACTCATCACCGAGAGGAGGAGGCTCCCAGCAGGCTCCAGCTGCCACCAGAGGGCCAACGTCGCCAAGGCGATGTGTGCCAGCCCGGCAGGAGTGACCTCACAGCAGAGGGCCCACCTCACAGAAGGGTGAGGAACACAGCCAGGATCAGACTCTCACCAGAGGGCCCACATCACCAAGGGGATGGGAACCAGGCAGGAGTGTCCCCACACCAGTGGGACATCATCATCGAAAGGTGAGGATCCCAGCACATGTGTCCTCAAACCAGAGGAACCACATCACCAAGGGGTTCAGAATGAGGCTGGCAGGACCGGCCTCACAACACAGGGTCCATAGAATATAAAAGTTGAGGAATCCAGCAGTTGGAACCTCCCAGCAAGCGGCCCAGAGCACCGAGGCTATGGGATCCAGGCCGCAGTGAACTCACAGCAGAGGGCCCACATCATGAACCTGTGAGCAGCCCAGCCGTTGGGACCTCAGAACAGAAGGCCCACATCCCCATGGGAATGGGAACCTGGCTGGAGTGTCCTCGCACCACTGGGCGCACATCAGAAAATGTGGGGAGCCCACCATTTAGGGCCTGATGCCAGAGGGCCGTCATCACCGAGAGGAGGAGGCACCCTGCATGCTCCAACTGCCACCAGAGGGCTCACGTCTCCAAGGTGACGTGTGCCAGCCAGGCAGGAGTGACCTCACACCAGAGGGCCTACCTCACAGAACGTTGAGGAACCCAGCCAGGATTAGACTCTCGCCAGAGCGCCCACCTCACCAAGGGGATGGGAACCCGGCAGGAGTGTCCTCACACGAGTGGGGCCACATCATCGAAAGGTGAGGAACATAGCACATGTGGCCTCAAGCCATAGGGCAGTCATCACCAAGGGGCTGGCAGTGAGGCAGGCAGGAGGAGCCTCACAACAGAGGGCACATAGAATAAAAAAGTTGAGGAATCCAGCAGTTGGAACCTCCCAGCCGGCGGCTCAGAGCACCGATGATAAGGGATCCTTGCCGGAGTGAACTCACAGCAGAGGGCCCACATCATGGTACTGTGAGCAAGCCAGCCGTTTTGACCTCAGAGCAGAAGGCCCATATCCCCATGGGGAAGGGAACATGGCAAGAGTGTCCTCACTCACTTGGCGCACATCAGAAAATGTGGGGAGCCCAGCAGTTATGGCCTAAGGCAAGAGGGCCCTCATCACCGAGGGGAGGAGGATCCCAGCACACTCCAACTGCCACCAGAGGGCCCATGTCACCAAGGTGACGTGTGCAAGACAGGCATGATTGACCTCACAGCAGAGGGCCCACCTCACAGAAGGGTGAGGAAGCCAGCCAGGATCAGATTCTCACCTGAGGGCCCACATCAGCAAGGGGATGGGAACCAGTCAGGACAGTCTTCCCTCCAGTGGGGCCACATCATCAAAAGGTGCGGAACCCAGCACATGTGGCCTCAAATCAGAGGACACATATCACAAAGGGAATGGGAGTGAGGCAAGCAGGAGTAGCCTAAAAACAGAGGGCCCAAAGAATAAAAAAGGTGAGGAATCCAGCAGTTGGAACCTCCCAGCAGGCGGCCGAGAGCACAGAAGCTATGGGATGCAGGCAGGAGTGAACTAACAGCAGAGAGCCCACATCATGAAACTGTGAGCAACCCAGGCGTTGGGACCTCAGAGCAGAAGGCCCACATCCCAATGGGGATGTGAACCTGGCTGGAGTGTCCTCGCACCACTGGGCACACATCACAAAATGTGGGGAGCCCAGCAGTTAGGGCCTGACGCCAGAGGGCCCTCATCACCAAGGGGAGGAGGCCCCCAGCAGGCTCCAAGTGCCACCAGAGGGCTCATGTCCACAAGGCGAGGTGAGCAAGCCAGGCAGGAGTGACCTCACAGCGGACGGCCCACCTCACAGATGGGTGAGGAACCCAGCCAGGATCAGACTCTCAACAGAGGGCCCACATCACCAAGGGGATGTGAACCAGGCAGGAGTCTCCTAGGACCATTGGTCCCACATCATCGAAAGGTGAGGAACCCAGCACATGTGGCCTCAAACCAGACGACACACATCACGAAGGGGCTGGGAGTGAGGCAGGCAGGAGGAGCCTCACAACAGAGGGCCCAAAAAATTAAAAAAGTGAGGAATCCAGCAGTTGGAACCTCCCAGCAGGCGGCCAAGAGCACAGAGGCTATGGGATCCAGGCCTCTGTGAACTAACACCAGAGAGCCCACATCATGAAAATGTGAACAACCCAGCCGTTGGGACCTCAGAGCAGAAGGCCCACATCCCCATGGAGATGGGATCCTAAGAGGAGTGCCAAAGCATCACTGGGCTCACTAAGAAAAGTTGGTGAGCCCAGCAGTTAGGGCCTGACGCAAGAGGGCCCTCAACACCGGGGGGAGGAGATTCCCAGCACGCTCCAACTGCCACCACACGGCTGACTTCACCAAGGCAATGTGTGCCAGCCATGCAGGAGTGACCTATCAGCAGAGGGTCTCCCTCACAGAAGGGTGAGGAACACAGCCAGGAACAGACTCTCACCAGGGGGTCCACATAACCACGTGGATGAGAACCAGGCAGGAGTGTCCTCACACTAGTGGGGCCACATCATCGAAAGGTGAGGAACCCAGCAAAGGTGGCCACAAACCAGAGGACCCACATCACCAAGGGGTTGAGAGTGAGGTAGGTGTCTGGACGGGCATATTTAACACTCATTTCCCACCAGGAAGAGGAATTAACCAAAGGCTCAGCGTGCCCTGCCAGAAGCAGATTAGGGCCTGAAGCAGACTTGCAGGTTTGCGGCCAGCTCACAAGAAAGCGAGTTGAAGAAAGCAGCTCAGGGGCACTGTCATTCACAAACCTGCAGAGTTATAAATGACAGATAACGTCCAAAAATATATTGAAGTAAGGCTGCGAAGAGGACTTGAAAGCAGGGCAGAATTTCAGGAAACCGATTTCAGGAGGTAGACTGGATTTGCATTTAAAGCATAGGAAAAGAGGCAGAACATCGACAATGATGCACTTGGCAAAAAAGGGCGTATGAGTTTGTTCCTGAATATATTCAGGAAAAAACACATACACCCTTTTTGGCAAACCAAGCAAGCTTGCAATGGAAATCCGAACTACTATGAAGTGTCACTTCCCCCCGGTCTAAAGGGCCATCTGATAAAAGTGTAAAATCCAGAAAGGCAAGACAGGCCATGGGGAAAAAGGAGCCTTGTTATGCTGATGGGTGGGATGTAAATTGCCAACAGCCACTCTGGAGAAGTGTATGGTGTTTCCTGATACATCTGGAAAACAAAGCAACAGAGTCTAGGGCATTTCCACTTATGGGCCTATAGCTTAGGGAAATTAAAATCAAAAAGACACAGCCACCCCAAAATTCGGGACGGCTGTGTTTACAGGAACCTCTTCTACAGTTCAAGTTAAATATCCCAGAGAACAAATAATTGATAAAGAAGTTGCGGTACTTACGTACAACAGAATACCACTCAGCAATGAAATCTGTGTCACCAGGCCTGTACCAGCATAATGAGTGGATTGAGGCATGATGATTCTAAGTGAAATAAGTCACACAGAGAAAGAAACATCATAAGGTATCACTAATGCACGGAATGTAAACTTGGCTACACATGAACTGAATTACAAAACAGAACAGGGTCTCAAATTTAGAAAACCAACTTATGCTTGCTTAAGGGGAAAGGTGAGTTGGGGTGCTGCATAAAACCAGAGTTTGAAATTAGCACAGATACCGTTCCATAAGCCAAATATGTAATAGACAAGACCTACCCCTTGCTCAACGAAATGGACTCAACAATGAGGTATCACCTCACACCTGTTAGAATGGGCATCATCTGAAAATCTACAAACAACAAATGCTGGAAAGGGTGTGGAGAAAAGGAAGCCTCTTTCACTATTGTTGGGAATATAAATTGATACAGTCACTATGGAGAACAATATGGAGTTTCTTAAGAAACTAATAATAGAATTACCCTATGATACAGCAATCCCAGTACTGGACATATACCCAGACAAAACCATAAATCAAAAAGAGACATTCACCGCAATGTTCATTGCATCTCTATTTACAATATCGAGGTAATGGAAGCAACCTAAATGCCCACAGACAGACGAATGCATAAAGATGTGGTACATATATAAAGTGGAATATTACTAAGCCATGAAAGGAATGAAATTGGGTCATTTGTAGAGACGTCGATGGATCTAGAGACTGTCATACAGAGTGAAGTAAGTCAGAAAGAGAAAAACAAATCTTGTATATTCATGCATATATGTGGAACCTAGAAAAACTGTACAGATGAACCATTTTGCAAGGAATAAATAGAGCAACAGATGTAGACAACAATCGTATGGACACAAGGGGGGAAAGCTCTTGAGGGTGTGGTGGTGGGAGGAGTTGAGAGATTGGGATTGGCATGTAAACATTTATATGTATAAAATAGATAACCAATAAGAACCTGCTGTATAAAAATATAAAATAAAATTCAAAATTAAAAAGAAATAAAATTTAAAAAATAAAACAGAAAAAACAATTATTCCCTTCACATACATGTATTTATATGAATAAATTATTTCCATGCTTATATCTGTAAATACAAAAAAGAGGAATAAAATCTACCTTGAACCAAAAATGAAAAAGAGAAAAACAAAACAGAACCCACCAGTTACACAGAGGAAAACTGTATCAGGGCACTTGCTCCAGTTGTAAACAATTCTGAAGTTGGTCAGTGGTGGGGAATCGTCTCCCATTCAGCCAGCAGCCCCCACACAACAAGCGTCCTCATTGCAAAGCTGGGGCACCGTGCCGAGGCATCTGTGAGTAAACGTGAGCTGAGCCCCAGGCCAGTTGCTGCTGAACTGTTCCCACCCTTCCCAGGTAAAACACCTGAATATATACAAGGACTTGAAAGCCTAGAGGAAGGGCCATGGAGCCACACGAGTGACAGCATGCCAGCTGACTTGGTGCCTGCAGGCCAGCCAGGATGGTCCTGGCCCTGGGTGCTCTTCTGGAAGATTTCCATTTCCCTGCCTGAGATACCCGTCCTGTCCCTGCCCCCACTGCTTTTTTCCTTCCTCACCTCTGCCCAGGGAGAAATTCCAGCAGCAGGTATGGGTGACACATCCTCTTCTTTAGCAGGTGGCAGCCTGGCAACTGCTGCAGAAAGTCCAGCAGAGCCCCACTCACACTGGGCCACCCACAAAGCCGTGGCCTCTCACTCCCTCCCACCAGCCCAGCCCCGAGACTGCTGACAGGGCAGAGAAAATGGCGTCAGGCACAGCTGCAGGGGCTCTTGCTGCCTGGAGTGGTATTTATGTTGATCTCAACCCAGGCACACCTGGGGAGGGCAGGCCGGCACGGTAAGGCTGCCCAGGTCAGCCAATCATCACCCCTCAGGGGCTCACAGTTGAAGAAAATGGAACTTGCTGAACCGGCCAGGTCCAAGGAACAGGTGTGGGCTCCTGAGAGTCAGGATAGACAAGGGGCTGCAGCTTTGGCTTGTTTTCTAATCATTTTATCTGGCCCATGAGTGGGAGACAACTTCAAGAAAACCCTCTCCTAATGAGAGGAACCCAGGAGTCAGGGAGAGGAGGGGTGGGTGGTGGTTGGAGACAGAGGCCTGGTGCCCTGGGTGCAGTGGAAGTGTCTGGAAGACCAGGTGGAGGGAGGCCACACAGAGTGATGCCCAGGGTCACAGACCTGTCGGAGCTGCTGTTTGTTAGTTCAAGTCCTGCTCTGAGGTGCTCTGTGTCAGCTCTGAGCGACAGGTGAGCTGGGGGTGCTCTTCAATGAGGGCTATGTGCACGGTTCCTGTGTGCCCAGCCCTGCCACGGTACCTGCAAGGGTAGCTCTGTATCCTGGGAGGGGCCTGACCATGAGAGCCCCGTGGGCTGGGTTGGGGGTGGGGTACCTGCCCAGGAGAGCTCCATATCCTGGGATTGGCCTGACCACGAGAGCCCCATGGGCTGCTGGGGACCTGGTAAAGGATGTCAGGACAGTCAGTGAAGCCACCGAGGATATACCTCCAGTTGCTCCTGATTCCTACACCCTGCTGGTCATTCTACCAACCACCAGGACATGGTATTCTGTATTAGTCTTCAATGATGCCTTCTTTTGTATTCCATTAGTCCCAGAGTCACAAGAAATTTTGGCTTGTGAGTGGCAGGACTCAACATACAACTAAAACAATACTTCCGGGCCGTCTTGCCCCAAGGGTTCAAAAATTCCCACACCATCTTTGGGGAAAGCTTAGCTAAAGACCGAAAAGTTCTACCTCTGGAAAAGGAAACCCTCCTTCAATATGCAGATGACATTCTGATCGCCAGCCCTACTAAGGAGGCCTCTGAACTACCAAGCCAATAAAGGATAGAAGTTGTCCAAGAAAAAGCTCAAATATCACAGACTGCGGTGACCTGCCTGGGCTTCATTCTCACACAAGGTCGGAGAAGCCCATCCCAGGAAAGGGAAGAAACCATTTGCAGCCTTACCCCTTTCTAAAACTAGAAGACAGCTTAGGGGTTCCTGGGGAGGCCAGGGTTTGCTGCTTCTGGATCCCTAACTACAGTCTACTAGCTGGGCCTCTATATGAAACACTGAAAGGAAAAGATGATGATCCTTTTGAACAGAATCCAGAAGTGGCCTTTCAAGAATGGAAAGAGCAGTCAATTCAGACCCTTGCCCTGGAACTCCCTAATTGAGCTAAACCCTTTGACCTTTCCATTCCCGGTGAAAGGTGAATCGCCATTGGAGAATTAGTGCAAAAACTGGGACCACTTGAAATGGAACAACGCAAGAATGCCATCCAGGTAGGATAAACTACAGTCACCAAGGGGCTTGGCCCACTGCCACATCTGGCCAAGATACTGGCGGTATCTAAAAACCTGGAAATCAGCAGCCCAAAAGGCCACCTCCCTCCTAAGGGAAAAGGACCCCACGTGGTGATCCTAATCACCAACCATGCCCTGAAGTTGCAGGGTTCGCTCCGTGGGCACACCGACCTCGGGTGAGGAGGCCCTCCAACTCCAACATCCAGAGAGATAACCGGGGGCAACAGGGCACCATGACGACTCGTGTGAACATCACTTGACCTGGAGTTTCTCTCATAAAACAACAATAGTGTGTCCCGAAGGAGTAGACTACTGCTTGCAGGACTTACTGCACCCGGAGGGGAGCTAATAATCTTGGCGGGGGAACCGTATATCACACTGTCACCATAGAAAAGCCTACAGACACCGTGATGATGGTGGCCAATAAGACCGGCTGGACTCCTGTTTACTTCAAAAGGCTGTTGACTCAGTGGCCATCATGGTCCTTGATCACCACTGACCCTGGACTGTCTGGGAGTTGAGCGGGCAAGGCTCTGACACCTGGTGCTGTTTTTACGTTAATTCAGGGGCCTAATTGAAGAAAGAGCAGACTACTGGTCAGAGCATCTAGGCTGGCAGAAACGGTCAGCCTAAGGTGGCCGAACAAATGTGGGGCGGGGTGAAATCGGCCCCCACAGCGTCTCTGCACATCTCTTTCCTGGACCCTCAAAGGTCATTAGAATCTATAACACTTCCAATGCTGGTGCTCAGGCGGACGAGCAGGGAGGCAGAGGTCCTGGGGCCAATCAACGTCACCTGGAGGCTGCTGGGGAGAAGTTCTGACCCTCGTCCCCTGGTATGAGGGCTCCCAACTCAGCACTCAGCAGTTACAGAAGAAGGGTCTGCACCCTCAGCACTCCAAGAATGAGGAACGGGACAAAAGGCAGAGGAGGGGTTTGTCCCCAGCAAAGCCCATTAAAAATCCCTGGGAGATAAAAATAGAATCTGGGCAATAAAGTCAAGTCTGACCTTTTTTATCCTTTGTGCTTTGTCTAATTTCACGTGCTCCTAGGGTCCCGCATGCAGAGGTTCCACACCCGGCACTTCAGACCAGATTTCCTAGTGCAGAATGGCTGGGTCGACACCTCAGCTCCTGGGGCCCAGTGCAGACTCCGAGATATAGAGCCTGAGCTGCAGCCAACCCGGCCCTCGAGAGCTCCGCCCCCTCCCTCCCACTGACTCTGACAGGATCTCTACACAGCAGCCCAGCCCACAGCCCACGGGGTAGTGCATGCTCTCACCTCTCCATTCTCTGATCAAAATATAAAGTTTCCTTTGCTTGGGAACCAAACTCAGTCTCGATCTGTTGGCCCCAATGACACTGGGCAGGGGGACACTTGTTGGGGTCCACTCTGGAGGATCAGTAACAGAAATTGAGACTATTGTAACTTCAATGAACAGATGTGTGAGCCAAACTGTAGTTAACATAGAACAGTTTAGAAGGCTCGGGTAAAATAAGATGTTTCTAACACTTCCATTTGATATTTCCATCACTTTATCATAAGCAAGTTCAGTGAAAAGGTTTGTCTTATTTGTCAGGTCAACATTAGAGAAATGAAGTGATTTCTTTCCAAGGATGTACATCTAATAATCTTGGTTAAAGCTTCAATCTTGTTTTAAATGCTTTTCCATTGAAAATGATACCTCTCTTTCAGCTCCCCCATTTCTGAGAAGTATAAAATCTTATAATTTATTATTATCAAAGGGGAAAGGTGGGAGGAGGGATAAATTAACAGTTTGGAATTAACACATACACACTGCTATGTATAAAGTAGATCATCAACAAGGAACTACTGGATAGCACAGGGAACTACACTCAATATTTTGCAATAACCTATAAGGGGAAATAATCGGAAAAAGAATAGATATTTTTATTGACATCATCTATCAATGACAGTTAAAGTGTAACCTAAGGGAAGCCGGTGGTGAGTGCTTCTGACCCTGAAGACTTCAATCATCTAAAGTTTGGACTCTGCCTACTTCCCAAGGCCCTTAATGAACATATGTGTAGCCGTAGCTTAAAAAACTCCCCAGTTTGGGTTTCGGGGAGACACTGATTTTGAAAAAGCCCTGGCGTTCTCCTTACATGAATGGGACTCTTCCTACTGCTAAAACATGTCTGTCACATCCAGAGGATGGTATACCGTCTGATCGGGAAGAGTTTGGAAAAGGCATCTCATCTCCTCATCTCCTGGTGCTCGGGTTTACCCCTCCAGCGTCTTTACTAACAGTCTCCCCACTTGGAGATGTCAGCACTGTCAACATCCTGTTGCGTACAGTTTGGAATTTGTCCAGAGGATGAAGCGGAAGGATGAGGAACAATGAGAGACAAGTCCTAGGTGTTCAGACAGGCACATGTCACTCTAATTTCCAATCAGGAAGACGAATTGACCAAAGGCTAGGGTTGCCCATAGAAACAGTATAGGGCTTGAGGAAATCCCACTGCTTTGTGGCCAGTTCCCATAAACACAAGTTGAACAATGGAACTCAGGGGCAGTAAAATTCACGAAACTGCAGAGCTGAAAATATCTATCACTGAAAAATGTCTTGAGGAAAGTCAGAGAAAAGGATTGGTAAGCAAGGGAGAATGGCAGGAAAGGGATTTGAGGAGGTAGAAAGGACTCGCCATTAAGCACAAGAAAAGGGGCTGAACATTGCCAACATTGCAGTTGGCCAAAAAGGCTGTATGCGTTTTTTTCTGTATATATTCAAGAAAAAGGCATACACTTTTCTAGCCAACCAAACAGGTGGGCACTGGAAATCAATACTACAAAAGATATCACTTCGCATCAGTCAGAAGAGCCATCCTCATAAAGTGTAAACACCAGAAATGCAGGACAGGGCAAGGAGAAGAGGGAGCCCTGTGAGACTTATAGTGGAAATGTATATTGCCAACGGCCATTCTGGAGAAGTGTATTGTGTTTACTAAAGCATCTAAAAAATGAGCTACAGAGCATAGGGCACTTGCACTCATGGGCGTATATCTTGGGAAAAACAAAAATCGAGAGGACACAGGCACCCCAATGTTTACTGCCTCTCTGTTTAAAAGATCCTCGACTAGGATAGAACTTAAATGTCTCTGGAGGGAAAAAATGGATAGAGATGTGGTACTTATGTAGAGTGAAATATTACTCAGCCTGGAAATCAATGAGATATGGCCAGTTGTAACAACTCCGGAGGAGTTACGTATGATCATTCTAAGTGACAGAATTCAAAAAGAAAAAGACACATATCATAAGATATCACTTAAAGGTGGAATCCAAAATGGCTACACATGAAATAAATTACAAAACAAAAACATAGTCAAATATGTAGAAAACACGCGTAAGGCTGCTGAACGGGAAAGGTGGGGAGGGGTGAGGCATCATCCAGGAGGTTGAAATTAGCAAAGATACCATTCCAAATACCAAACTGATAATCAACAAGGCCTACACGGTAGCTAAAAGAACTGCACTCAGCACACTCAAGTCACCGGAAAAGAATATCTATGACTGGTAAGAATCTGAAAAAGAATTTATTGATGTCTCTCTGTACGTGAATCAAGTGGATGTACAGCAGCAAGAAATAGAGCTTTGAAAATCAGCTGTAACCAATATAGTGATAAATTGCAAAAAATAAACGACAGAGGGACAGAGAAAACCTCTTACAACTTTTCCTCAGGGACGGTGATGCAACATGGATTGAACACATCTAGACCCACAGCAGGATGAGACATAAGACTGGAAACTGTTCGCGCTAAGAGAAATGTGAGGTTGGGTGAGGAAATGCACACCCTTTAAAGTAATACTACCTGGTACCCATTCAATGGGTCCCAAATCTGCAGGTTCAAGGAATCTTCCTACAGCTAAAACATGCATGGAAAACCCAGAGGACTGTACACCATGTGATCGGGAGATGTGTCTAAAATGCACCTCATTTATCCTCTCCTGGTGCTCCTGTTCATCATTCCAGCCATGTTACTTAGAATCTCCCCACTTAGAGAATCAGCACATTTAAACTTCTGTTTCACACATTTTGCAAATTGTGAGGAGGATGAACGGGAAGAGGGGGAACCAATGAGAGAATAGTTGTAGGGGTTTGGACGGGCACATGTCACTCTAATTTCCCATTAAGAATAAGAATTAAAAAAATGCTCAGCCCGCCCCGCCGGAGCCAAAATAGGGCCTGAAGCAATCCTGCGGCTTTGAGGCCAGCTCACAAAAGAGCAACTTAAAAAATGGAGCTCAGGGTCACTGCAATTCACAAACCTGCAGAGTTATAAATGAAAACTAACTTCCAAAAATATGTTGAGGTAAGGCAAAGAAGAGGATCTGAATGCAAGACAGACTTGCAAGAAACAGATTTCAAGAGATAGATTGGACTCGTCTTTAAAGCACATGAAAAGCGGCAGAATTTCGACAATGATGCAGTTGGCCCAAAAGGGAGTATGCGTTTTTTCCTGAATATATCCAGGAAAAAACGCATACGCACTTTATGGGCAACCAAGCAAGCAAGCAATGCAAATGTGCACAACAAAGAAGTCTCATTTCCCACCGGTCAAAAGGGCCATCTGAAAAAATTGTAAAAACCAGAAATGCAGGACAGGCCATGGAGAACAGGGAGCCTTTATACGCTGCTGGACAGTGTGTGAACTGCCGAGAGCCACTCTGGAGAAGTGTATGGTGGTTCCTAAATCATCTAAAAAACAGAGCTACAGAGCATAGGGCACTTCCAATCATGGGAGTATATCTAGGGAAGTCTAAAAATCAACAAGACACAAGCACACCACATTTTAGGGCTACTCTGTTTACAAGAACCTCAACTTCAGTACACCTTAAATATCCCAGGAAAGAGAAAAATGGATAAAGAAAATGTGGTACTTATGTACAATGGAATATCTCTTCACCATGAAATCAATGTAATAAGGCTAGTAGAAGGATAAAGAGTGGATTTAGGTCCGATAATACTACTTGAAATAAGTCAAACAGAAAAAGAAACATATCATAAGATATCACTTATAGAGGGAGGATAAATATGGCTGCACAAAAAATGAATTACAAAACAGAACAGTGTCTCACATTTAGAAAACACACTTATGTCAGCTTAAGGGGAAAGAAGAGGTGGGGTGATGCATAAAACCAGAGATTGAAATGAGCACAGATAAAGTTCCTTAAGCCAAATATGGAATAGACAAGAGCTACTCCTTGCTCAACGAAATGGGCTCAACACCCCATATTAAACGCCTAAGAATGTACCTGTCTAGTAAGTATCTTAAAACCTATGGATTGTTATGTCTCCGAAAGAGAATCAAGCGTGTGTACAGGGGCATAAATGCAGCAGTGATAGGATTGGAGAGGTTCGGTGAGCAAATGAAGACCCTTTGAAGTCATATTGCATGGTACCCATTCCACGGGTCTCAACTCTCCAGGTTGAAGGGATTCTTCCTTCAGCTAAAACATGCATGTGGAACCCAGAGTATGATCAACCATGTGATCGGGAGACGTGTTCAAATATGTCTCACATTTCGACCCCTGGTACTCGGGTGCAACATTCCAGACGCTTTACTAACACTCTCCCGACTTGGAGAGTCAGTGTCTTTAACCTCCTGTTTGGCCCAGTTTGCAATTTCTGCGGAAGATGAACAGGAATAGGAGAACCAATGAGAGACTAGCTGGAGGTGTCTGGACGGGCAAATTTAACTCTCATTTGCCACCAGGAAGAGGAATTAACCAAAGGTTCAGCGTGCCGTGCCGGAACCGGATTAGGGCCTGAAGCAATCCTGCGGTGTTGCGGCCAGCTCACAAGAAAGCGAGTTGAAGAAAGGAGCTCAGGGGCACTGTAATTCACAAACCTGCAGAGTTATGAATGACAGCTATCGTCCAAAAATATACTGAAGTAAGGCTGCCAAGAGGACTTGAAAGCGGGGCAGAATTGCAGGAAACCGGTTTCAGGAGGTAGACTGGAATTGCATTTAAAGCATAGGAAAAGAGGCAGAACGTCCACAATGATGCACTTGGCCAAAAAGGGCCTATGCGTTTTTTCCTGAATATATTCAGGAAAAAACGCATACGCCCTTTTTGGCCAACCAAGCAAGGTTGCAAAGAAATCTGCACTACAATGAAGTCTCACTTCCCCCGGTCAAAAGGGCCATCAGAAAAAAGTGTAAAATCCAGAAAGGCAGGACAGGCCATGGAGAACTGGGAGCCTTGTTATGCTGATGGGCGGGATGTAAATTGCCAACAGCCACTTGGGAGAAGTGTATGGTGTTTCCTGAAACATCTAAAAACCAAAGCAACAGAGCCTAGGGCACTGCCACTTATGGTCCTATAGCTTAGGGAAATTAAACTCAAAAAGACACAGCCACCCCAAAGTTTGGGACGGCTCTGTTTACAAGAACCTCTTTTACGGTACAAGTTCAGTATCAAAGAAAGCGAAAAATGGATAAAGAAGTTGTGGTAATTATGTACAATGCAATATCACTCAGCAATGAAATCTATGTCATCAGGCCCGTAGCAGCATAATGAGTGGATTCAGGTATGATGATTCTAACTGAAATAAGTCACACAGAAAAAGAAACATCATAAGATATCACTAATACACGGAATGTAAACTTGGCTACACAGGAACTGAATTACAAAACAGAACAGGGTCTCAAATTTAGAAAACCAACTTATGCTTGCTTAAGGGGAAAGGTGAGTTGGGGTGCTGCATAAAACCAGAGATTGAAATGAGCACAGATAAAGTTCCTTAAGCCAAATATGGAATAGACAAGAACTACTCCTTGCTCAACGAAATGGGCTCAACACCCCATATTAAACGCCTAGGAATGTACCTGACTAGTAAGTATCTTAAAACCTATGGATTGCTATGTCCCCGAAAGAGAATCAAGCGTGTGTACAGGGGCATAAACGCAGCAGTGATAGGATTGGAGAGGTTCGGTGAGCAAATGAAGACCCTTTGAAGTCATATTGCATGGTACCCATTCCACGGGTCTCAACTCTCCAGGTTTAAGGGGTTCTTCCTTCAGCTAAAACATGCATGTGGAACCCAGAGTATGATCAACCGTGTGATCGGGAGACGTGTTCAAATATGTCTCAGTTTTCGACCCCTGGTACTCGGGTGCAACATTCCAGACGCTTTACTAACACTCTCCCGACTTGTAGAGTCAGTGCCTTTAACCTCCTGTTTGGCCCAGTTTGCAATTTCTGCGGAAGATGAACAGGAATAGGAGAACCAATGAGAGACTAGCTGGAGGTGTCTGGACGGGCAAATTTAACTCTCATTTGCCACCAGGAAGAGGAATTAACCAAAGGCTCAGCGTGCCGTGCCGGAACCGGATTAGGGCCTGAAGCAATCCTGCGGTGTTGCGGCCAGCTCACAAGAAAGCGAGTTGAAGAAAGGAGCTCAGGGGCACTGTAATTCACAAACCTGCAGAGTTATGAATGACAGCTATCATTCAAAATTATACTGAAGTAAGGCTGCCAAGAGGACTTGAAAGCGGGACAGAATTGCAGGAAACCGATTTCAGGAGGTAGACTGGAATTGCATTTAAAGCATAGGAAAAGAGGCAGAACGTCCACAATGATGCACTTGGCCAAAAAGGGCGTATGCGTTTTTTCCTGAATATATTCAGGAAAAAACGCATACGCCCTTTTTGGCCAACCAAGCAAGCTTGCAAAGGAAATCTGCACTACAATGAAGTCTCACTTCCCCTGGTCAAAAGGGCCATCTGAAAAAAGTGTAAAATCCAGAAAGGCAGGACAGGCCATGGAGAACTGGGAGCCTTTATACACTGATGGGAGGGATGTAAATTGCCAACAGCCACTCGGGAGAAGTGTATGGTGTTTCCTGAAACATCTAAAAACCAAAGCAACAGAGCCTAGGGCACTTCCACTTATGGTTCTATAGCTTAGGGAAATTACAATCAAAAAGACACAGCCACCCCAAAGTTTGGGACGGCTCTGTTTACAAGAACCTCGTTTACGGTACAAGTTCAATATCGCAGAAAGCGAAAAATGGATAAAGAAGTTGTGGTACTTACGTACAATGCAATATCACTCAGCAATGAAATCTATGTCATCAGGCCCGTAGCAGCATAATGAGTGGATTCAGGTATGATGATTCTAACTGAAATAAGTCACACAGAAAAAGAAACATCATAAGATATCACTAGTACACGGAATGTAATCTTGGTTACACAGGAACTGAATTACAAAACAGAACAGGGTCTCAAATTTAGAAAACCAACTTATGCTTGCTTAAGGGGAAAGGTGAGTTGGGGTGCTGCATAAAACCAGAGTTTGAAATGAGCACAGATAAAGTTCCTTAAGCCAAATATGGAATAGACAAGAGCTACTCCTTGCTCAACGAAATGGGCTCAACACCCCATATTAAACGCCTAAGAATGTACCTGACTAGTAAGTATCTTAAAACCTATGGATTGCTATGTCTCCGAAAGAGAATCAAGCGTGTGTACAGGGGCATAAACGCAGCAGTGATAGGATTGGAGAGGTTCGGTGAGCAAATGAAGACCCTTTGAAGTCATATTGCATGGTACCCATTCCACGGGTCTCAACTCTCCAGGTTTAAGGGGTTCTTCCTTCAGCTAAAACATGCATGTGGAACCCAGAGTATGATCAACCGTGTGATCGGGAGACGTGTTCAAATATGTCTCAGTTTTCGACCCCTGGTACTCGGGTGCAACATTCCAGACGCTTTACTAACACTCTCCCGACTTGTAGAGTCAGTGCCTTTAACCTCCTGTTTGGCCCAGTTTGCAATTTCTGCAGAAGATGAACAGGAATAGGAGAACCAATGAGAGACTAGCTGGAGGTGTCTGGACGGACAAATTTAACTCTCATTTGCCACCAGGAAGAGGAATTAACCAAAGGCTCAGCGTGCCGTGCCGGAACCGGATTAGGGCCTGAAGCAATCCTGCGGTGTTGCGGCCAGCTCACAAGAAAGCGAGTTGAAGAAAGGAGCTCAGGGGCACTGTAATTCACAAACCTGCAGAGTTATGAATGACAGCTATCGTCCAAAAATATACTGAAGTAAGGCTGCCAAGAGGACTTGAAAGCGGGGCAGAATTGCAGGAAACCGATTTCAGGAGGTAGACTGGAATTGCATTTAAAGCATAGGAAAAGAGGCAGAACGTCCACAATGATGCACTTGGCCAAAAAGGGCGTATGCGTTTTTTCCTGAATATATTCAGGAAAAAACGCATACGCCCTTTTTGGCCAACCAAGCAAGGTTGCAAAGAAATCTGCACTACAATGAAGTCTCACTTCCCCCGGTCAAAAGGGCCATCTGAAAAAAGTGTAAAATCCAGAAAGGCAGGACAGGCCATGGAGAACTGGGAGCCTTGTTATGCTGATGGGCGGGATGTAAATTGCCAACAGCCACTTGGGAGAAGTGTATGGTGTTTCCTGAAACATCTAAAAACCAAAGCAACAGAGCCTAGGGCACTGCCACTTATGGTCCTATAGCTTAGGGAAATTAAAATCAAAAAGACACAGCCACCCCAAAGTTTGGGACGGCTCTGTTTACAAGAACCTCGTTTACGGTACAAGTTCAGTATCAAAGAAAGCGAAAAATGGATAAAGAAGTTGTGGTAATTATGTACAATGCAATATCACTCAGCAATGAAATCTATGTCATCAGGCCCGTAGCAGCATAATGAGTGGATTCAGGTATGATGATTCTAACTGAAATAAGTCACACAGAAAAAGAAACATCATAAGATATCACTAATACACGGAATGTAAACTTGGCTACACAGGAGCTGAATTACAAAACAGAACAGGGTCTCAAATTTAGAAAACCAACTTATGCTTGTTAAGGGGAAAGGTGAGTTGGGGTGCTGCATAAAACCAGAGATTGAAATGAGCACAGATAAAGTTCCTTAAGCCAAATATGGAATAGACAAGAGCTACTCCTTGCTCAACGAAATGGGCTCAACACCCCATATTAAACGCCTAAGAATGTACCTGACTAGTAAGTATCTTAGAACCTATGGATTGCTATGTCCCCGAAAGAGAATCAAGCGTGTGTACAGGGGCATAAACGCAGCAGTGATAGGATTGGAGAGGTTCGGTGAGCAAATGAAGACCCTTTGAAGTCATATTGCATGGTACCCATTCCACGGGTCTCAACTCTCCAGGTTGAAGGGATTCTTCCTTCAGCTAAAACATCCATGTGGAACCCAGAGTATGATCCACCGTGTCATCGGGAAACGTGTTCAAAAGTGTCACAGTTTTTATCCCCTGGTACTCGGGTGCAACATTCCAGATGCTTTACTAACACTCTCCCCACTTGGAGAGTCAGTGCCTTTAACCTCCTGTTTGGCCCAGTTTGCAATTTCTGCGGAAAATGAACAGGAATAGGGAAAAACAATGAGAGACTAGCTGGAGGTGTCTGGATGGGCAAATTTAACTCTCATTTCCAACCAGGAAGAGGAATTAACCAAAGGCTCAGCGTGCCGTGCCGGAACCAGATTAGGGCCTGAAGCAATCCTGCGGTGTTGCGGCCAGCTCACAAGAAAGCGAGTTGAAGAAAGGAGCTCAGGGGCACTGTAATTCACAAACCTGCAGAGTTATGAATGACAGCTATCGTCCAAAAATATACTGAAGTAAGGCTGCCAAGAGGACTTGAAAGTGGGGCAGAATTGCAGGAAACCGATTTCAGGAGGTACACTGGAATTGCATGTAAAGCATAGGAAAAGAGGCAGAACGTCCACAATGATGCACTTGGCCAAAAAGGGCGTAGGCGTTTTTTCCTGAATATATTCAGGAAAAAACGCCTACGCCCTTTTTGGCCAACCAAGCAAGCTTGCAAAGGAAATCTGCACTACAATGAAGTCTCACTTCCCCTGGTCAAAAGGGCCATCTGAAAAAAGTGTAAAATCCAGAAAGGCAGGACAGGCCATGGAGAACTGGGAGCCTTGTTATGCTGATGGGCGGGATGTAAATTGCCAACAGCCACTCGGGAGAAGTGTATGGTGTTTCCTGAAACATCTAAAAAACAAAGCAACAGAGCCTAGGGCACTGCCACTTATGGTCCTATAGCTTAGGGAAATTACAATCAAAAAGACACAGCCACCCCAAAGTTTGGGACGGCTCTGTTTACAAGAACCTCGTTTACGGTACAAGTTCAATATCAAAGAAAGCGAAAAATGGATAAAGAAGTTGTGGTAATTATGTACAATGCAATATCACTCAGCAATGAAATCTATGTCATCAGGCCCGTAGCAGCATAATGAGTGGATTCAGGTATGATGATTCTAACTGAAATAAGTCACACAGAAAAAGAAACATCATAAGATATCACTAATACACGGAATGTAAACTTGGCTACACAGGAACTGAATTACAAAACAGAACAGGGTCTCATATTAGAAAACCAACTTATGCTTGCTTAAGGGGAAAGGTGAGTTGGGGTGCTGCATAAAACCAGAGATTGAAATGAGCACAGATAAAATTCCTTAAGCCAAATATGGAATAGACAAGAGCTACTCCTTGCTCAACGAAATGGGCTCAACACCCCATATTAAACGCCTAAGAATGTACCTGACTAGTAAGTATCTTAAAACCTATGGATTGCTATGTCTCCGAAAGAGAATCAAGCGTGTGTACAGGGGCATAAACGCAGCAGTGATAGGATTGGAGAGGTTCGGTGAGCAAATGAAGACCCTTTGAAGTCATATTGCATGGTACCCATTCCACGGGTCTCAACTCTCCAGGTTGAAGGGATTCTTCCTTCAGCTAAAACATCCATGTGGAACCCAGAGTATGATCCACCGTGTGATCGGGACACGTGTTCAAATATGTCTCAGTTTTCGACCCCTGGTACTCGGGTGCAACATTCCAGACGCTTTACTAACACTCTCCCGACTTGTAGAGTCAGTGCCTTTAACCTCCTGTTTGGCCCAGTTTGCAATTTCTGCGGAAGATGAACAGGAATAGGAGAACCAATGAGAGACTAGCTGGAGGTGTCTGGACCGGCAAATTTAACTCTCATTTGCCACCAGGAAGAGGAATTAACCAAAGGCTCAGCGTGCCGTGCCGGAACCGGATTAGGGCCTGAAGCAATCCTGCGGTGTTGCGGCCAGCTCACAAGAAAGCGAGTTGAAGAAAGGAGCTCAGGGGCACTGTCATTCACAAACCTGCAGAGTTATGAATGACAGCTATCGTCCAAAAATATACTGAAGTAAGGCTGCCAAGAGGACTTGAAAGCGGGGCAGAATTGCAGGAAACCGATTTCAGGAGGTACACTGGAATTGCATGTAAAGCATAGGAAAAGAGGCAGAACGTCCACAATGATGCACTTGGCCAAAAAGGGCGTATGCGTTTTTTCCTGAATATATTCAGGAAAAATGCATACGCCCTTTTTGGCCAACCAAGCAAGCTTGCAAAGGAAATCTGCACTACAATGAACTCTCACTTCCCCTGGTCAAAAGGGCCATCTGAAAAAAGTGTAAAATCCAGAAAGGCAGGACAGGCCATGGAGAACTGGGAGCCTTGTTATGCTGATGGGCGGGATGTAAATTGCCAACAGCCACTCGGGAGAAGTGTATGGTGTTTCCTGAAACATCTAAAAACCAAAGCAACAGAGCCTAGGGCACTTCCACTTATGGTCCTATAGCTTAGGGAAATTACAATCAAAAAGACACAGCCACCCCAAAGTTTGGGACGGCTCTGTTTACAAGAACCTCGTTTACGGTACAAGTTCAATATCGCAGAAAGCGAAAAATGGATAAAGAAGTTGTGGTACTTACGTACAATGCAATATCACTCAGCAATGAAATCTATGTCATCAGGCCCGTAGCAGCATAATGAGTGGATTCAGGTATGATGATTCTAACTGAAATAAGTCACACAGAAAAAGAAACATCATAAGATATCACTAGTACACGGAATGTAATCTTGGCTACACAGGAGCTGAATTACAAAACAGAACAGGGTCTCAAATTTAGAAAACCAACTTATGCTTGCTTAAGGGGAAAGGTGAGTTGGGGTGCTGCATAAAACCAGAGATTGAAATGAGCACAGATAAAGTTCCTTAAGCCAAATATGGAATAGACAAGAGCTACTCCTTGCTCAACGAAATGGGCTCAACACCCCATATTAAACGCCTAAGAATGTACCTGACTAGTAAGTATCTTAAAACCTATGGATTGCTATGTCCCCGAAAGAGAATCAAGCGTGTGTACAGGGGCATAAATGCAGCAGTGATAGGATTGGAGAGGTTCGGTGAGCAAATGAAGACCCTTTGAAGTCATATTTCATGGTACCCATTCCACGGGTCTCAACTCTCCAGGTTGAAGGGATTCTTCCTTCAGCTAAAACATCCATGTGGAACCCAGAGTATGATCAACCGTGTGATCGGGAGACGTGTTCAAATATGTCTCAGTTTTCGACCCCTGGTACTCGGGTGCAACATTCCAGACGCTTTACTAACACTCTCCCGACTTGTAGAGTCAGTGCATTTAACCTCCTGTTTGGCCCAGTTTGCAATTTCTGCGGAAGATGAACAGGAATAGGAGAACCAATGAGAGACTAGCTGGAGGTGTCTGGACGGGCAAATTTAACTCTCATTTGCCACCAGGAAGAGGAATTAACCAAAGGCTCAGCGTGCCGTGCCAGAACCGGATTAGGGCCTGAAGCAATCCTGCGGTGTTGCGGCCAGCTCACAAGAAAGCGAGTTGAAGAAAGGAGCTCAGGGGCAGTGTAATTCACAAACCTGCAGAGTTATGAATGACAGCTATCGTCCAAAAATATACTGAAGTAAGGCTGCCAAGAGGACTTGAAAGCGGGGCAGAATTGCAGGAAACCGATTTCAGGAGGTAGACTGGAATTGCATTTAAAGCATAGGAAAAAGGCAGAACGTCCACAATGATGCACTTGGCCAAAAAGGGCGTATGCCTTTTTTCCTGAATATATTCAGGAAAAAACGCATACGCCCTTTTTGGCCAACCAAGCAAGGTTGCAAAGAAATCTGCACTACAATGAAGTCTCACTTCCCCTGGTCAAAAGGGCCATCTGAAAAAAGTGTAAAATCCAGAAAGGCAGGACAGGCCATGGAGAACTGGGAGCCTTGTTATGCTGATGGGCGGGATGTAAATTGCCAACAGCCACTTGGGAGAAGTGTATGGTGTTTCCTGAAACATCTAAAAACCAAAGCAACAGAGCCTAGGGCACTGCCACTTATGGTCCTATAGCTTAGGGAAATTAAAATCAAAAAGACACAGCCACCCCAAAGTTTGGGACGGCTCTGTTTACAAGAACCTCGTTTACGGTACAAGTTCAGTATCAAAGAAAGCGAAAAATGCATAAAGAAGTTGTGGTAATTATGTACAATGCAATATCACTCAGCAATGAAATCTATGTCATCAGGCCCGTAGCAGCATAATGAGTGGATTCAGGTATGATGATTCTAACTGAAATAAGTCACACAGAAAAAGAAACATCATAAGATATCACTAATACACGGAATGTAAACTTGGCTACACAGGAACTGAATTACAAAACAGAACAGGGTCTCAAATTTAGAAAACCAACTTATGCTTGTTAAGGGGAAAGGTGAGTTGGGGTGCTGCATAAAACCAGAGATTGAAATGAGCACAGATAAAGTTCCTTAAGCCAAATATGGAATAGACAAGAGCTACTCCTTGCTCAACGAAATGGGCTCAACACCCCATATTAAACGCCTAAGAATGTACCTGACTAGTAAGTATCTTAAAACCTATGGATTGCTATGTCCCCGAAAGAGAATCAAGTGTGTGTACAGGGGCATAAACGCAGCAGTGATAGGATTGGAGAGGTTCGGTGAGCAAATGAAGACCCTTTGAAGTCATATTGCATGGCACCCATTCCACGGGTCTCAACTCTCCAGGTTGAAGGGATTCTTCCTTCAGCTAAAACATCCATGTGGAACCCAGAGTATGATCAACCGTGTGATCGGGACACGTGTTCAAATATGTCTCAGTTTTCGACCCCTGGTACTCGGGTGCAACATTCCAGACGCTTTACTAACACTCTCCCGACTTGTAGAGTCAGTGCCTTTAACCTCCTGTTTGGCCCAGTTTGCAATTTCTGCGGAAGATGAACAGGAATAGGAGAACCAATGAGAGACTAGCTGGAGGTGTCTGGACGGACAAATTTAACTCTCATTTGCCACCAGGAAGAGGAATTAACCAAAGGCTCAGCGTGCCATGCCGGAACCGGATTAGGGCCTGAAGCAATCCTGCGGTGTTGCGGCCAGCTCACAAGAAAGCGAGTTGAAGAAAGGAGCTCAGGGGCACTGTCATTCACAAACCTGCAGAGTTATGAATGACAGCTATCGTTCAAAAATATACTGAAGTAAGGCTGCCAAGAGGACTTGAAAGCGGGACAGAATTGCAGGAAACCGATTTCAGGAGGTAGACTGGAATTGCATTTAAAGCATAGGAAAAGAGGCAGAACGTCCACAATGATGCACTTGGCCAAAAAGGGCGTATGCGTTTTTTCCTGAATATATTCAGGAAAAAACGCATACGCCCTTTTTGGCCAACCAAGCAAGCTTGCAAAGGAAATCTGCACTACAATGAAGTCTCACTTCCCCTGGTCAAAAGGGCCATCTGAAAAAAGTGTAAAATCCAGAAAGGCAGGACAGGCCATGGAGAACTGGGAGCCTTGTTATGCTGATGGGCGGGATGTAAATTGCCAACAGCCACTCGGGAGAAGTGTATGGTGTTTCCTGAAACATCTAAAAAACAAAGCAACAGAGCCTAGGGCACTTCCACTTATGGTCCTAAAGCTTAGGGAAATTAAAATCAAAAAGACACAGCCACCCCAAAGTTTGGGACGGCTCTGTTTACAAGAACCTCGTTTACGGTACAAGTTCAATATCGCAGAAAGCGAAAAATGGATAAAGAAGTTGTGGTACTTACGTACAATGCAATATCACTCAGCAATGAAATCTATGTCATCAGGCCCGTAGCAGCATAATGAGTGGATTCAGGTATGATGATTCTAACTGAAATAAGTCACACAGAAAAAGAAACATCATAAGATATCACTAATACACGGAATGTAAACTTGGCTACACAGGAACTGAATTACAAAAGAGAACAGGGTCTCAAATTTAGAAAACCAACTTATGCTTGCTTAAGGGGAAAGGTGAGTTGGGGTGCTGCATAAAACCAGAGATTGAAATGAGCACAGATAAAGTTCCTTAAGCCAAATATGGAATAGACAAGAGCTACTCCTTGCTCAACGAAATGGGCTCAACACCCCATATTAAACGCCTAAGAATGTACCTGACTAGTAAGTATCTTAAAACCTATGGATTGCTATGTCTCCGAAAGAGAATCAAGCGTGTGTACAGGGGCATAAACGCAGCAGTGATAGGATTGGAGAGGTTCGGTGAGCAAATGAAGACCCTTTGAAGTCATATTGCATGGTACCCATTCCACGGGTCTCAACTCTCCAGGTTTAAGGGGTTCTTCCTTCAGCTAAAACATGCATGTGGAACCCAGAGTATGATCAACCGTGTGATCGGGAGACGTGTTCAAATATGTCTCAGTTTTCGACCCCTGGTACTCGGGTGCAACATTCCAGACGCTTTACTAACACTCTCCCGACTTGTAGAGTCAGTGCCTTTAACCTCCTGTTTGGCCCAGTTTGCAATTTCTGCGGAAGATGAACAGGAATAGGAGAACCAATGAGAGACTAGCTGTCGGTGTCTGGACGGGCAAATTTAACTCTCATTTGCCACCAGGAAGAGGAATTAACCAAAGGCTCAGCGTGCCATGCCGGAACCGGATTAGGGCCTGAAGCAATCCTGCGGTGTTGCGGCCAGCTCACAAGAAAGCGAGTTGAAGAAAGCCCGAAGCCTGACCCTCACCCGAGCCTAATCCTAACACGTACGCTAACACTAACCCACGCCCTCACACGTACGCTCCCCCTAAATCGTTGTCGTACCCTCACCTGGACCCTAAACCGTCCCCGTCCCCTAACCCTAACCCTAGCCCGAACCCTAACCCTAACCCTTCCCCGAAGCCTGACCCTCACCCGTCCCCTAATCCTAACCCGTACGCTAACATTAACCCACGCCCTCACACGTACGCTCCCCCTAAAGCGTTGTCGTACCCTCACCTGGAACCTAAACCGTCCCCGTCCCCTAAACCTAACCCTAGCCCGAACCCTAACCCTAACCCTTCCCCGAAGCCTGACCCTCACCCGTCCCTTAATCCTAACCCGTACGCTAACATTACCCCGCACCCTCACACGTACGCTACCCCTAAAGCGTTGTCGTACCCTCACCTGGACCGTAAACCGTCCCCGTCCCCTAAACCTAACCCTAACCCTAGCCCGAACCCTAACCCTAACCCTTCCCCAAAGCCTGACTCTCAAACGTCCCCTAATACTAACACGTACGCTAACACTAACCCGCGCCCTCACACGTAAGCTCCCCCTAAAGCGTTGTCGTACCCTCCCCTGGACCCTAAACCGTCCCCGTCCCCTAACCCTAACCCTAGCCCGAACCCTAACCCTAACCCTTCCCCGAAGCCTGACCCTCACCCGTCCCGTAATCCTAAACTGTACGCTAACACTTACCCGCGCCCTCACACGTACGCTCCACCTAAAGCGTTGTCGCACCCTCACCTGGACCCTAAGCCGTCCCTGTCCCCTAACCGTAATCCTATCCCGAACCCTAATGCTAACCCTTCCCCAAAGCCTGACCCTCATCTGTCCCCTAATCCTACTTGGTACGCTAACACTAACCCGCGCCCTCACACGTACGCTACACCTAAAGCGTTGTCGTACCCTCACCTGGACCCTAAACCGTCCCCGTCCCCTAACACTAACACTAGCCCGAACCCTAACCCTAACCCTTCCCCGAAGCCTGACCCTCACCCGAGCCTAATCCTAACCCGTACGCTAACACTAACCCGCGCCGTCACACGTATGCTCCCCCTAAAGCGTTGTCGTACCCTCACCTGGACCCTAAACCGTCCCCGTCCCCTAACCCTAACCCTAGCCCGAACCCTAACCCTAACCCTTCCCCGAAGCCTGACCCTCACCCGTCCCCTAATCCTAACCCGTACGCTAACACTAACCCGCGCCCTCACACGTACGCTCCCCCTAAAGCGTTGTCGTACCCTCACCTGGAACCTAAACCGTCCCCGTCCCCTAAACCTAACCCTAGCCCGAACCCTAACCCTAACCCTTCCCCGAAGCCTGACCCTCACCCGTCCCCTAATCCTAACCCGTACGCTAACATTAACCCGCGCCCTCACACGAACGCTCCCCCTAAAGCGTTGTCGTACCCTCACCTGGAACCTAACCCGTCCCCGTCCCCTAAACCTAACCCTAGCCCGAACCGTAAACCTAACCCTTCCCCGAAGCCTGACCCTCACCCGTCACCTAATCCTAACCCGTACGCTAACATTAACCCGCGCCCTCACACGTACGCTACCCCTAAAGCGTTGTCGTACCCTCACCTGGACCCTAAACCGTCCCCGTCCCCTAAACCTAACCCTAACCCCAGCCCGAACCATAAACCTAACCCTTCCCCAAAGCCTGACTCTCAAACGTCCCCTAATACTAATACGTACGCTAACACTAACCCGCGCCCTCACACGTACACTACCCCTAAATCGTCGTACCCTGACCTGGACCCTAAACCGTCCGCGTCCCCTAAACCTAACCCTAACCCTAGCCCGAACCCTAATCCTAACCCTTCCCCAAAGCCTAACTCTCAACCGTCCCTAATACTAACCCGTACGCTAAAACTAACCCGCGCCCTCACACGTACACTACCCCTAAAGCGTTGTCGTACCCTCACCTGGACCCTAAACCGTCCCCGTCCCCTAACCCTAGCCCTAGCCCGAACCGTAACCCTAAAACTTCCCCGAAGCCTGACCCTCACGCGTCCCCTAATCCTAACCCGTACGCTAACACTAACCCACGCCCTCACACGTACGCTCCCCCTAAAGCGTTGTCGTACACTCACCTGGACCCTAAACCGTCCCCGTCCCCTATACCTAACCCTAGCCCGAACCCTAACCCTAACCCTTCCCAGAAGCCTGACCCTCACCCGTCCCCTAATCCTAACCCGTACGCTAACCCTAACCCGCGCCCTCACACGTACGTTCCCCCTAAAGCGTTGTCGTACCCTCACCTGGACCCTAAACCGTCCCCATCCCCTAACCCTAACCCTAGCACGAACCCTAAATCTAACCCTTCCCCGAAGCCTGACACTCACGCGTCCCCTAATCCTAACCCGTACGCTAACACTAACCCGCGCCCTCACACTTACGCTCCCCCTAAAGCGTTGTCGTACACTCACCTGGACCCTAAACCGTCAATGTCCGCTAACCCTAGCCCTAGCCCGAACCCTAACCCTAACCCTTCCCCGAAGCCTGACCTTCACCCGTCTCCTAATCCTAAACCGTACGCTAACACTAACCCGCGCCCTCACACTTACGCTCCCCCTAAAGCGTTGTCGTACCCTCACCTCGACCCTAAACCGTAACCATCCCCTAACCCTAACCCTAGCCCGAACCCTAACCCTAACCCTTCCCCGAAGCCTGACCCTCATCCGTCACTTAATCCTACCCGGTACGCTAACACTAACCGGCGCCCTCATATGTACGCTGCCCCTAAAGCGTTGTCGTACCCTCAACTGGACCCTAAACCGTCCCCGTCCCCTAACCCTAACCCTAGCCCGAACCCCAACCCTAAAACTTCCCCGAAACCTGACCCTCACCCATCCCCTAATCCTAACCCGTACGCTAACACTAACCCGCGCTCTCACACGTACGCTCCCCCTAAAGCGTTGTCGTACACTCACCGGGACCCTAAACAGTCCCCGTCCCCTAACCCTAACCCTAGCCCGAACCCTAACCCTAACCCTTCCAAGAAGCCTGACCCTCACCCGTCCCCTAATCCTAAACCGTACGCTAACACTAACCCGCGCCCTCACACGTACGCTCCCCCTAAAGCGTTGTCGTACCCTCACATGGACCCTGAACCGTCCCCATCCCCTAACCCTAACCCTAGCCCGAACCCTAACCCTAACCCTTTCCCGAAGCCTGACCCTCACCCGTCCCCTAATCCTAACCAGTACGCTAACGCTAACCCGCGCTCTCACACGTACGCTCCCCCTAAATCGTTGACGTACCCTCACCTGGACCCTAAACCGTCCCCGTCCCCAAACACTAACCCTAGCACAAACCCTAACTCTAACTCTTCCCCGAAGCCTGACCCTCACCAGTCCCCTAATCCTAACACTTACGCTAACAGTAACCCACGCCCTCACACGTACGCTCCCCCTAAAGCGTTGTCGTACCCTCACTTGGTCCCTAAACCTTCCCCGTCCCCTAACCCTAACCCTAGCCCGAACCATAAACCTAACACTTCCCCGAAGCCTGACCCTCACCCGTCCCCTAATCCTAACCCGTACGCTAACACTAACCCACGCCCTCACACGTACGCTCCCCCTAAAGTGTTGTCGTACCCTCACCTGGACCCTAAACCGTCCTCGTCTTCTAACCCTAACCCTCTCCTGAAACCTAACCCTAACTCTTCCCCGAACTCTCTCCCTCACCCGTCACATAATCCTAAACCGTACGCTAACACTAACCCGCGCCCTCACACGTACGCTCCCCCTAAAGCGTTGTCATACCCTCACCTGGACCCTATACCGTCCCCATCCCCTAACCCTAACCCTAGCCCAAACCCTAACCCTAACACTTCCCCGAAGCCTGACCCTCACCCGTCCCCTAATCCTAACCCGTACGCTAACACTAACCCGCGCCCTCACACGTACGCTCCCCCTAAAGCGTTGTCGTACCCTAACCTGGACCCTAAACCGTCCCCATCCCCTAACCCTAACCCTAGCCCGAACCCTAACCCTAACCCTTCCCCGAAGCCTGACCCTCACCCATCCCCTATTCCTAACCCGTACGCTAACACTAACTCCCGCCCACACACGTACGCTCCCCCTAAAGCGTTGTCGTACCCTCACCTGGACCCTAAACCGTCCCCGTCCCCTAACCCTAACCCTAGCCCGAACCCTAACCCTAACACTTCCCCGAAGCCTGACCCTCACCCGTCCCCTAATCCTAACCCGTACGCTAACACTAACCCGCGCCCTCACACGTACGCTCCCCCTAAAGCGTTGTCGTACCCTCACTTGGACCCTAAACCGTCCCCATCCCCTAACCCTAACCCTAGCCCGAACCCTAACCCTAACCCTTCCCCGAAGCCTGACCCTCACCCGTCCCCTAATCCTAACCAGTACGCTAACGCTAACCCGCGCCCTCACACGTACGCTCCCCGTAAAGCGTTGTCGTACCCTCACCTGGACCAGAAACCGTCCCCGTCCCCTAACCATAAACCTAGCTCGAACTCTAACCCTAACCCTTCCCCGAAGCCTGACCCTCACACGTCCCCTAATCCTAACCCGTACGCTAACACTAACCCACGCCCTCACACGTACTCTCCCCCTAAAGTGTTGTCGTACCCTCACCTGGACACTAAACCATCCCCGTCCCCTAACCCTAGCCCGAACCCTAACCCTAACCCTTCCCCGAAGCCTGACCCTCACCAGTCCCCTAATCCTAACACTTACGCTAACGCTAACCCGCGCCCTCACACGTACGCTCCCCCTAAAGCGTTGTCGTACCCTCACCTGGACCCTAAACCGTCCCCGTCCCCTAACCCTAACCCTAGCCCGAACACTAAACCTAACACTTCCCCCAAGCCTGACACTCACCCGTCCCCTAATCCTAACCCGTACGCTAACACTAACCCACGCCCTCACACGTACGCTCCCCCTAAAGCATTGTCATAACCTCACCTGGAACCTAAACCGTCCTCGTCTTCTAACCCTAAACCTCTCCCGAAACCTAACACTAACCCTTCCCCGAAAGCTGACCCTCACCCGTCACATAATCCTAACACGTACGCTAACACTAACCCACGCCCTCACACGTACGCTCCCCCTAAAGCGTTGTCGTACCCTCACCGGGACCCTAAACCGTTCCTGTCCCCTAAACATAACCATAACCCTAGCCCGAACCCTAAAACTAACCCTTCCCCAAAGCCTGACTCTCAACCGTCTCCTAATACTAACCCGTACGCTAACACTAACCCGCGCCCTCACACGTACGCTACCCCTAAAGCATTGTCGTACCCTCACCTGGACCCTAA
Source organism: Lagenorhynchus albirostris (assembly GCF_949774975.1). Lineage (NCBI taxonomy): Eukaryota > Metazoa > Chordata > Mammalia > Artiodactyla > Delphinidae > Lagenorhynchus > Lagenorhynchus albirostris. Next base: position 52,650,491 of record NC_083098.1, on the reverse strand, counting down.
ACCGTCCCCGTCCCCTAACCCTAACCCTAGCCCGAACCCTAACCCTAACCCATCCCCGAAGCCTGAATCTCACCCTTCCCCTAATCCTAACTCCTACGCTAACACTAACCCGCGCCCTCACACGTACGCTCCCCCTAAAGCGTTGTCGTATCCACACCTGGACCCTAAATCCTCCGCCTCCCCTAACCCTAACCCTAGCCCGAACACTAACCCTAACCATTCCCCGAAGCCTGACCCTCACCCGTCCCCTAATCCTAACCCGTACGCTAACACTAACCCGCGCCCTCACACGTACACTCCCCCAAAAGCGTTGTCGTACCCTCACCTGGACCCTAAACCGTCCCCGTCCCCTAACCCTAACCCTAGCTCGAACTCTAAACCTAACCCTTCCCCGAAGCCTGAACCTCACACGTCCCCTAATCCTAACCCGTACGCTAACACTAACCCACGCCCTCACACGTACTCTCCCCCTAAAGTGTTGTTGTACCCTCACCTGGACCCTAAACCGTCCCCGTCCCCTAACCCTAGCCCGAACAATAACCCTAACCCTTCCTCGAATTGTGACCCTCACCCGTCCCCTAATCCTAACCCGTATGCTAACACTAACCCGTGCCCTCACACGTACGCTCCCCCTAAAGCGTTGTCGTACCCTCACCTGGACCCTAAACCGTCCCCGTCCCCTAACCCTAACTCTAGCCCAAACCCTAACCCTAACCCTTCCCCGAAGCTTGAACCTCACCCTTCCCATAATCCTAACCCGTACGCTAACACTACCCGCGCCCTCAAACGTACGCTCCCACTGAAGCGTTGTCGTACCCTCAACTGGACCCTAAACCGTCCTCGTCCCCTAACCCTAACCCTAGCCCGAACCCTAACCCTAACCCTTCCCCGAAGCCTGATCCTCACCCGTCCCCTAATCCTAATCCGTACGCTAACACTAACCCACGCCCTCACACGTATGCTCCCCCTAAAGCGTTGTCCTACCCTCACATGGACCCTAAACCGTCCCCGTCCCCTAACCCTAACTCTAGCCCGAACCCTAACACTAACCCTTCCCCGAAGCCTGACCCTCACCCGTCCCCTCATCCTAACCCGTACGCTAACACTAACCCGTGCCCTCACACGTACGCTCCACCTAAAGCGTTTTCGTACCCTCACCTGGACCCTAAACCGTCCCCGTCCCCTAACCCTAACCCTAGCCCGAACCCTAAACCTAACCCTTCCCCGAAGCCTGACCCTCACCCGTCCCCTCATCCTAACCCGTACGCTAACACTAACCCGCGCCCTCACACGTACGTTCCCCTTAAAGCGTTGTCGTACCCTCACCTGGACCCTAAACCATCCCCGTCCCCTAACGCTAACCCTAGACCGAACCCTAACCCTAAACCTTCCCAGAGCCTGACCCTCACCCGTCCCCTAATCCTAACCCGTACACTAACACTAACCCGCGCCCTCACACGTACGCTCCCCCTAAAGCGTTGTCGTACCCTCACCTGGACCCTAAAACGTCCCCGTCCCCTAACCCTAACCCTAGCACGAACCCTAACCCTAACACTTCCCCGAAGCCTGACCCTCACCCATCCCCTAATCCTAACCCGTACACTAACACTAACCCGTGCCCTCACACGTACGCTCCCCCTAAAGCGTTGTCGTACCCTCAACTGGACCCTAAACCGTCCCCGTCCCCTAACCCTAACTCTAGCCCGAACCCTAACCCTAACACTTCCCCGAAGCCTGACCCTCACCCGTCCCCTAATCCTAACCCGTACGCTAACACTAACCCGCGCCCTCACACGTACGCTCCCCCTAAAGCGTTGTCGTACCCTCACCTGGACCCTAAACCGTCCCCATCCCCTAACCCTAACCCTAGCCCGAACCCTAACCCTAACCCTTCCCCGAAGCCTGACCCTCACCCGTCCCCTAATCCTAACCAGTACGCTAACGCTAACCCGCGCCCTCACACGTACGCTCCCCCTAAAGCGTTGTCGTACCCTCACCTGGACCAGAAACCGTCCCCGTCCCTTAACCCTAAACCTAGCTCGAACTCTAACCCTAACCCTTCCCCGAAGCCTGACCCTCACACGTCCCCTAATCCTAACCCGTACGCTAACACTAACCCACGCCCTCACACGTACTCTCCCCCTAAAGTGTTGTCGTACCCTCACCTGGACCCTAAACCGTCCCCGTCCACTAACCCTAGCCCGAACCCTAACCCTAACCCTTCCCCGAAGCCTGACACTCACACGTCCCCTAATCCTAACCCGTACACTAACACTAACCCGTGCCCTCACACGTACGCTCTCCCTAAAGCGTTGTCGTACCCTCACCTGGACCCTAAACCGTCCCCGTCCCCTAACCCTAACCCTAGCCCGAACACTAAACCTAACACTTGCCCCAAGCCTGAAACTCACCCGTCCCCTAATCCTAACCCGTACGCTAACACTAACCCACGCCCTCACACGTACGCTCCCCCTAAAGCATTGTCGTAACCTCACCTGGAACCTAAACCGTCCTTGTCTTCTAACCCTAACATTCTCCCGAAACCTAACACTAACCCTTCCCCGAAGCCTGACCCTCACCCGTCACATAATCCTAACACGTACGCTAACACTAATACACGCCCTCACACGTACGCTCCCCCTAAAGCGTTGTCGTACCCTCACCGGGACCCTAAACCGTCCCTGTCCCCTAAACATAACCATAACCCTAGCCCGAACTCTAAAACTAACCCTTCCCCGAAGCCTGACCCTCACCCTTCCCCTAATCCTAACCCGTACACTAACATTAACCCGCGCCCTCACACGTACGCTACCCAAAAGCATTGTCGTACTCTCACCTGGACCCTAAACCGTCCCCGTCCCCTAACCCTAACCCTAGCCCGAACCCTAACCCTAACCCTTCCGCGAAGCCTGACCCTCACCCGTCCCCTAATCCTAACCCGAACGCTAACACTAACCCATGCCCACACACGTACGCTCCACCTAAAGCGTTGTCGTACCCTCACCTGGACCCTAAACCGTCCCCGTCCCCTAACCCTAACTCTAGCCCGAACCCTAACACTAACCCTTCCCCGAAGCCTGACCCTCACCCGTCCCCTCATCCTAACCCGTACGCTAACACTAACCCGTGCCCTCACACGTACGCTCCACCTAAAGCGTTGTCATACCCTCACCTGGACCCTAAACCATCCCCGTCCCCTAACCCTAACCCTAGACCGAACCCTAACCCTAAACCTTCCCAGAGCCTGACACTCACCCGTCCCCTAATCCTAACCCGTACACTAACACTAACCCACGCCCTCACACGTACGCTCCCCCTAAAGCGTTGTCGTACCCTCACCTGGACCCTAAAACGTCCCCGTCCCCTAAGCCTAACCCTAGCCTGAACCCTAACCCTAACACTTCCCCGAAGCCTGACCCTCACCCGTCCCCTAATCCTAACCCGTACACTAACACTAACCCGTGCCCTCACACGTACGCTCCCCCTAAAGCGTTGTCGTACCCTCACCTGGACCCTAAAGCGTCCCCGTCCCCTAACCCTAACCCTAGCCCGAACCCTAACCCTAAACTTCCCCGAAGCCTGACCCTCACCCGTCCCCTAATCCTAACCCGTACGCTAACACTAACCCGCGCCCTCACACGTACGCTCCCCCTAAAGCGTTGTCGTACCCTCACCTGGACCCTAAACCGTCCCCATCCCCTAACCCTAACCCTAGCCCGAACACTAGCCCTAACCCTTCCCCGAAGCCTGACCCTCACCCGTCCCCTAATCCTAACCAGTACGCTAACGCTAACCCGCGCCCTCACACGTACGCTCCCCCTAAAGCGTTGTCGTACCCTCACCTGGACCAGAAACCGTCCCCGTCCCCTAACCCTAAACCTAGCTCGAACTCTAACCCTAACCCTTCCCCGAAGTCTGACCCTCACACGTCCCCTAATCCTAACCCGTACGCTAACACTAAACCACGCCCTCACACGTACTCTCCCCCTAAAGCGTTGTCGTACCCTCACCTGGACCCTAAACCGTCCCCGTCCACTAACCCTAGCCCGAACCCTAACCCTAACCCTTCCCCGAAGCCTGACCCTCACCAGTCCCCTAATCCTAACCCTTACGCTAACGCTAACCCGCGACCTCACACGTACGCTCCCCCTAAAGCGTTGTCGTACCCTCACCTGGACCCTAAACCGTCCCCGTCCCCTAACCCTAACCCTAGCCCGAACACTAAACCTAACACTTCCCCCAAGCCTGACACTCACCCGTCCCCTAATCCTAACCCGTACGCTAACACTAACCCACGCCCTCACACTTACGCTCCCCCTAAAGCATTGTCGTAACCTCACCTGGAACCTAAACCGTCCTCATCTTCTAACCCTAACATTCTCCCGAAACCTAACACTAACCCTTCCCCGAAGCCTGACCCTCACCCGTCACATAATCCTAACACGTACGCTAACACTAACCCACGCCCTCACACGTACACTCCCCCTAAAGCGTTGTCGTACACTCACCGGGACCCTAAACCGTCCCTGTCCCCTAAACATAACCATAACCCTAGCCCGAACCCTAAAACTAACACTTCCCCAAATCCTGACTCTCAACCGTCCCCTAATCCTAACCCGTACGCTAACACTAACCTGCGCCCTCACACGTACACTCCCCCAAAAGCGTTGTCGTACCCTCACCTGGACCCTAAACCGTCCCCGTCCCCTAATCCTAACCCTAGCCCGAACCCTAACCCTAACCCTTCCCCGAAGCCTGACCCTCACCCGTCCCCTAATCCTAACCCGTACGCTAACACTAACCCGCGCCCTCACACGTACGCTCGCCCTAAAGCGTTGTCGTACCCTCACCTGGACCGTAAACCGTCCCGGTCCCATAACACTAACCCTAGACCGAACTCTAACCCTAACACTTCCCCGAAGCCTGACCCTCACCTGTCCCCTAATCCTAACCCGTACGATAACAGTAACCCATGCCCACACACGTACACTCCCCCTAAAGCGTTGTCGTACCCTCACCTGGACCCTAAACCGTCCCCGTCCCCTAACCCTAACTCTAGCCAGACCCTAAACCTAACCCTTCCCAGAAGCCTGACCCTCACCCGTCCCCTCATCCTATGACGTACGCTAACACTAACCCACGCCCTCACAACTACGCTCCACCTAAAGCGTTGTCGTACCCTCACCTGGACCCTAAACCGTCCCCGTACCCTAATCCTAACCCTAGCCCGAACCCTAACCCTAACCCTTCCCCGAAGCCTGACCCTCACCCGTCCCCTAATCCTAACCCGTACGCTAACACTAACCCGCGCCCTCACATGTACGCTCCCCCTAAAGCGTTGTCGTACCCTCACCTCGACCCTAAACCATCCCCGTCCCCTAAGACTAACCCTAGCCCGAACCTTAACCGAAACACTTCCCCGAAGCCAGACCCTAACACGTCCCCTAATCCTAACCCGTACGCTTACACTAACCAGCGCCCTCACACGCACGCTCCCCCTAAAGCGTTGTCGTACCCTCACCTGGACCCTAAACCGTCCCCGTTCCCTAACCCTAACCCTAGCCCGAACCCTAAACCTAACCCTTCCCCAAAGCCTGACTCTCAACCGTTCGCTAATACTAACCCGTACGCTAAAACTAACCCACGCCCTCACACGTACGCTACCCCTAAAGCGTTGTCGTACACTCACCTGGACCCTAAACCGTCCCCGTCCCCTAACCCTAACCCTTGACCGAACCCTAACCCTAAACCTTCCCCGAAGCCTGACCCTCACCCTTCCCCTAATCCTAACCCGTACGCTAACACTAACCACGCCCTCACACGTACGCTCCCCCTAAAGCGTTGTCGTACCCTCACCTGGACCCTAAACCGTCCCCGTCCCCTAACCCTAACCCTAGCCCGAACCCTAACCCTAACCCTTCCCCGAAGCCTGACCCTCACCCGTCCCCTAATCCTAACCCGTACGCTAACACTAACCCGCGCCCTCACACTTACGCTCCCCCTAAAGCGTTGTCGTACACTCACCTGGACCCTAAGCCGTCCCCGTCCCCTAACCCTAACCCTAGCCCGAACCCTAACCCTAACCCTTCCCCGAAGCCTGACCTTCACACGTCTCCTAATCCTACCCCGTACGCTAACACTAAACCGCGCCCTCACACTTACACTCCCCCTAAAGCGTTGTCGTACCCTCACCTCGACCCTAAACCGTAACCATCCCCTAACCCTAACCCTAGCCCAAACCCTAACCCTAACCCTTCTCCGAAGCCTGACCCTCATCCGTCACCTAATCCTACCCGGTACGCTAACACTAACCCGCGCCCTCACATGTACGCTCCCCCTAAAGCATTGTCGTACCCTCACCTGGACCCTAAACCGTCCCCTTCCCCTAACACTAACCCTAGCACAAACCCTAACTCTATCCCTTCCCCGAAGCCTGACCCTCACCAGTCCCCTAATCCTAACCCTTACGCTAACAGTAACCCACGCCCTCACACGTACGCTCCCCCTAAAGCGTTGTCGTACCCTCACTTGGACCCTAAACCGTCCCCGTCCCCGTCCCCTAACCCTAGCCCGAACCCTAAACCTAACACTTCCCCGAAGCCTGACCCTCACCCGTCCCCTAATCCTAACCCGTACGCTAACACTAACCCACGCCCTCACACGTATGCTCCCCCTAAAGCGTTGTCGTACCCTCACCTGGACCCTAAACCGTCCTCGTCTTCTAACCCTAACCCTCTCCTGAAACCTAACCCTAACTCTTCCCCGAAGCCTGACCCTCACCCGTCCCCTAATCCTAACCCGTACGCTAACACTAACCCGCGGCCTCACACGTACTTTCCCCCAAAAGCGTTGTCGTACCCTCACTTGGACCCTAAACCGTCCCCATCCCCTAACCCTAACCCTAGCCCGAACCCTAACCCTAACCCTTCCCAGAAGCCTGACCCTCACCCGTCCCATATTCCTAACCCGTACGCTAAAACTAACCCGCGCCCTCACACGTACGCTCCCCCTAAAGCGTTGTCGTACCCTCACCTGGACCCTAAACCGTCCCCATCCCCTAAACCTAACACTAGCCCGAACCCTAACCCTAACCCTTCCCCGAAGCCTGACCCTCACCCGTCCCCTAATCCTAACCCGTACGCTAACACTAACTCCCGCCCTCACACGTACGCTCCCCCTAAAGCGTTGTCGTACCCTCACCTGGACCCTAAACCGTCCCCGTCCCCTAACCCGAACCCTAGCCCGAACCCTAACCCTAACCCTTCCCCGAAGCCTGACCCTCACCCGTCCCCTAATCGTAACCCTTACGCTAACACTAACCCGCGCCCTCACATGTACGCTCGCCCTAAAGCGTTGTCGTACCCTCACCTGGACCGTAAACCGTCCCGGTCCCATAACACTAACCCTAGACCGAACTCTAACCCTAACACTTCCCCGAAGCCTGACCCTCACCTGTCCCCTAATCCTAACCCGTACGATAACAGTAACCCATGCCCACACACGTACACTCCCCCTAAAGCGTTGTCGTACCCTCACATGGACCCTAAACCATCCCCGTCCCCTAACCCTAACTCTAGCCAGACCCTAAACCTAACCCTTCCCAGAAGCCTGACCCTCACCCGTCCCCTCATCCTATGACGTACGCTAACACTAACCCGCGCCCTCACATGTACGCTCCACCTAAAGCGTTGTCGTACCCTCACCTGGACCCTAAACCGTCCCCGTACCCTAAGACTAACCCTAGCCCGAACCTTAACCGAAACACTTCCCCGAAGCCAGACCCTAACCCGTCCCCTAATCCTAACCCGTACGCTTACACTAACCAGCGCCCTCACACGCACGCTCCCCCTAAAGCGTTGTCGTACCCTCACCTGGACCCTAAACCGTCCCCGTCCCCTAACCCTAACTCTAGCCCGAACCCTAACCCTAACCCTTCCCCGAAGCCTGACCCTCACTCGTCCCCTCATCCTAACCCGTACGCTAATACTAACCCGTGCCCTCACACGTACGCTCCACCTAAAGCGTTTTCGTACCCTCACCTGGACCCTAAACCGTCCCCGTCCCCTAACCCTAACCCTAGCCCGAACCCTAAACCTAACCCTTCCCCGAAGCCTGCCCCTCACCCGTCCCCTCATCCTAACCCGTACGCTAACACTAACCCGCGCCCTCACATGTACGCTCCCCCGAAAGCGTTGTCGTACCCTCACCTCGACCCTAAACCATCCCCGTCCCCTAAGACTAACCCTAGCCCGAACCTTAACCCTAACCCTTCCCCGAAGCCTGACCCTCACCCATCCCCTCATCCTAACCCGTACGCTAACACTAACCCATGCCCACACACGTACGCTCCCCCTAAAGCGTTGTCGTACCCTCACCTGGACCCTTAACCGTCCCCGTCCCCTAACCCTAACTCTAGCCCGAACCCTAACCCTAACCTTTCCCCGAAGCCTGACCCTCACCCGTCCCCTCATCCTAACCCGTACGCTAATACTAACCCGCGCCCTCACACGTACGCTCCCCTTAAAGCGTTGTCATACCCTCACCTGGACCCTAAACCGTCCCCGTCCCCTAAACCTAACCCTAACCCTAGCCCGAACCCTAAACCTAACACTTCCCCAAAGCCTGACTCTCAACCGTCCCATAATACTAACCCGTACGCTAACACTAACCCGCGCCCTCACACGTACTCTACCCCTAAAGCGTTGTCGTACCCTCACCTGCACCCTAAACCGTCCCTGTCCCCAACCCTAAACCTAGCCCGAACACTAACCCTAACCCTTTCCCGAAGCCTGACCCTCAACCTTCCCCTAATCCTAACTCGTACGCTAACACTAACCCGCGCCCTCACACGTACGCTCCCACTAAAGCGTTGTGTACCCTCACCTGGACCCTAAACCGTCCCCGTTCCCTAACCCTAACCCTAGCCCGAACCCTAACCCTAACACTTCCCCGAAGCCTGACCCTCACCCGTCCCCTAATCCTAACCCGTACGCTAACATTAACCCGCGCCCTCAAACGTACGCTCCCCCTAAAGCGTTGTCGTACCCTCACCTGGACCCTAAACCGTCCCCATCCCCTAACCCTAACCCTAGCCCGAACCCTAACCCTAACACTTCCCTGAAGCCTGACCCTCACCCGTCCCCTATTCCTAACCCCTACGCTAAAACTAACCCGCGCTCTCACACATACGCTCCCCCTAAAGCGTTGTCGTACCCTCACCTGGACCCTAAACCGTCCGCATCCCCTAAACCTAACCCTAGCCCGAACCCTAACCCTAACCCTTCCCCGAAGCCTGACCCTCACCCGTCCCCTAATCCTAACCCGTATGCTAACACTAACTCGCGCCCTCACACGTACGCTCCGCCTAAAGCGTTGTCGTACCCTCACCTGGACCCTAAACCGTCCCCGTCCCCTAACCCTAAACCTAGCTCGAACTCTAAACCTAACCCTTCCCCGAAGCCTGACCCTCACACGTCCCCTAATCCTAACCCGTACGCTAACACTAACCCACGCCCTCACACGTACTCTCCCCCTAAAGTGTTGTCGTACCCTCACCTGGACCGTAAACCGTCCCCGTCCCCTAAAGCTAGCCCGAACAATAACCCTAACCCTTCCCCGAAGCGTGACCCTCACCCGTCCCCTAATCCTAACCCGTACGCTAACACTAACCCGTGCCCTCACACGTACGCTCCCCCTAAAGCGTTGTCGTACCCTCACCTGGACCCTAAACCGTCCCCGTCCCCTAAACCTAACTCTAGCCCGAACCCTAACCCTAACCCTTCCCCGAAGCCTGACCCTCACCCGTCCCCTCATCCTAACCCGTACGCTAACACTAACCCGTGCCCTCACACATACGCTCCACCTAAAGCGTTTTCGTACCCTCACCTGGACCCTAAACCGTCCCCGTCCCCTAACCCTAACCCTAGCCCGAACCCTAAACCTAACCCTTCCCCGAAGCCTGACCCTCACCCGTCCCCTCATCCTAACCCGTACGCTAACACTAACCCGCGCCCTCACACCTACGCTCCCCTTAAAGCGTTGTCATACCCTCACCTGGACCCTAAACCATCCCCGTCCCCTAACCCTAACCCTAGAGCGAACCCTAACCCTAAACCTTCCCAGAGCCTGACCCTCACCCGTACCCTAATCCTAACCCGTACACTAACACTAACCCGCGCCCTCACACGTACGCTCCCCCAAAGCGTTGTCGTACCCTCACCTGGACCCTAAAACGTCCCCGTCCCCTAACCCTAACCCTAGCCCGAACCCTAACCCTAACACTTCTCCGAAGCCTGACCCTCACCCGTCCCCTAATCCTAACCAGTACATTAACACTAACCCGTGCCCTCACACGTACACTCCCCCTAAAGCGTTGTCGTACCCTCATCTGGACCCTAAACCGTCCCCGTCCCCTAACCGTAACCCTAGCCCGAACCCTAACCCTAACCCTTCCCCGAAGCCTGACCCTCAACCGAGCCTAATCCTAACCCGTACGCTAACACTAACCCGTGCCCTCACACGTACGTTCCCCCTAAAGCGTTGTCGTACCCTCACCTGGACCCTAAACCGTCCCCGTCTCCTAACCCTAACCCTAGCCCGAACCCTGACCCTAACCCTTCCCCGAAGCCTGACCCTCACCCGTCCCCTAATCCTAACCCGTACGCTAACACTAACCCACGCCCTGACACGTACGCTCCCCCTAAAGCGTTGTCGTACCCTCACCTGGAACCTAAACCGTCCCCGTCCCCTACACCTAGCCCTAGCCCGAACCCTAACCCTAACCCTTCCCCGAAGCCTGACCCTCACCCGTCCCCTAATCCTAACCAGTACGCTAATGCTAACCCGCGCCCTCACACGTACGCTCCCCCTAAATCGTTGACGTACCCTCACCTGGACCCTAAACCGTCCCCGTCCCCTAACACTAACCCTAGCACAAACCCTAACTGTATCCCTTCCCCGAAGCCTGACCCTAACCAGTCCCCTAATTCTAACCCTTACGCTAACAGTAACCCACGCCCTCACACGTACGCTCCCCCTAAAGCGTTGTCGTACCCTCACTTGGACCCTAAACCGTCCCCGTCCCCTAACCCTAACCCTAGCCCGAACCCTAAACCTAACACTTCCCCGAATCCTGACCCTCACCCGTCCCCTAATCCTAACCCGTACGCTAACACTAACCCACGCCCTCACACGTACGCTCCCCCTAAAGTGTTGTCGTACCCTCACCTGGACCCTAAACCGTCCTCGTCTTCTAACCCTAACCCTCTCCTGAAACCTAACCCTAACTCTTCCCCGAAGTCTGACCCTCACCCGTCACAGAATCCTAAACCGTACGCTAACACTAACCCACGCCCTCACACGTACGCTCCCCCTAAAGCGTTGTCGTACCCTCACCTGGACGCTATACCGTCCCCGTCCCCTAACCATAACCCTAGCCCAAACCCTAACCCTAACACTTCCCCGAAGCCTGACCCTCACCTGTCCCCTAATCCTAACCCGTACGCTAACACTAACCCGCGCCCTCACACGTACTTTCCCCCTAAAGCGTTGTCGTACCCTCACTTGGACCCTAAACCGTCCCCATCCCCTAACCCTAACCCTAGCCCGAACCCTAACCCTAACCCTTCCCCGAAGCCTGACCCTCACCCGTCCCATATTCCTAACCCGTACGCTAAAGCTAACCCGCGCCCTCACACGTACGCTCCCCCTAAAGCGTTGTCGTACCCTCACCTGGACCCTAAACCGTCCCCGTCCCCTAACCCGAACCCTAGCCCGAACCCTAACCCTAACCCTTCCCCGAAGCCTGACCCTCACCCGTCCCCTAATCGTAACCCGTACGCTAACACTAACCCGCGCCCTCACACGTACGCTCCCCCTAAAACGTTGTCGTACCCTCACCTGGACCCTAAACCGTCCCCATCCCCTAACCCTAACCCTAGCACGAACCCTAACCCTAACCCTTCCCCGAAGCCTGACCCTCACCCATCCCCTAATCCTAACCCGTACGCTAACACTAACCCATGCCCACACACGTACGCTCCCCCTAAAGCGTTGTCGTACCCTCACCTGGACCCTTAACCGTCCCCGTCCCCTAACCCTAACTCTAGCCCGAACCCTAACCCTAACCTTTCCCCGAAGCCTGACCCTCACCCGTCCCCTCATCCTAACCCGTACGCTAATACTAACCCGCGCCCTCACACGTACGCTCCCCTTAAAGCGTTGTCATACCATCACCTGGACCCTAAACCGTCCCCGTCCCCTAAACCTAACCCTAACCCTAGCCCGAACCCTAAACCTAACACTTCCCCAAAGCCTGACTCTCAACCGTCCCATAATACTAACCCGTACGCTAACATAACCCGCGCCCTCACACGTACTCTACCCCTAAAGCGTTGTCGTACCCTCACCTGCACCCTAAACCGTCCCTGTCCCCAACCCTAAACCTAGCCCGAACACTAACCCTAACCCTTCCCCGAAGCCTGACCCTCAACCTTCCCCTAATCCTAACTCGTACGCTAACACTAACCCGCGCCCTCACACGTATGCTCCCACTAAAGCGTTGTGTACCCTCACCTGGACCCTAAACCGTCCCCGTTCCCTAACCCTAACCCTAGCCCGAACCCTAACCCTAACACTTCCCCGAAGCCTGACCCTCACCCGTCCCCTAATCCTAACCCGTACGCTAACATTAACCCGCGCCCTCAAACGTACGCTCCCCCTAAAGCGTTGTCGTACCCTCACCTGGACCCTAAACCGTCCCCATCCCCTAACCCTAACCCTAGCCCGAACCCTAACCCTAACACTTCCCTGAAGCCTGACCCTCACCCGTCCCCTATTCCTAACCCCTACGCTAAAACTAACCCGCGCTCTCACACATACGCTCCCCCTAAAGCGTTGTCGTACCCTCACCTGGACCCTAAACCGTCCGCATCCCCTAAACCTAACCCTAGCCCGAACCCTAACCCTAACCCTTCCCCGAAGCCTGACCCTCACCCGTCCCCTAATCCTAACCCGTATGCTAACACTAACTCGCGCCCTCACACGTACGCTCCGCCTAAAGCGTTGTCGTACCCTCACCTGGACCCTAAACCGTCCCCGTCCCCTAACCCTAACCCTAGCCCGAACCCTAACCCTAACCCTTCCCCGAAGCCTGACCCTCACCCGTCCCCTAATCCTAACCCGTACGCTAACACTAACCCGCGCCCTCACACGTACGCTCCCCCTAAAGCGTTGTCGTACCCTCACCTGGACCCTAAACCGTCCCCGTCCCCTAACCCTAAACCTAGCTCGAACTCTAAACCTAACCCTTCCCCGAAGCCTGACCCTCACACGTCCCCTAATCCTAACCCGTACGCTAACACTAACCCACGCCCTCACACGTACTCTCCCCCTAAAGTGTTGTCGTACCCTCACCTGGACCGTAAACCTTCCCCGTCCCCTAACGCTAGCCCGAACAATAACCCTAACCCTTCCCCGAAGCGTGACACTCACCCGTCCCCTAATCCTAACCCGTACGCTAACACTAACCCGTGCCCTCACACGTACGCTCCCCCTAAAGCGTTGTCGTACCCTCACCTGGACCCTAAACCGTCCCCGTCCCCTAACCCTAACTCTAGCCCGAACCCTAACCCTAACCCTTCCCCGAAGCCTGACCCTCACCCGTCCCCTCATCCTAACCCGTACGCTAACACTAACCCGTGCCCTCACACGTACGCTCCACCTAAAGCGTTTTCGTACCCTCACCTGGACCCTAAACCGTCCCCGTCCCCTAACCCTAACCCTAGCCCGAACCCTAAACCTAACCCTTCCCCGAAGCCTGACCCTCACCCGTCCCCTCATCCTAACCCGTACGCTAACACTAACCCGCGCCCTCACACCTACGCTCCCCTTAAAGCGTTGTCATACCCTCACCTGGACCCTAAACCATCCCCGTCCCCTAACCCTAACCCTAGACCGAACCCTAACCCTAAACCTTCCCAGAGCCTGACCCTCACCCGTCCCCTAATCCTAACCCGTACACTAACACTAACCCGCGCCCTCACACGTACGCTCCCCCAAAGCGTTGTCGTACCCTCACCTGGAACCTAAAACGTCCCCGTCCCTTAACCCTAACCCTAGCCCGAACCCTAACCCTAACACTTCCCCGAAGCCTGACCCTCATCCGTCCCCTAATCCTAACCGGTACACTAACACTAACCCGTGAGCTCACACGTACACTCCCCCTAAAGCGTTGTCGTACCCTCACCTGGACCCTAAACCGTCCCCGTCCCCTAACCCTAACCCTAGCCCGAACCCTAACCCTAACCCTTCCCCGAAGCCTGACCCTCAACCGAGCCTAATCCTAACCCGTACGCTAACACTAACCCGCGCCCTCACACGTACGCTCCCCCTAAAGCGTTGTCGTACCCTCACCTGGACCCTAAACCGTCCCCGTCTCCTAACCCTAACACTAGCCCGAACCCTAACCCTAACCCTTCCCCGAAGCCTGACCCTCACCCGTCCCCTAATCCTAACCCGTACGCTAACACTAACCCACGCCCTCACACGTACGCTCCCCCTAAAGCGTTGTCGTACCCTCACCTGGAACCTAAACCGTCCCCGTCCCCTAACACTAACCCTAGCACAAACCCTAACTGTATCCCTTCCCCGAAGCCTGACCCTAACCAGTCCCCTAATCCTAACCCTTACGCTAACAGTAACCCACGCCCTCACACGTACGCTCCCCCTAAAGCGTTGTCGTACCCTCACTTGGACCCTAAACCGTCCCCGTCCCCTAACCCTAACCCTAGCCCGAACCCTAAACCTAACACTTCCCCGAAGCCTGACCCTCACCCGTCCCCTAATCCTAACCCGTACGCTAACACTAACCCACGCCCTCACACGTACGCTCCCCCTAAAGTGTTGTCGTACCCTCACCTGGACCCTAAACCGTCCTCGTCTTCTAACCCTAACCCTCTCCTGAAACCTAACCCTAACTCTTCCCCGAAGTCTGACCCTCACCCGTCACAGAATCCTAAACCGTACGCTAACACTAACCCGCGCCCTCAAACGTACGCCCCCCCTAAAGCGTTGTCCTACCCTCACCTGGACCCTAAACCGTCCCCATCCCCTAACCCTAACCCTAGCCCGAACCCTAACCCTAACACTTCCCCGAAGCCTGACCCTCACCCGTCCCCTATTCCTAACCCGTACGCTAAAACTAACCCGCGCTCTCACACGTACGCTCCCCCTAAAGCGTTGTCGTACCCTCACCTGGACCCTAAACCGTCCGCATCCCCTAAACTTAACCCTAGCCCGAACCCTAACCCTAACCCTTCCCCGAAGCCTGACCCTCACCCGTCCCCTAATCCTAACCCGTATGCTAACACTAACTCGCGCCCTCACACGTACACTCCGGCTAAAGCGTTGTCGTACCCTCACCTGGACCCTAAACCGTCCCCGTCCCCTAACCCTAACCCTAGCCCGAACCCTAACCCTAACACTTCCCCGAAGCCTGACCCTCGCCCGTCCCCTCATCCTAACCCGTACGCTAACACTAACCCACGCCCTCACACGTACGCTCCCCCTAAAGTGTTGTCGTACCCTCACCTGGACCCGAAACCGTCCTCGTCTTCTAACCCTAACCCTCTCCTGAAACCTAACCCTAACTCTTCCCCGAAGTCTGACCCTCACCCGTCACAGAATCCTAAACCGTACGCTAACACTAACCCACGCCCTCACACGTACGCTCCCCCTAAAGCGTTGTCGTACCCTCAACTGGACCCTATACCGTCCCCGTCCCCTAACCCTAACCCTAGCCCAAACCCTAACCCTAACACTTCCCCGAAGCCTGACCCTCACCCGTCCCCTAATCCTAACCCGTACGCTAACACTAACCCGCGCCCTCACACGTACTTTCCCCCTAAAGTGTTGTCGTACCCTCACTTGGACCCTAAACCGTCCCCATCCCCTAACCCTAACCCTAGCCCGAACCCTAACCCTAACCCTTCCCCGAAGCTTGACCCTCACCCGTCCCATATTCCTAACCCGTACGCTAAAGCTAACCCGCGCCCTCACACGTACGCTCCCCCTAAAGCGTTGTCGTACCCTCACCTGGACCCTAAACCGTCCCCATCCCCTAAACATAACCCTAGCCCGAACCCTAACCCTAACCCTTCCCCGAAGCCTGACCCTCACCCATCCCCTAATCCTAAGCCGTACGCTAAGACTAACTCCCGCCCTCACACGTACGCTCCCCCTAAAGCGTTGTCGTACCCTCACCTGGACCCTAAACCGTCCCCGTCCCCTAACCCGAACCCTAGCCCGAACCCTAACCCTAACTCTTCCCCGAAGCCTGACCCTCACCCGTCCCCTAATCGTAACCCGTACGCTAACACTAACCCGCGCCCTCACACGTACGCTCCCCCTAAAACGTTGTCGTACCCTCACCTGGACCCTAAACCGTCCCCATCCCCTAACCCTAACCCTAGCACGAACCCTAAACCTAACACTTCCCCAAAGCCTGACTCTCAACCGTCCCATAATACTAACCCGTACGCTAACACTAACCCGCGCCCTCACACGTACTCTACCCCTAAAGCGTTGTCGTACCCTCACCTGCACCCTAAACCGTCCCTGTCCCCTAACCCTAAACCTAGCCCGAACCCTAACCCTAACCCTTCCCCGAAGCCTGACCCTGAACCTTCCCCTATCCTAACTCGTACGCTAACACTAACCCGCGCCCTCACACGTATGCTCCCACTAAAGCGTTGTGTACCCTCACCTGGACCCTAAACCGTCCCCGTTCCCTAACCCTAACCCTAGCCCGAACCCTAACCCTAACACTTCCCCGAAGCCTGACCCTCACCCGTCCCCTAATCCTAACCCGTACACTAACACTAACCCGTGCCCTCACACGTACGCTCCCCCTAAAGCGTTGTCGTACCCTCACCTGGACCCTAAACCGTCCCCGTCCCCTCACCCTAACCCTAGCCCGAACCCTAACCCTAACACTTCCCCGAAGCCTGACCCTCACCCGTCCCCTAATCCTAACCCGTACGCTAACACTAACCCGCGCCCTCACACGTACGCTCACCCTAAAGCGTTGTCGTACCCTCACCTGGAACCTAAACCGTCCCCATCCCCTAACCCTAACCCTAGCCCGAACCCTAACCCTAACCCTTCCCCGAAGCCTGACCCTCACCCGTCCCCTAATCCTACACAGTACGCTAACGCTAACCCGCGCCCTCACACGTACGCTCCCCCTAAATCGTTGTCGTACCCTCACCTGGACCAGAAACCGTCCCCGTCCCCTAACCCTAAACCTAGCTCGAACTCTAAACCTAACCCTTCCCCGAAGCCTGACCCTCACACGTCCCCTAATCCTAACCCGTACGCTAACACTAACCAACGCCCTCACACGTACTCTCCCCCTAAAGTGTTGTCGTACCCTCACCTGGACCCTAAACCGTCCCCGTCCACTAACCCTAGCCAGAACCCTAACCCTAACCCTTCCCCGAAGCCTGACCCTCACCAGTCCCCTAATCCTAACCCTTACGCTAACGCTAACCCGCGCCCTCACACGTACGCTCCCCCTAAAGTGTTGTCGTACCCTCACCTGGACCCTAAACCGTCCCCGTCCCCTAACCCTAACCCTAGCCCGAACACTAAACCTAACACTTCCCCCAAGCCTGACCCTCACCCGTCCCCTAATCGTAACCCGTACGCTAACACTAACCCGCGCCCTCACACGTACGCTCCCCCTAAAGCGTTGTCGTACCCTTACCGGGACCCTAAACCGTCCCTGTCCCCTAAACGTAACCATAACCCTAGCCCGAACCCTAACCCTAACACTTCCCCGAAGCCTGAACCTCACACTTCCCCTAATCGTAACTCGTACGCTAACACTAACCCGCGCCCTCACACGTACGCTCCCCCTAAAGCGTTGTCGTATCCACACCTGGACCCTAAACCGTCCGCCTCCCCTAACCCTAACCCTAGCCCAAACACTAACCCTAACCATTCCCCAAAGCCTGACCCTCACCCGAGACTAATCCTAACCCGTACGCTAACACAAACCCGCGCCCTCACACGTACGCTCCCCCTAAGGCGTTCTCGTACCCTCACCTGGACCCTAAACCGTCCCCGTCCCCTAACCCTAACCCTAGCCCGAACCCTAAACCTAACCCTTCCCCGAAGCCTGACCCTCAACCGTCCCCTAATCCTAACCCGTACGGTAACATTAACCCGCGCCCTCACACGTACGCTACCCCTAAAGCGTTGTCGTACCCTCACCTGGACCCTAAAACGTCCCCGTCCCCTAAACCTAACCCTAACCCTAGCCCGAACCCTTATCCTAACCCTTCCCCAAAGCCTGACTCTCAACCGTCCCCTAATACTAACCCGTACGCTAACACTAACCCGCGCCCTCACACGTACACTACCTCTAAAGCGTTGTCGTACCCTCACCTGGACTCTAAACCGTCCCCGTCCCCTAACCCTAACCCTAGCCCGAATCCTAACCCTAACCCTTCCCCGAAGCCTGACCCTCACCCGTCCCGTAATCCTAAACCGTACGCTAACACTAACCCGCGCCCTCACAGATACGCTCCCCCTAAAGCATTGTCGTACCCTCACCTGGACCCTAAACCATCCCCGTCCCCTAAACCTAACCCTAACCCTAGCCCGAACCATAAACCTAACCCTTCCCCAAAGCCTGACTCTCAAACGTCCCCTAATACTAACCCGTACGCTAACACTAACCCGCGCCCTCACACGTACACTACCCCTAAAGCGTTGTCGTACCCTCACCTGGACCCTAAACCGTCCCCGTCCCTTAACCCTAGCCCTAGCCCGAACCGTAACCCTAAAACTTCCCCGAAGCCTGAACCTCACCCTTCCCCTATTCCTAACCCGTACGCTAAGACTAACCCATGCCCTCACACGTACGCTCCCCCTAAAGCGTTGTCGTACACTCACCTGGACCCTAAACCGTCCCCGTCCCCTAACCCTAGCCCTAGCCCGAACCGTAACCCTAAAACTTCCCCGAAGTCTGAACCTCACCCTTCCCCTATTCCTAACCCGTACGCTAAGACTAACCCATGCCCTCACACGTACGCTCCCCCTAAAGCGTTGTCGTACACTCATTTGGACCCTAAATCGTCCCCTAACCCTAACCCTAACCCTAGCCCGAATCCTAACCCTAACCCTTCCCCGAAGCCTGACCCTCACCCATCTCCTAATCCTAACCCGTACGCTAACACTAACCCGCGCCCTCACACATACGCTCCCACTAAAGCGTTGTCGTACCCTCACCTGGAACCTAATCCGTCCCCGTCCCCTAAACCTAACCCTAGCCCGAACCCTAACCCTAACCCTTCCCCGAAGCCTGACCCTCACCCGTCCCCTAATCCTAAACCGTACGCTAACATTAACCCGCGCCCTCACACGTACGCTACCCCTAAAGCGTTGTCGTACCTTCACCTGGACCCTAAACCGTCCCCGTCCCCTAAACCTAACCCTAACCCTAGCCCGAACCCTAAAACTAACCCTTCCCCAAAGCCTGACTCTCAAACGTCCCCTAATACTAACACGTACGCTAACACTAACCCGCGCCCTCACACGTACACTACCCCTAAAGCGTTGTCATACCCTGACCTGGACCCTAAACCGTCCGCGTCCCCTAAACCTAACCCTAACCCTAGCCCGAACCCTAATCCTAACCCTTCCCCAAAGCCTGACTCTCAACCGTCCCCTAATACTAACCCGTACGCTAATACTAACCCGCGCCCTCACACGTACACTACCCCTAAAGCGTTGTCGTACCCTCACCTGGACTGTAAACCGTCCCCGTCCCCTAACCCTAGCCCGAACCGTAACCCTAAAACTTCCCCGAAGCCTGAACTTCACCCTTCCCCTATTCCTAACCCGTACGCTAAGACTAAACCATGCCCTCACACGTACGCTCCCCCTAAAGCGTTGTCGTACCCTCACCTGGACCCTAAACCGTCCGCGTCCCCTAAACCTAACCCTAACCCTAGCCCGAACCCTAATCCTAAACCTTCCCCAAAGCCTGACTCTCAACCGTCCCCTAATACTAACCCGTACGCTAACACTAACCCGCGCCCTCACACGTACACTACCCCTAAAGCGTTGTCGTACCCTCACCTGGACTCTAAACCGTCCCCGTCCTCTAACCCTAGCCCGAACCCTAACCCTAACACTTCCCCGAAGCCTGACCCTCACCCGTCCCCTAATCCTAACCCGTACGCTAACATTAACCCGCGCCCTCACACGTACGCTACCTCTAAAGCGTTGTCGTACCCTCACCTGGACCCTAAACCGTCCCCGTCCCCTAAACCTAACCCTAACCCTAGCCCGAACCCTAAACCTAACCCTTCCCCAAAGCCTGACTCTCAAACGTCCCCTAATACTAACACGTACGCTAACACTAACCCGCGCCCTCACACGTACACTACCCCTAAAGCGTTGTCGTACCCTCACCTGGACCCTAAATCGTCCCCGTCCCCTAACCCTAGCCCTAGCCCGAACCGTAACCCTAAAACTTCCCCGAAGCCTGAACCTCACCCTTCCCCTATTCCTAACCCGTACGCTAAGACTAACCCATGCCCTCACACGTACGCTCCCCCTAAAGCGTTGTCGTACACTCACCTGGACCCTAAACCGTCCCCGTCCCCTAACCCTAACCCTAGCCCGAATCCTAACCCTAACCCTTCCCCGAAGCCTGACCCTCACCCGTCCCCTAATCCTAACCCGTACGCTAACACTAACCCGCACCCTCACACATACGCTCCCCCTAAAGCGTTGTCGTACCCTCACCTGGAAGCTAAACCGTCCCCGTCCCCTAAACCTAACCCTAACCCTAGCCCGAACCATAAACCTAAGCCTTCCCCAAAGCCTGACTCTCAAACGTCCCCTAATACTAACACGTACGCTAACACTAACCCGCGCCCTCACACGTACACTACCCCTAAAGCGTTGTCGTACCCTGACCTGGACCCTAAACCGTCTGCGTCCCCTAAACCTAACCCTAACCCTAGCCGGAACCCTAATCCTAACCCTTCCCCAAAGCCTGACTCTCAACCGTCCCCTAATACTAACCCGTACGCTAACACTAACTGCGCCCTCACACATACGCTCCCCCTAAAGCGTTGTCGTACCCTCACCTGGAACCTAAACCGTCCCCGTCCCCTAAACCTAACCCTAGCCCGAACCCTAACCCTAACCCTTCCCCGAAGCCTGACCCTCACCCGTCCCCTAATCCTAACCCGTACGCTAACATTAACCCGCGCCCTCACACGTACGCTCCCCCTAAAGCGTTGTCGTACCCTCACCTGGACCCTAAACCGTCCCCGTCCCCTAAACCTAACCCTAACCCTAGGCCGAACCATAAACCTAAGCCTTCCCCAAAGCCTGACTCTCAAACGTCCCCTAATACTAACACGTACGCTAACACTAACCCGCGCCCTCACACGTACACTACCCCTAAAGCGTTGCCGTACCCTGACCTGGACCCTAAACCGTCCGCGTCCCCTAAACCTAATCCTAACCCTAGCCCGAACCCTAATCCTAACCCTTCCCCAAACCCTGACTCTCAACCGTCCCCTAATACTAACCCGTACGCTAACACTAACCGCGCCCTCACACGTACACTACCCCTAAAGCGTTGTCGTACCCTCACCTGGACTCTAAACCGTCCCCGTCCCCTAACCCTAGCCCGAACCGTAACCCTAAAACTTCCCCGAAGCCTGAACCTCACCCTTCCCCTATTCCTAACCCGTACGCTAAGACTAACCCATGCCCTCACACGTACGCTCCCCCTAAAGCGTTGTCGTACACTCACCTGGACCCTAAACCTTCCCCGTCCCGTAACCCTAACCCTAGCCCGAATCCTAACCCTAACCCTTCCCCGAAGCCTGACCCTCACCCGTCCCCTAATCCTAACCCGTACGCTAACATTAACCCGCGCCCTCACACGTACGCTCCCCCTAAAGCGTTGTCGTACCCTCACCTGGACCCTAAACCGTCCCCGTCCCCTAAACCTAACCCTAACCCTAGGCCGAACCATAAACCTAAGCCTTCCCCAAAGCCTGACTCTCAAACGTCCCCTAATACTAACACGTACGCTAACACTAACCCGCGCCCTCACACGTACACTACCCCTAAAGCGTTGCCGTACCCTGACCTGGACCCTAAACCGTCCGCGTCCCCTAAACCTAATCCTAACCCTAGCCCGAACCCTAATCCTAACCCTTCCCCAAACCCTGACTCTCAACCGTCCCCTAATACTAACCCGTACGCTAACACTAACCGCGCCCTCACACGTACACTACCCCTAAAGCGTTGTCGTACCCTCACCTGGACTCTAAACCGTCCCCGTCCCCTAACCCTAGCCCGAACCGTAACCCTAAAACTTCCCCGAAGCCTGAACCTCACCCTTCCCCTATTCCTAACCCGTACGCTAAGACTAACCCATGCCCTCACACGTACGCTCCCCCTAAAGCGTTGTCGTACACTCACCTGGACCCTAAACCTTCCCCGTCCCGTAACCCTAACCCTAGCCCGAATCCTAACCCTAACCCTTCCCCGAAGCCTGACCCTCACCCGTCCCCTAATCCTAACCCGTACGCTAACATTAACCCGCGCCCTCACACGTACGCTCCCCCTAAAGCGTTGTCGTACCCTCACCTCGACCCTAAACCGTAACCATCCCTAACACTAACCCTAGCCCGAACCCTAACCCTAACCCTTCCCCGAATCCTGACCCTGACCCGTCCTCTATTCCTAACCTGTACGCTAAAACTTACCCATGCCCTCACATGTACTCTCCCCCTAAAGCGTGTCGTACCCTCACCTCGACCCTAAACCTTCCCGTCACCTAACACTAACCCTAGCCCGAACCCTAACCCTAACCCTTCCCCGAAGCCTGACCCTCAACCGTCCCCTAATCCTAACCCGTACGCTAACACTAACACGCGCCCTCACACGTACACTCCCCCTAAAGCGTTGTCATACCCTCACCTGGACCCTAAACCGTCCCCGTCCCCTAACCCTAACCCTAGCCCAAACCCGAACTCTAACCCTTCCCCGGAGCCTGACCCTCACAAGTACCCTAATCCTAACACGTACACTAACACTAACCCACACCCTCAAACGTACGCTCCCCCTAAAGCGTTTTCTTACCCACACCTGGACCCTAAACCGTCCACGTCCCCTAACCCTAACCCTAGCCCGAACCCTAACCCTAATCTTTCCCCGAAGCCTGACCTTCTCCCGTCCCCTAATCCTAACCCGTACGCTAACACTAACGCACGCCCTCAAACGCACGTGCCCCCTAAAGCGTTGCATACCCTCACCAGGACCCTAAACCGTCCCCGTCCCCTAAACCTAACCCTAGCCCGAACCCTAACCCTAAACCATCCCCGAAGCCTGAACCTCAACCGTCCCCTAATCCTAAACTGTACGGTAACACTAACCCGCGCACTCACACGTACGCTCCCCCAAAAGCGTTGTCGTACATTCACCTGGACTCTAAGCCGTCCCTGTCCCCTAACCCTAACCCTATCCCGAACCCTAAACCTAACCCTTCCCCAAAGCCTGACCCTCACCCGTCCCCTCATCCTAACCCGTACGCTAACACTAACCCGCACCCTCACACGTATGCTCCCCCTAAAGGGTTGTCGTACCCTCACCTGGACCCTAAACCGTCCCCGTCCCTAAACCTAACCCTAACCCTAGCCCGAACCCTAACCCTAACCCTTCCCCAAAGCCTGACACTCACCCGTCCCCTAATCCTAACCCGTACGCTAACCCTAACCCGCGCCCTCACACGTACGCTCCCCCTAAAGCGTTGTCGTACCCTCACCTGGACCCTAAACCGTCCCCATCCCCTAAACCTAACCCTAGCCCGAACCCTAACCCTAAACCTTCCCCGAACCCTGACCCTGACCCGTCCCCTAATTCTAACCTGTAAGCTAACACTAAACCGCGCCCTCACACGTACGCTCCCCCTAAAGCGTTGTCGTACCCTCACCTGGACCCTAAACCGTCCCCGTCCCCTAAGCCTAACCCTCGCCCGAACCTTAACCGAAACCCTTCCCCGAAGCCAGACCCCCACCCGTCCCCTAATCCTAGCCCGTACGTTGAAACTAAACCGCGTCCTCACACGTACGCTCCCCCTAAAGCGTTGTCGTACCCTCATCTGGACACTAAACAGTCCCCGTCCCCTATCCCTAACCCTAGCCCGAACCCTAACCCTAACCATTCCCCGAAGCCTGACCCTCACCCGTCCCCTAATCCTAACCCGTACACTAACACTAACCCGTGCCCTCACACGTACGTTCCCCCTAAAGCGTTGTCATACCCTGACCTGGACCCTAAACCGTCCCCGTCCCCTAACCCTAACCCTACCCCGAACCCTAACCCTAACCCTTCCCCGAGGCCTGACCCTCACCCGTCCCCTAATCCTAACCCGTACGCTAACACTAACCCGCGCCCTCACACGTACTCTACCCCTAAAGTGTTGTCGTACCCTCAACTGGACCCTAAACCGTCCCCGTCACCTAACCCTAACCCTAGCCCGAACCCTAACCCTAACCCTTCCCCGAAGCCTGACCCTCAACCGTCCCCTGATCCTAACCCGTACGCTAACACTAACCCGCGCCCTCACACGTACTCTACCCCAAAAGCGTTGTCGTACCCTCACCTGGACCCTAAACCGTCCCCGTCCCCTATACCTAACCCTAGCCCGAACCCTAACCCTAACCATTCCCCGAAGCCTGACACTCACCCGTCCCCTAATCCTAACCCGTACACTAACACTAACCCGTGCCCTCACACGTACGCTCCCCCTAAAGCGTTTTCGTACCCTCACCTGGACCCTAAACCGTCCCCGTCCCCTAACCCTAACCCTAGCCCGAACCCTAAACCTAAAAGTTCCCCGAAGCCTGACCCTCACCCGTCCCCTAATCCTAACCCGTACGCTAAAACTAACCCGCGCCCTCACACGTACGCTCCCCCTAAAGCGTTGTCGTACACTCACCGGGACCCTAAACCGTCCCCGTCCCCTAACTTTAACCCTAGATCGAACCCTAACCCTAACCCTTCCCCGAAGCCTGACCCTCACCCGTCCCTTAATCCTAGCCCGTACGTTGAAACTAACCCGCGCCCTCAATCGTACGCTCCCCCTAAAGCGTTGTCGTACCCTCACCTGGACGCTAAAACGTCCCCGTACCCTAACCCTAACCCTAGCCCGAACCCTAACCCAAACACTTCCCCGAAGCCTGACCCTCACCCGTCCCCTTATCCTAACACGTACGCTAACAATAATCCGTGCCCTCACACGTACGCTCCCCCTAAAGCGTTGTCGTACCCTCACCTGGACGCTAAAACGTCCCCGTACCCTAACCCTAACCCTAGCCCGAACCCTAACCCAAACACTTCCCCGAAGCCTGACCCTCACCCGTCCCCTTATCCTAACACGTACGCTAACAATAATCCGTGCCCTCACACGTACGCTCCCCCTAAAGCGTTGTCGTACCCTCACCTGGACTCTAAACCGTCCCCGTCCCCTAACCCTAACCCTAGCCCGAGCCCTAACCCTAACACTTCCCCAATGCCTTCCCCTCACCCGTCCACTAATCCTAACCCGTACGCTAAAACTAACCCGCACCCTCACACGTATGCTCCCCCTAAAGGGTTGTCGTACCCTCACCTGGACCCTAAATCGTCCCCATCCCCTAAGCCTAACCCTAACCCTAGCCCGAACCCTAAACCTAACCCTTCCCCAAAGCCTGACTCTCAACCGTCCCCTAATACTAACCCGTACGCTAACACTAACCCGCGCCCTCACACGTACGCTCCCCCTAAAGCATTGTCGTACCCTCACCTGGACCCTAAGCCGTCCCTGTCCCCTAACCTAAACCTATCCCGAACCCTAATCCTAACCCTTCCCAAAAGCCTGACCCACATCCTTCCCCAATCCTACCCGGTACGCTAACACTAACCCACGCCCTCACACGTACGGTCCCCCTAAAGCCTTGTCGTACCCTCACCTGGATCCTGAACCGTCCCTTTCTACTAAACCTAACCCTAACCCTAGCCCGAACCCTAAACCTAACACTTCCCCAAAGCCTGACACTCAACCGTCCCCTAATCCTAACCCTTACGCTAATACTAACCGGCGCCCTCACACGTACGCTACC
The DNA here is from genome assembly GCF_949774975.1 of Lagenorhynchus albirostris. Lineage (NCBI taxonomy): Eukaryota > Metazoa > Chordata > Mammalia > Artiodactyla > Delphinidae > Lagenorhynchus > Lagenorhynchus albirostris. The sequence continues at coordinate 52,624,290 of NC_083098.1, read as the reverse complement.
CCTAAAGCGTTGTCGTACCCTCACCTGGACCCTAAACCGTCCCCATCCCCTAAACCTAACCCTAGCCCGAAGCCTAACCCTAAAACTTCCCCGAACCCTGACCCTGACCCGTCCCCTAATCCTAACCTGTAAGCTAACACTAAGCCGCGCCCTCACACGTACGCTCCCCCTAAAGCGTTGTCGTACCATCACCTGGACCCTAAACCGTCCCCGTCCCCTAAGCCTAACCCTAGCCCGAACCTTAACCGAAACCCTTCCCGGAAGCCAGACCCCCACCCGTCCCCTAATCCAAACGCGTACGCTTACACTAACCCGCGCCCTCACACGTACGCTCCTCCTAAAGCGTTGTCGTACCCTCACCTGGACCCTAAACCGTCCCCGTCCCCAACCCTAACCCTAGCCCGCACCCTAATCCTAACACTTCCCCGAAGCCTGACCCTCACCCGTCCCCTATTCCTAACCAGTACGCTAACACTAACCCACGCCCTCACACGTACGCTCCCCCTAAAGCGTTGTCGTACCCTAACCTGGACCCTAAACTGTCCCCGTCCCCTAACCCTAACCCTAGCCCGAACACGAACCCTAACCCTTCCCCGAAGCCTGACCCTCACCCGTCCCCTAATCCTAACCCGTACGCTAACACTAACCCGCGCCTCACACGTATGTTCCCCTAAAGCGTTGTTATACCCTCACCTGGACCCTAAACCGTCCCCGTCCCCTCAACCTAACCCTAGCCCCAACCCTAAACCTAACACTTCCCCAAAGCCTGACCCTCACCCGTCCCCTAATCCTAGCCCGTAGGTTGAAAATAACCCGTGCCCTCACACGTACGCTCCCCCTAAAGCGTTGTCGTACCCTCACATGGACCCTAAACCGTCCCCGTCCCCTAAGCCAAACCCTAGCCCAAACCCTAACTGAAACCCTTCCCCGAAGCCAGACCCTCACCCGTCCCCTAATCCTAACCCGTACGCTTACACTAACCCGCGCCCTCACACTTACGCTCCCCCTAAAGCGTTGTCGTACCCTCACCTGGACCCTAAACCGTGCCCGTCCCCAACAGCAACCCTAGCCCGAACCCTAACCCTAACCCTTCCCCGAAGCCTGACACTCACCTGTCCCCTAATCCTAACCCGTACGCTAACAATAACCTGCGCCTTCACACGTACGCTCCCCTAAAGCGTTGTCATACCCTCACCTGGACCCTAAACCGTCCCCGTCCCCTAACACTAACCATAGACCGAACCCTAACCCTAACCCTTCCCCGAAGCCTGACACTCACCCGTCCCCTAATCCTAGCCCGTACGTTGAAACTAACCCGCGCCCTCACACGTACGCTCCCCCTAAAGCGTTGTCGTACCCTCACCTGGACCCTAAACAGTCCCCGTCCCCTATCCCTAACCCTAGCCCGAACCCTAACCCTAACCATTCCCCGAAGCCTGACACTCACCCGACCCTAATCCTAACCGGTACGCTAACACTAACCCGTGCCCTCACATGTACGCTCCCCCTAAAGAGTTGTCGTTCCCTCACCTGTACCCTATCCCGTCCCCTAACCCTAACCCTAGCCCGAACCCTAACATTAACCCTTCCCCGAAGACTGACCTTCACCCGTCCCCTAATCCTAACCCGTACGCTAACACTAACTCGCGCCCTCACACGTACGCTCCCCCTAAAGCGTTGTCGTACACTGACCTGGACCCTAAACCGTCCCCGTCCCCTAAACCTAACCCTAGCACGAACCCTAACCCTAACCCTTCCCCGAAGCCTGACCCTCACCCGTCCCGTAATCCTAACCCGTACGCAAACACTAACTCACGCCCTCACACGTACGCTCCCCCTAAAGCGTTGTCGTACCCTCACCTGGACCCTAAACTGTCCCCGTCCCCTAACCCTAACCCTAGCCCGAACCCTAACCCTAACCCTTCCCCGAAGCCTGACCCTCACCCGTCCCCTAATTCTAACCCGTACGCTAACACTAACCCGCGCCCTCACACGTACGCTCCCCCTAAAGCATTGTCGTACCCTCACCTGGACCCTAAACCGTCCCCGTCCCCTAACCCTAACCCTAGCCCGAACATTAACACTATCCCTTCGCCGAAGCCTGACGCTCACCCGTCCCCTAATCCTAACCCGTACGCTAACACTAACACGTGCCTCACACGTATGTTCCCCTAAAGCATTGTCGTACCCTCACATGGACACTAAACCGTCCCCGTCCCCTCAACCTAACCCTAGCCCGAACCTTAAACCTAACCCTAACCCTTCCCCGAAGCCTGACACTCACCCGTCCCCTAATCCTAACCCGTACGTTAACACTAACACACGCCTTCACACGTACGCTCCCCCTAAAGCGTTGTCGTACCCTCACCTGGACCCTAAACCGTCCCCGTCACCTAACCGTAACCCTAGCCCGAACCCTAACCCTAAGCCTTCCCCGAAGCCTGACCCTCACACGACCCTAATCCTAACCGGTACGCTAACACTAACCCGCGCCCTCACACATACGCTCCCCCTAAAGCGTTGTCGTACCGTCACCTGGACGCTAAACCGTGCCCATTCTCTAACCCTAACCCTAGCCTGAACCCTAACCCTAACCCTTCCCCAAAGCCTGACCCTCACCCGTCCCCTAATCCTAACACGTACGCTAACACTAACCCGCGCCCTCACACGTACGCGCCCCCTAAAGCATTGTCGTACCCTCACCTGGACCCTAAACTGTCCCCGTCCCCTAACCCTAACCCTAGACCAAACCCTAACCCTAACCATTCCCCGAAGCCTGACCCTCACCCGTCCCCTAATCCTAACCCGTACGCTAACCCTAACCCGCGCCCTCACACGTACGCTCCCCCTAAAGCGTTGTCGTACCCTCACCTGGACCCTAAACCGTCCCCATCCCCTAAACCTAACCCTAGCCCGAAGCCTAACCCTAAACCTTCCCCGAACCCTGACCCTGACCCGTCCCCTAATCCTAACCTGTAAGCTAACACTAATCCGCGCCCTCACACGTACGCTCCCCCTAAAGCGTTGTCGTACCCTCACCTGGACCCTAAACCGTCCCCGTCCCCTAAGCCTAACCCTCGCCCGAACCTTAACCGAAACCCTTCCCCGAAGCCAGACCCCCACCCGTCCCCTAATCCTAGCCCGTACGTTGAAACTAAACCGCGTCCTCACACGTACGCTCCCCCTAAAGCGTTGTCGTACCCTCACCTGGACACTAAACAGTCCCCGTCCCCTATCCCTAACCCTAGCCCGAACCCTAACCCTAACCATTCCCCGAAGCCTGACCCTCACCCGTCCCCTAATCCTAACCCGTACACTAACACTAACCCGTGCCCTCACACGTACGTTCCCCCTAAAGCGTTGTCATACCCTGACTTGGACCCTAAACCGTCCCCGTCCCCTAACCCTAACCCTAGCCCGAACCCTAACCCTAACCCTTCCCCGAGGCCTGACCCTCACCCGTCCCCTAATCCTAACCAGTACGCTAACACTAACCCGCGCCCTCACACGTACTCTACCCCTAAAGTGTTGTTGTACCCTCAACTGGACCCTAAACCGTCCCCGTCACCTAACCCTAACCCTAGCCCGAACCCTAACGCTAACCCTTCCCCGAAGCCTGACCCTCAACCGTCCCCTGATCCTAACCCGTACGCTAACACTAACCCGCGCCCTCACACGTACTCAACCCCAAAAGCGTTGTCGTACCCTCACCTGGACCCTAAACCGTCCCCGTCCCCTATACCTAACCCTAGCCCGAACCCTAACCCTAACCCTTCCCCGAAGCTCGACCCTCACCCGTCCCCTAATCCTAACCCGTACACTAACACTAACCCGTGCCCTCACACGTACGCTCCCCCTAAAGCGTTTTCGTACCCTCACCTGGACCCTAAACCGTCCCCGTCCCCTAACCCTAACCCTAGCCGGAACCCTAAACCTAAAAGTTCCCCGAAGCCTGACCCTCACCCGTCCCCTAATCCTAACCCGTACGCTAACACTAACCCGCGCCCTCACATGTACGCTCCCCCTAAAGCCTTATCGTACCCTCACCTGGACCCTAAACCTTCCCCGTCCCCTAACCCTAACCGTAGCCCGAACACTAATCCTAACCCTTCCCCGAAGCCTGACCCTCACCCGTCCCCTAATCCTAACCCGTACGCTAACACTAACCCGCGCCCTCACATGTACGCTCCCCCTAAAGCTTTGTCGATTCCTCACCTGGACCCTAAACAGTGTCCGTCCCCTAACCCTAACCCTAGCCGGAACACTAAGCCTAAACCTTCCCCGAAGCCTGACCCTCACCCGTCCCCTCATCCTAACCCGTACGCTAACACTAACCCGCGCCCTCACATGTACGCTCCCCCTAAAGCGTTGATGTACCCTCACCGGGACCCTAAACCGTCCCCGTCCCCTAACCCTATCCCTAGCCCGAACCATAACCCTAACCCTTCCCCGAAGCCTGACCCTCACCCGTCCCCTAATCCTAACCCGTACGCTACACTAACCCGCGCCCTCACACGTACGCTCCCCCTAAAGCGTTGTCGTATCCTCACCTGGACCCTAAACCGTCCCCGTCCCCTAACCCTAACCCTAGCCCGAACCCTAACCCTAAACCTTCCCCGAAGCCTGACCCTCACCCGTCCCCTAATCCTAACGCGTACGCTAAAACTAAACCGCGCCCTCACACGTACGCTCCCCCTAAAGCATTGTCGTACACTCACCGGGACCCTAAACCGTCCCCGTCCCCTAACTTTAACCCTAGATCGAACCCTAACCCTAACCCTTCCCCGAAGCCTGACCCTCACCCGTCCCTTAATCCTAGCCCGTACGTTGAAACTAACCCGCGCCCTCAATCGTACGCTCCCCCTAAAGCGTTGTCGTACCCTCACCTGGACGCTAAAACGTCCCCGTACCCTAACCCTAACCCTAGCCCGAACCCTAACCCAAACACTTCCCCGAAGCCTGACCCTCACCCGTCCCTTTATCCTAACACGTACGCTAACAATAATCCGTGCCCTCACACGTACGCTCCCCCTAAAGCGTTGTCGTACCCTCACCTGGACTCTAAACCGTCCCCGTCCCCTAACCCTAACCCTAGCCCGAGCCCTAACCCTAACACTGCCCCAATGCCTTCCCCTCACCCGTCCACTAATCCTAACCCGTACGCTAAAACTAACCCGCACCCTCACACGTATGCTCCCCCTAAAGGGTTGTCGTACCCTCACCTGGACCCTAAATCCTCCCCGTCCCCTAAGCCTAACCCTAACCCTAGCCCGAACCCTAAACCTAACCCTTCCCCAAAGCCTGACTCTCAACCGTCCCCTAATACTAACCCGTACGCTAACACTAACCCGCGCCCTCACACGTACGCTCCCCCTAAAGCATTGTCGTACCCTCACCTGGACCCTAAGCCGTCCCTGTCCCCTAACCTAAACCTATCCCGAACCCTAATCCTAACCCTTCCCAAAAGCCTGACCCACATCCTTCCCCAATCCTACCCGGTACGCTAACACTAACCCACGCCCTCACACGTACGCTCCCCCTAAAGCCTTGTCGTACCCTCACCTGGATCCTGAACCGTCCCTTTCTACTAAACCTAACCCTAACCCTAGCCCGAACCCTAAACCTAACACTTCCCCAAAACCTGACACTCAACCGTCCCCTAATCCTAACCCTTACGCTAATACTAACCGGCGCCCTCACACGTACGCTACCCCTAAAGCGTTGTCGTACCCTCACCTGGACCCTAAACCGTCCCCATCCCCTAAACCTAACCCTAGCCCGAAGCCTAACCCTAAAACTTCCCCGAACCCTGACCATGACCCGTCCCCTAATCCTAACCTGTAAGCTAACACTAAGCCGCGCCCTCACACGTACGCTCCCCCTAAAGCGTTGTCGTACCATCACCTGGACCCTAAACCGTCCCCGTCCCCTAAGCCTAACCCTAGCCCGAACCTTAACCGAAACCCTTCCCGGAAGCCAGACCCCCACCCGTCCCCTAATCCAAACGCGTACGCTTACACTAACCCGCGCCCTCACACGTACGCTCCTCCTAAAGCGTTGTCGTACCCTCACCTGGACCCTAAACCGTCCCCGTCCCCAACCCTAACCCTAGCCCGCACCCTAATCCTAACACTTCCCCGAAGCCTGACCCTCACCCGTCCCCTATTACTAACCAGTACGCTAACACTAACCCACGCCCTCACACGTACGCTCCCCCTAAAGCGTTGTCGTACCCTAACCTGGACCCTAAACTGTCCCCGTCCCCTAACCCTAACCCTAGCCCGAACACGAACCCTAACCCTTCCCCGAAGCCTGACCCTCACCCGTCCCCTAATCCTAACCCGTACGCTAACACTAACCCGCGCCTCACACGTATGTTCCCCTAAAGCGTTGTTATACCCTCACCTGGACCCTAAACCGTCCCCGTCCCCTCAACCTAACCCTAGCCCCAACCCTAAACCTAACACTTCCCCAAAGCCTGACCCTCACCCGTCCCCTAATCCTAGCCCGTAGGTTGAAAATAACCCGTGCCCTCACACGTACGCTCCCCCTAAAGCGTTGTCGTACCCTTACATGGACCCTAAACCGTCCCCGTCCCCTAAGCCAAACCCTAGCCCAAACCCTAACTGAAACCCTTCCCCGAAGCCAGACCCTCACCCGTCCCCTAATCCTAACCCGTACGCTTACACTAACCCGCGCCCTCACACTTACGCTCCCCCTAAAGCGTTGTCGTACCCTCACCTGGACCCTAAACCGTGCCCGTCCCCAACAGCAACCCTAGCCCGAACCCTAACCCTAACCCTTCCCCGAAGCCTGACACTCACCTGTCCCCTAATCCTAACCCGTACGCTAACAATAACCTGCGCCTTCACACGTACGCTCCCCTAAAGCGTTGTCATACCCTCACCTGGACCCTAAACCGTCCCCGTCCCCTAACACTAACCATAGACCGAACCCTAACCCTAACCCTTCCCCGAAGCCTGACACTCACCCGTCCCTTAATCCTAGCCCGTATGTTGAAACTAACCCGCGCCCTCACACGTACGCTCCCCCTAAAGCGTTGTCGTACCCTCACCTGGACCCTAAACAGTCCCCGTCCCCTATCCCTAACCCTAGCCCGAACCCTAACCCTAACCATTCCCCGAAGCCTGACACTCACCCGACCCTAATCCTAACCGGTACGCTAACACTAACCCGTGCCCTCACATGTACGCTCCCCCTAAAGAGTTGTCGTTCCCTCACCTGTACCCTATCCCGTCCCCTAACCCTAACCCTAGCCCGAACCCTAACATTAACCCTTCCCCGAAGACTGACCTTCACCCGTCCCCTAATCCTAACCCGTACGCTAACACTAACTCGCGCCCTCACACGTACGCTCCCCCTAAAGCGTTGTCGTACACTGACCTGGACCCTAAACCGTCCCCGTCCCCTAAACCTAACCCTAGCACGAACCCTAACCCTAAACCTTCCCCGAAGCCTGACCCTCACCCGTCCCGTAATCCTAACCCGTACGCAAACACTAACTCACGCCCTCACACGTACGCTCCCCCTAAAGCGTTGTCGTACCCTCACCTGGACCCTAAACTGTCCCCGTCCCCTAAACCTAACCCTAGCCCGAACCCTAACCCTAACCCTTCCCCGAAGCCTGACCCTCACCCGTCCCCTAATTCTAACCCGTACGCTAACACTAACCCGCGCCCTCACACGTACGCTCCCCCTAAAGCATTGTCGTACCCTCACCTGGACCCTAAACCGTCCCCGTCCCCTAACCCTAACCCTAGCCCGAACATTAACACTATCCCTTCGCCGAAGCCTGACGCTCACCCGTCCCCTAATCCTAACCCGTACGCTAACACTAACACGTGCCTCACACGTATGTTCCCCTAAAGCATTGTCGTACCCTCACATGGACACTAAACCGTCCCCGTCCCCTCAACCTAACCCTAGCCCGAACCTTAAACCTAACCCTAACCCTTCCCCGAAGCCTGACACTCACCCGTCCCCTAATCCTAACCCGTACGTTAACACTAACACACGCCTTCACACGTACGCTCCCCCTAAAGCGTTGTCGTACCCTCACCTGGACCCTAAACCGTCCCCGTCACCTAACCGTAACCCTAGCCCGAACCCTAACCCTAAGCTTTCCCCGAAGCCTGACCCTCACCCGACCCCTAATCCTAACACGTACGCTAACACTAACCCACGCCCTCACACGTACGTGCCCCCTAAAGCATTGTCGTACCCTCACCTGGACCCTAAACTGTCCCCGTCCCCTAACCCTAACCATAGACCGAACCCTAACCCTAACCCTTCCCCGAAGCCTGACCCTCACCCGTCCCTTAATTCTAGCCCGTACGTTGAAACTAACCCGCGCCCTCAATCGTACGCTCCCCTTAAAGCATTGTCGTACCCTCACCTGGACCCCAAACCGTCCCCGTCCCCTAACCATAACCCTATCCCGAACCCTAACCCTAAACCTTCCCCGAAGCCTGACCCTCACATGTCCCTTAATCCTAGCCCGTACGTTGAAACTAACCCGCGCCCTCACACGTACGCTCCCCCTAAAGCGTTGTCATATCCTCACCTGGACACTAAAACGTCCCCGTCCCCTAAACTTAACCCTAGCCCGAACCCTAACCCAAACCCTTCCCCGAAGCCTGACCCTCACCCGACCCCTGATCCTAACCCGTACGCTAACAATAATCCATGCCCTCACACGTACGCTCCCCCTAAAGCGTTGTCGCACCCTCACCTGGACTCTAAACCGTCCCCGTCCCTTAACCCTAACCCTAGCCCGAACCCTAACCCTAACACTTCCCCAAAGCCTGACTCTCAACCGTCCGTTAATACTAACCCGTACGCTAACACTAACCTGCGCCCTCACACGTACGCTCCCCCTAAAGCGTTGTCGTACCCTCACCTGGACCCTAAACCGTCCCCGTCCCCTAACCCTTACCCTAGCCCGAACCCTAACCCTAATTCTTGCCCGAAGCCTGACCGTCACCCGTCCCCTAATCCTAACCCGTACACTAACACTAACCCACGCCCTCACATGTACGCGCCCCCTAAAGCGTTGTCGTACCCTCACCCGGATCCTAAATCATCCCCGTCCCCTAAACCTAACCCTAGCCGGAACCCTAACCCTAACCCTTCCCCGAAGCCTGACCCTCACCCGTCCCCTAATCCTAACCCGTACGCTAACACTAACCCGCGCCCTCACACGTACGCTCCCCCTAAAGCGTTGTCGTATCCTCACCTGGACCCTACACCGTCCCCGTTCCCTAAACCTAACCCTAGACCGAACACTAAACCTAACACTTCCCCGAAGCCTGACCCTCACCCGTCCCCTAATCCTAACCCGTACGCTAACACTAACCCGCGCCCTCACACGTACGCTCCCCCTAAAGCGTTGTCGTATCCTCACCTGGACCCTAAACCGTCCCCGTCCCCTAACACTAACCCTAGCCCAAACCCTAAGCCTAACCCTTCCCCGAAGCCTGACCCTCACCCGTCCCCTAATCCTAACCTGTACGCTAACACTAACCCGCTCCCTCACACGTACGCTCCCCTTAAAGCGTTGTCGTACCCTCACCTGGACCCTAAACCGTCCCCGTCCCCTAACCCTAACCCTAGCCCGAACCCTAACCCTAACCCTTCCCCGAAGCCTGACCCTCACCCGTCCCCTAATCCTAACCCGTACGCTAAAACTAACCCGCGCTCTCACACGTACGCTCCCCCTAAAGCGTTGTCGTACACTCACCGGGACCCTAAACCGTCCCCGTCCCCTAACTTTAACCCTAGCCCGAACCCTAACCCTAACCCTTCCCCGAAGCCTGACCCTCACCCGTCCCCTAATCCTAACCAGTACGCTAACGCTAACCCGCGCCCTCACACGTACACTCCCCCTAAATCGTTGACGTACCCTCACCTGGACCCTAAACCATCCCCGTCCCCTATCCCTAACCCTAGCCCAAACCCTAACTCTAACACTTCCCCGAAGCCTGACCCTCACCAGTCCCCTAATCCTAACCCGTACGCTAACACTAACCCGCGCCCTCACACGTACGCTCCCCCTAAAGCGTTGTCGTACCCTCACCTGGACCCTAAACCGTCCCCGTCCCCTAACCCTAACCCTAGCCCGAACCCTAACCCTAAACCTTCCCCGAAGCCTGACACTCACCCGTCCCCTAATCCTAACCGGTACGCTAACACTAACCCACGCCCTCACACGTACGCTCCCCGTAAAGTGTTGTCGTACCCTCACCTGGACCCTAAACCGTCCTCGTCTTCTAACCCTAACCCTCTCACGAACCCTAACCCTAACCCTTCCCCGAATCCTGACCCTCACCCGTCACATAATCCTAACCCGTACGCTAACACTAACCCGCGCCCTCACACGTACACTCCCCGTAAAGCGTTGTCGTACCGTCACCTGGAACCTAAACCGTCCTCGTCCCCTAACCCTAGCCCGAACCCTAACCCTAACACTTCCCTGAAGCCTGACCCTGACCCATCCCCTAATCCTAAACCGTACGCTAACACTAACCCACGCCCTCACATGTACGCTCCCCCTAACGCGTTGTCGTACCCTCACCTGGACCCTAAGCCGTCCCTGTCCCCTAACCCTAACCCTATCCCGAACCCTATCCCTAACCCTTCCCCAAAGCCTGACCCTCATCCGTCACCTAATCCTACCCGGTACGCTAACACTAACCCGCGCCCTCACAGGTACGCTCCCCCTAAAGCGTTGTCGTACCCTTACCTGGACACTAAACCGTCCCCGTCCCCTAAACCTAACCCTAACCCTAGCCCGAAACCTACACGTAACACTTCCCCAAAGCCTGACTCTCAACCGTTCCCTAATACTAACCCGTACGCTAACACTAATCCGCGCCCTCACACGTACTCTACCCCTAAAGCGTTGTCGTACCCTCACCTGGACCCTAAACCGTCCCCATCCCCTAACCCTAACCCGAGCCCGAACCCTAACCCTAACCCTTCCCCGAAGCCTGACCCTCACCCGTCCCCTATTCCTAACCCGTACGCTAAAACTAACCCGCGCCCTCACACGTACGCTCCCCCTAAAGCGTTGTCGGACCCTCACCTGGACCCTAAACCGTCCCCGTCCCCTAAACCTAACCCTAACCCTAGCCCGAACCCTAATCCTAACCCTTCCCCGAAGCCTGACCCTCACCCGTCCCCTGATCCTAACCAGTACGCTAACGCTAACCCGCGCCCTCACACGTAAGCTCCCCCTAAAGCGTGGTCGTACCCTCATCTGGACCGTAAACCATCCCCGTCCCCTAACCCTAACCCTAGCTCGAACTCTAACCCTAACCATTCCCCGAAGCCTGACCCTCACACGTCCCCTAATCCTAAACCGTACGCTAACACTAACCCACGCCCTCACACGTACTCTCACCCTAAAGTGTTGTCGTACCCTCACCTGGACCCTAAACCGTCCCCGTCCCCTAAACCTAACTCTAGCTCAAACCCTAACCCTAACCCTTCCCCGAAGCTCGACCCTCACCCGTCCCCTAATCCTAACCCGTACGCTAACACTAACCCGCGCCTTCACACGTACGCTCCCTCTAAAGCGTTGTCGTACCCTCAACTGGACCCTAAACCGTCCTCGTCCCCTAACCCTAACCCTAGCCCGAACCCTAAAGCTAACACTTCCCCCAAGCCTGACCCTCACCCGTCCCCTAATCCTAACACGTACGCTAACACTAACCCTCGCCCTCACACGTACGCTCCCCTTAAAGCATTGTCGTACCCTCACCTGGACCCTAAACCGTCCTCGTCTTCTAACCCTAACCCTCTACCGAAACCTAACCTTAACACTTCCCCGAAACCTGACCCTCACCCGTCACATAATCCTAACACGTACGCTAACACTAACCCACGCCCTCACACGTACGCTCCCCCTAAAGCGTTGTCGTACCCTCACCTGGACCCTAAACCGTCCCCGTCCCCTAACCCTAACCCTAGCCCGAACCCTAACCGTAACACTTCCCCGAAGCCTGACCCTCAGCCGTCCCCTAATCCTAACCCGTACGCTACACTAACCCGCGCCCTCACACGTACGCTCCCCTTAAGCGTTGTCGTACCCTCACCTGTACCCTATAACGTCCCCGTCACCTAACCCTAACCCTAGCCCGAACCCTAACCCTAACCCTTCCCCGAAGCCTGACCCTCACCCGTCCCCTAATCCTAACCCGTACACTAAAACTAACCCGCGCCCTCACACGTACGCTCCCCATAAAGTGTTGTCGTACCCTCACCTGAACCCTAAACCGTCCCTGTCCCCTAACCCTAACCCTAGGCCGAAACCTAAACCTAACACTTCCCCGAAGACTGACCCTCACCCGTCCCCTAATCCTAACCCGTACGCTAACACTAACCCACGCCCTCACACGTACGCTCCACCTAAAGCATTGTCGTACCCTCACCTGGACCCTAAACCGTCCCCGTTCCCTAACCCTAACCCTCTCCCGAAACCTAACTGTAACCCTTCCCCAAAACCTGAGCCTCACCCGTCACATAATCCTAACACGTACGCTAACACTAACCCACGCCCTCACACGTACGCTCCCCCTTAAGCGTTGTATTACCCTCACCTGGACCCTAAACCGTCCCCGTCCCCTAACCCTAACCCTAGCACGAACACAAACCCTATCCCTTCGCCGAAGCCTAACCCTCACCCGTCCCCTAATCCTAACCCGTACGCTAAAAGTAACCCGCGCCTCACACGTATGCTCCCCCTAAAGCGTTGTCGCACCCTCACCTGTACCCTAAAACCATCCCCATCCCCTAAACCTAACCCTAGCCCCAACCCTAACCCTAACAGTTCCCAGAAGCCTGACACTCACCCGTCCCCTAATCCTAACACGTACGCCTACACTAACCCACGCCCTCAAACGTACGATCCCCCTAAAGCGTTGTCGTACCCTCACCTGGACCCTAAACCGTCCCCGTCCCCTAACCCTAACCCTAGACCGAGCCCTAACCCCAACCATTCCCCGAAGCCTGACACTCACCGGTCCCCTAATCCTAACACGTAGGCTAACACTAACCCGCTCCCTCACACGTATCCTCCCCCTAAAGCGTTGTCGTACCCTCACCTGGACCCTAAACTGTCCCCGTCCCCTAACCCTAACCCTAGCCCGAAACCTAAACCTATCCCTTCCCCGAAGCCTGACCCTCACCCGTCCCCTAATCCTAACCCGTACGCTAACACTAACCCGCGCCCTCACACGTACGCTCCCCCTAAAGCGTTGTCGTACCCTCACCTGGAACCTAAACTGTCCCCGTCCCGTAAAACTAACCCTAGCCCGAACCCTAACCCTAAACCTTACCCGAAGCCTGACCCTCACCCGTCCCCTAATCCTAACCCGTACGCTAACACTAACCCGTGCCCTCACACGTACGCTCCCCCTAAAGCGTTGTCGTACCCTCAACTGGACCCTAAACCGTCCCCGTCACATAACCCTAACCCTAGCCCGAACCCTAAACCTAACACTTCCCCGAAGCGTGACCCTCAACCGTCCCCTAATCCTAAACCGTAAGCTAACACTAACCCGCGCCCTCACACGTACGCTCCCCCTAAGCGTTGTCGTACCCTCACCTGGACCCTATACCGTCCCCGTCCCCTAACCCTAACCCTAGCCCGAACACTAACCCTATCCCTTCGCCGAAGCCTAACCCTCACCCGTCCCCTTATCCTAACCCGTACGCTAAAACTAACCCGCGCCTCACACCTATGCTCCCCATAAAGCGTTGTTGCACCCTCACCTGTACCCTAAACCGTCCCCATCCCCTAAACCTAACCCTAGCCCCAACCCTAAGCCTAACAGTTCCCAGAAGCCTGACACTCACCCGTCCCCTAATCCTAACACGTACGCTAATAGTAACCTGCGCCCTCACACGTACGCTCCCCCTAAAGCGTTGTCCTACCCTCACCTGGACCCTAAACCGTCCCCGTTCCCTAACCCTAACCCTAGCCCTAACCCTAACCCTAACACTTCCCCGAAGCCTGACCCTCACCCGTCCCCTAATCCTAACCCGTATGCTAACACTAACCCACACCCTGACACGTACGCTCCCCCTAAAGTGTTGTCGTACTCTCACCTGGACCCTAAACCGTCCCCGTCCCATAACCCTAAACCTAGCCCGAACCCTAACCCTAACCCTTCCCCGAAGCCTGACCCTCACCCGTCCCCTAATCCTAACCCGTACGCTAACACTAACCCACGGCCTCACATGTACGCTACCCCTTAAGTGTTGTCGTACCCTCACCTGGACCCTAAACCGTTCCCGTCCCCTAAACCTAACCCTAACCCTAGCCCGAACCCTAAAACTAACCCTTCCCCAAAGCCTGACTCTCAACCGTCCCCTAATACTAACCCGTACGCTAACACTAACCCACGCCCTCACACGTACGCTAACCCTAAAGCGTTGTCGTACCCTCACCTGGACCCTAAACCGTCCCCGTCCCCTAATCCTAACCCAAGCCCGAACCCTAACCCTAACCCTTCCCCGAAGCCTGACCCTCACCCTTCCCCTAATCCTAACTCGTACGCTAACACTAACCCACGCCCTCACACGTACGCTCCCCCTAAAGCGTTGTCGTATCCACACCTGTATCCTAAACCGTCCCCGTCCCCTAACCCTAACCCTAGCCCGAACCCTAACCCTAACCCTTCCCCGAAGCCTGACCCTCACCTGTCCCCTAATCCTAACCAGTACGCTAACACTAACCCGCGCCCTCACACGTACGCTCCCCAAAAGTGTTGTCGTACCCTCACGTGGACCCTAAACCGTCCCCGTCCCCTAACCCTAACCCTAGCTCGAACCCTAACCCTAAACCTTCCCTGAAGCCTGAACCTTACCCGTCCCCTAATCCAAACCCGTACGCTAACACTAACCTGCGCCCTGACACGTACGCTCCCCCTAAAGTGTTGTCGTACTCTCACCTGGACCCTAAACCGTCCCTGTCCCCTATCTCTAACCCTAGCCCGAACCCTAACCCTAACCCTTCCCCGAAGCCTGACCTTCACCCGTCCACTAATCGTAACCCGTACGCTACACTAACCCGCGCCCTCACACGTACGCTCCCCCTAAAGCATTGTCGTACCCTCACCTGGACCCTAAACCGTCCCCGTCCCCTAACCCTAACCCTAGCCCGAACCCTAACCCTAACCCTACCCGAAGCCTGACCCTCACACGTCCCCTAATCCTACCCGGTAAGCTAACACTAACCCGCGCCCTCACACGTATGCTACCCCTAAAGCGTTGTCGTACCCTCACCTGGACCCTAAACCGTCCCCGTCCCATAAACCTAACCCTAACACTAGCCCGAACCGTAAACCTATTCCTTCTCCAAAGCCTGACTCTCAACCGTCCCCTAATACTAACCCGTACGCTAACACTAACCCGCGCCCTCACACGTACGCTCCCCCTAAAGCGTTGTCGTACCCTCACCTGGACCCTAAACCGTCCCCGTCCCTAAACCTAACCCTAGCCCGAATCCTAACCCTAACCCTTCACCGAAGCCTGACCCTCACCCGTCCCCTAATCCTAAACCGTACGCTAACACTAACCTGCGCCCTCACATGTACGATCCCCCTAAAGCGTTGTCGTACCCTCACCTGGAGCCTAAGCCGTCCCCGTCCCCTAACACTTACCCTAGCCCGAACCCTAACCCTAACACTTCCCCGAAGCCTGACCCTCACCCGTCCCCTAACCCTAACACGTACGCTAACACTAACCCACGCCCTCACACGTACGCTCCCCCTAAAGCACTGTCGTACCCTCAACTGAACCCCAAACCGTCCCCGTCCCCTAACCCTTACCCTAGCCAGAACCCTACCCCTAACACTTCCCCGAAGCCTGACCCTCACCCGTCCCCTAATCCTAACCCGTACGCTAACACTAACCCACGCCCTCACACGTACCCTCCCCCTAAAGCGTTGTCGTACCCTCACCTGGACCCTAAACCGTCCCCGTCCACTAACCCTAACCCTAGCCCGAACCCTAACTCTAACGCTTCCCCGAAGCCTGACCCTCACCCGTCCCCTAATCCTAACCTGTACGCTAACACTAACCCGCGCCCTCACACGTACGCTCCCCCTAAAGCGTTGTCGTACCCTCACCTGGACCCTAAACCGTCCCCATCCCCTAACCCTAACCCTAGCCCGAACTCTAACCCTAACCCTTCCCCGAAACCTGAAACTCACCCGTCCCCTAATCCTAACCCGTACGCTACACTAACCCGCACCCTCACACGTACGCTCACCCTAAAGCGTTGTGGTACCTTCACCTGGACCCTAAGCCGTCCCTGTCCCCTAACCCGAATCCTATCCCGAACCCTAATCCTAACCCTTCCCCAAAGCCTGACCCACATCCGTCCCCTAATCCTACCCGGTACGCTAACACTAACCCGCGTCCTCACACGTATGCTACCCCTAAAGCGTTGTCGTACCCTCACCTGGACACTAAACCGTCCCCGTCCCCTAAACCTAACCCTAACCCTAGCCCAAACCCTAAACCTATTCCTTCCCCAAATCCTGACTCTCAACCGTCCCCTAATCCTAACCCGTACGCTAACACTAACCCGCGCGCTCACTCGTACGCTCCCCCTAAAGCGTTGTCGTACCCTCACCTGGACCCTAAACCGTCCCCGTCCCTAAACCTAACCCTAGCCCGAACCCTAACCCTAACACTTCCCCGAAGCCTGACCCTCACCCGTGCCGTAATCCTAAACCGTACGCTAACACTAACCCGCGCGCTCACATGTACGATCCCCCTAAAGCGTTGTCGTACCCTCACCTGGAGCCTAAGCCGTCCCCGTCCCCTAACCCTAACCCTATCCCGAACCCTAATCCTAACACTTCACCAAAGCCTGACCCTCAACCGTCCCCTAATCCTCTACTTTACGCTAACACTAACCCGCGCCCTCACACGTACGCTCCCACTAAAGCGTTGTCGTATCCTCACCTGGACGCTAAACCGTCCCCGTCCCCTAAACCTAATCCTAACCCTAGCCCGAACCCTAAACCTTACCCTTCCCCAAAGCCTGACTCTCAACCGTCCCCTAATACTAACCCGTAAGCTAACACTAACCCGCGCCCTCACACGTACGCTACCCCTAAAGCGTTGTCGTACCCTCACCTGGACCCTAAACCGTCCCCGTCCCCTAACCCGAACCCAGCCCGAACCCTGACCCTAACCCTTCCCCGAAGCCTGACCCTCATCCGTCCCCTAATCCTAACCAGTACGCTAACACTAACCCGCGCCCTCACACGTATTCTACCCCTAAAGCGTTGTCGTACCCTCACCTGGACCCTAAACCGTCCCCGTCCCCTAAACCTAACCCTAACCCTAGCCCGAACCCTAAACCTATTCCTTCCCCAAAGCCTGACTCTCAAACGTCCCCTAATACTAACCCGTACTCTAACACTAACCTGCGCCCTCACACGTATGCTCCCCCTAAAGCGTTGTCGTACCCTCACATGGACCCTAAACCGTCCCCGTCCCCTAACCCTAACCTTAGCCGGAACCCTAACCCTAACAGTTCCCCGAAGCCTGACCCTCACCCGTCCCCTAATCCTAACCCGTACGCTAACACTAACACGCGCCCTCACACGTACGCTCCCCCTAAAGCGTTGTCGTACCCTCACCTGGACCCTAAACGTCCCCGTCCCCTAACCCTAACCCTAGCCCGAACCCTAACCCTAATCCTTGCCCGAAGCCTGACCCTCACCCGTCCCCTAATCCTAAGCCGTACGCTAACACTAACCAACGCCCTCACACGTACGCGCCCCCTAAAGCGTTGTCATACCCTCACCAGGATCCAAAACCGTCCCCGTCCCCTAAGCCTAACCCTAGCCCAAACCCTAACCGAAACCCTTCCCCGAAGCCTGACACTCACCCGTCCCCTAATCCTAACCCGTACACTAACACTAACCCGCGCCCTCACTCGTACGCTACCCCTAAAGCGTTGTCTTACCCTCACCTGGACCGTAAACCGTCCCTGTCCCCTAACCCTAACCGTAGCCCGAACCCTAACCCTAACCCTTCCCCGAAGCCTGACCCTCACCCATCCCCTAATCCTAACCCGTACGCTAACACTAACACGCGCCCTCACACGTACGCTCCCCCTAAAGCGTTGTCATACCCTCACCTGGACGCTAAACCGTCCCCGTCCCCTAACCCTAACCCTAGCCCGAACCCTAACCCTAACACTTCCCCGAAGCCTGACCCTCACCCGTCCCCTAATCCTAACCCGTACGCTAACACTAACCCGCGCCCTCACACGTACGCTCCCCCTAAAGCGTTGTCGTACCCTCACCTCGACCCTAAACCGTCCCCGTCCCCTAAACCTAACTCTAGCCCGAACCCTAACCGAAACACTTTCCCGAAGCCAGACCCTCACCCGTCCCCTAATCCTAACCCGTACGCTAACACTAACCCGCGCCCTCACACGTACGCTCCCCCTAAAGTGTTGTCGTACCCTCACCTGGACCCTAAACCGTCCCCGTCCCCTAAACCTAACCCTAGCCCGAACCCTAACAATAACCCTTCCCCGAAGCCTGACCCTCAACCGTCCCCTAATCCTAACCCGTACGCAAACACTTAGCCATGCCTTCACAAGTACGCTCCCCCTAAAGCGTTGTCGTACTCTCACCTGGACCCTAAACCGTCCCCTAACCCTAAACCTAGCCTGAAACATAACCCTAACACTTCCCCGAAGCCTGACACTCACCCGTCCCCTAATCCTAACCCGTACGCTCATAATAACCAGGGCCCTCACACGTACGCTCCCCCTAAAGCGTTGTCGTACCGTCACCTGGACCCTAAACCGTCCCCGTCCCCTAACCCTAACCCTAGCCCGAACCTTAACCCTAACACTTCTCCGAAGCCTGACCCTCACCCGTCACATTATCCTAACCCGTACGCTAACACTAACTCACGCCCTCACACGTACGCTCCCCCTAAAGCGTTGTCGTACCCTCACCTGGACCCTAAACCGTCCCCGTCCCCTAACCCTAATCCTAGCCCGAACCCTCACCCTAACCCTTCCCCGAAGCCTGACCCTCACACGTCCCCTAATCCTAACACGTACGCGAACACTAACCCGCACCCTCACACGTACGCTGCCCCTAAAGCGTTGTCGTACCCTCACCTGGACCCTAAACCGTCCCCGTCCCCTAACCGTAACCGTAGCCCGAATCCTAACCCTAACACTTCCCCGAAGCCTGACCCTCACCCGTCCACTAATCCTAACCTGTACGCTAACACTAACCCGCGCCCTCACATGTACGCTCCCCCTAAATCATTGTCGTACCCTCACCTGGACCCAAAACCGTCCCCGTCCCCTAACCCTAGCCCGAACCCTAACCCTAACCCTTCCCCGAAGCCTGACCCTCACCCGTCCCCTAATCCTAACACGTATGCTCACACTAACCCGCGCCCTCACACGTACGCTCCCCCTAAAGCGTTGTCCTACCCTCACCTGGAACATAAACCGTCCCCGTCCCCTAACCCTAACCCTAGCCCGAACCCTAACCCAAACCCTTCCCCGAAGCCTGACCCTCACCCGTCCCCTAATCCTAACCCGTACGCTAACACTAACCCGAGCCCTCACACGTACGCTCCCCCTAAAGCGTTGTCGTACCCTCACCTGGACCCTAAACCGTCCCCGTCCCGTAACCGTAACCCTAGCCTGAACCCTAACCCTAACCCTTCCCCGAAGACTAACCCTCACCCGTCACATAATCCTATCCCGTACGCTAACACTAATCCGCGCCCTCACACGTACGCTCCACATAAAGCATTGTCGTACCCTCACCTGGACCCTAAACCGTCCCCGTCCCCTAACCCTAACCCTAGCCCGAACATTAACACTATCCCTTCCCCGAAGCCTGACGCTCACCCGTCCCCTAATCCTAACCCGTGCGCTAACACTAACCCGTGCCTCACACGTATGTTCCCCTAAAGCGTTGAGGTACCCTCACCTGGACCCTAAACCTTCCCCGTCCCCTCAACCTAACCCTAGCCCCAACCCTAAACCTAACACTTCCCCGAAGCCTGACCCTCACCCGTCCCCTAATCCTAGGCCGTACGTTGAAACTAACCCACGCCCTCAAACGTACGCTCCACCTAAAGCGTTTTCGTACCCTCACCTGGACCCTGAACCGTCCCCATCCCCTAAGCCTAACCCTAGCCCGAACCCTAACCGAAACCCTTCCCCGAAGCCAGACCCTCACCCGTCCCCTAATCCTAACCTGTACGCTTACACTAACCCGCGCCCTCACACGTACGCTCCCCCAAAGCGTTGTCGTACCCTCACCTGGACCCTACACCGTCCTCGTCCTCTAAATCTAACCCTAGCCCGAACCCTAACCCTAACACTTCCTCGAAGCCTGACCCTCACCCGTCCCCTAATCCTAACCCGTACGCTAACACTAACCCGCGCTTTCACACGTACGCTCCCCCTAAAGCGTTGTCGTACCCTCACCTGGACCCTAAACCGTCCCCGTCCCCTAACCCTAACTCTAGCCCAAACCCTAACCCTAACCCTTCCCCGAAGCTTGACCTTCACCCGTCCCGTAATCCTAACCCGTACGCTAACACTAACCCGCGCCCTCACACGTACGCTCCCTCTAATACGTTGTCGTACCCTCAACTGGACCCAAAGCCGTCCTCGTCCCCTAACCCTAACCCTAGACCGAACCCTAACACTAACCCTTCCCCGAAGCCTGACCCTCACCCGTCCCCTAATCCTAACCCGTACGCTAACACTAACCCACGCCCTCACACGTACGCTCCCCCTAAAGCGTTGTCGTACCCTCACCTGGACCCTAAACCGTCCCCGTCCCCTAACCCTAACCCTAGCCCGAAACCTAAACCTAACAGTTCCCCGAAGCCTGACCCTCACCCGTCCCTAATCCTAACCCGTACGCTAACACTAACCCGCGCCCTCACACGTACGCTCCCCCTAAATTCTTGTCGTACCCTCACCTGGACCCTTAACCGTCCTCGTCTTCTAACTCTAACCCTCTCCCGAAACCTAACCCTAACCCTTCCCCGAAGCCTGACCCTCACCCGTCCCCTAATCCTAACCCGTACGTTACACTAACCCGTTCCCTCACACGTACGCTCCCCCTAAAGCGTTGTCGTACCCTCACCTGGACCCTAAACAGTCCCCGTCCCCTATCCCTAACCCTAGCCCGAACCCTAACCCTAACCATTCCCCGAAGCCTGACACTCACCCGACCCTAATCCTAACCGGTACGCTAACACTAACCCGTGCCCTCACATGTACGCTCCCCCTAAAGAGTTGTCGTTCCCTCACCTGTACCCTATCCCGTCCCCTAACCCTAACCCTAGCCCGAACCCTAACATTAACCCTTCCCCGAAGACTGACCTTCACCCGTCCCCTAATCCTAACCCGTACGCTAACACTAACTCGCGCCCTCACACGTACGCTCCCCCTAAAGCGTTGTCGTACACTGACCTGGACCCTAAACCGTCCCCGTCCCCTAAACCTAACCCTAGCACCAACCCTAACCCTAACCCTTCCCCGAAGCCTGACACTCACCCGTCCCGTAATCCTAACCCGTACGCAAACACTAACTCACGCCCTCACACGTACGCTCCCCCTAAAGCGTTGTCGTACCCTCACCTGGACCCTAAACTGTCCCCGTCCCCTAACCCTAACCCTAGCCCGAACCCTAACCCTAACCCTTCCCCGAAGCCTGACCCTCACCCGTCCCCTAATTCTAACCCGTACGCTAACACTAACCCGCGCCCTCACACGTACGCTCCCCCTAAAGCATTGTCGTACCCTCACCTGGACCCTAAACCGTCCCCGTCCCCTAACCCTAACCCTAGCCCGAACATTAACACTATCCCTTCGCCGAAGCCTGACGCTCACCCGTCCCCTAATCCTAACCCGTACGCTAACACTAACACGTGCCTCACACGTATGTTCCCCTAAAGCATTGTCGTACCCTCACATGGACACTAAACCGTCCCCGTCCCCTCAACCTAACCCTAGCCCGAACCTTAAACCTAACCCTAACCCTTCCCCGAAGCCTGACACTCACCCGTCCCCTAATCCTAACCCGTACGTTAACACTAACACACGCCTTCACACGTACGCTCCCCCTAAAGCGTTGTCGTACCCTCACCTGGACCCTAAACCGTCCCCGTCACCTAACCGTAACCCTAGCCCGAACCCTAACCCTAAGCCTTCCCCGAAGCGTGACCCTCACCCGACCCTAATCCTAACCGGTACGCTAACACTAACCCGCGCCCTCACACATACGCTCCCCCTAAAGCGTTGTCGTACCGTCACCTGGACGCTAAACCGTGCCCATTCTCTAACCCTAACCCTAGCCTGAACCCTAACCCTAACCCTTCCCCAAAGCCTGACCCTCACCCGTCCCCTAATCCTAACACGTACGCTAACACTAACCCGCGCCCTCACACGTACGCGCCCCCTAAAGCATTGTCGTACCCTCACCTGGACCCTAAACTGTCCCCGTCCCCTAACCCTAACCCTAGACCGAACCCTAACCCTAACCCTTCCCCGAAGCCTGACCCTCACCCGTCCCTTAATTCTAGCCCGTACGTTGAAACTAACCCGCGCCCTCAATCGTACGCTCCCCTTAAAGCATTGTCGTACCCTCACCTGGACCCCAAACCGTCCCCGTCCCCTAACCATAACCCTAGCCCGAACCCTAACCCTAAACCTTCCCCGAAGCCTGACCCTCACATGTCCCTTAATCCTAGCCCGTACGTTGAAACTAACCCGCGCCCTCACACGTACGCTCCCCCTAAAGCGTTGTCATATCCTCACCTTGACACTAAAACGTCCCCGTCCCCTAAACTTAACCCTAGCCCGAACCCTAACCCAAACCCTTCCCCGAAGCCTGACCCTCACCCGACCCCTGACCCTAACCCGTACGCTAACAATAATCCATGCCCTCACACGTACGCTCCCCCTAAAGCGTTGTCGCACCCTCACCTGGACTCTAAACCGTCCCCGTCCCCTAACCCTAACCCTAGCCCGAACCCTAACCCTAACACTTCCCCAAAGCCTGACTCTCAACCGTCCGATAATACTAACCCGTACGCTAACACTAACCTGCGCCCTCACACGTACGCTCCCCCTAAAGCGTTGTCGTACCCTCACCTGGACCCTAAACCGTCCCCGTCCCCTAACCCTAACCCTAGCCCGAACCCTAACCCTAATCCTTGCCCGAAGCCTGACCCTCACCCGTCCCCTAATCCTAACCCGTACACTAACACTAACCCACGCCCTCACATGTACGCGCCCCCTAAAGCGTTGTCGTACCCTCACCCGGATCCTAAATCATCCCCGTCCCCTAAACCTAACCCTAGCCGGAACCCTAAACCTATACCTTCCCCGAAGCCTGACCCTCACCCGTCCCCTAATCCTAACCCGTACGCTAACACTAACCCGCGCCCTCACACGTACGCTCCCCCTAAAGCGTTGTCGTATCCTCACCTGGACCCTACACCGTCCCCGTTCCCTAAACCTAACCCTAGACCGAACACTAAACCTAACACTTCCCCGAAGCCTGACCCTCACCCGTCCCCTAATCCTAACCCGTACGCTAACACTAACCCGCGCCCTCACACGTACGCTCCCCCTAAAGCGTTGTCGTATCCTCACCTGGACCCTAAACCGTCCCCGTCCCCTAACCCTAACCCTAGCCCAAACCCTAAGCCTAACCCTTCCCCGAAGCCTGACCCTCACCCGTCCCCTAATCCTAACCTGTAGGCTAACACTAACCCGCTCCCTCACACGTACGCTCCCCTTAAAGCGTTGTCGTACCCTCACCTGGACCCTAAACCGTCCCCGTCCCCTAACCCTAACCCTAGCCCGAACCCTAACCCTAACCCTTCCCCGAAGCCTGACACTCACCCGTCCCCTAATCCTAACCCGTACGCTAAAACTAACCCGCGCTCTCACACGTACGCTCCCCCTAAAGCGTTGTCGTACACTCACCGGGACCCTAAACCGTCCCCGTCCCCTAACTTTAACCCTAGCCCGAACCCTAACCCTAACCCTTCCCCGAAGCCTGACCCTCACCCGTCCCCTAATCCTAACCCGTACGTTACACTAACCCGTTCCCTCACACGTACGCTCCCCCTAAAGCGTTGTCGTACCCTCACCTGGACCCTAAACAGTCCCCGTCCCCTATCCCTAACCCTAGCCCGAACCCTAACCCTAACCATTCCCCGAAGCCTGACACTCACCCGACCCTAATCCTAACCGGTACGCTAACACTAACCCGTGCCCTCACATGTACGCTCCCCCTAAAGAGTTGTCGTTCCCTCACCTGTACCCTATCCCGTCCCCTAACCCTAACCCTAGCCCGAACCCTAACATTAACCCTTCCCCGAAGACTGACCTTCACCCGTCCCCTAATCCTAACCCGTACGCTAACACTAACTCGCGCCCTCACACGTACGCTCCCCCTAAAGCGTTGTCGTACACTGACCTGGACCCTAAACCGTCCCCGTCCCCTAAACCTAACCCTAGCACGAACCCTAACCCTAACCCTTCCCCGAAGCCTGACACTCACCCGTCCCGTAATCCTAACCCGTACGCAAACACTAACTCACGCCCTCACACGTACGCTCCCCCTAAAGCGTTGTCGTACCCTCACCTGGACCCTAAACTGTCCCCGTCCCCTAACCCTAACCCTAGCCCGAACCCTAACCCTAACCCTTCCCCGAAGCCTGACCCTCACCCGTCCCCTAATTCTAACCCGTACGCTAACACTAACCCGCGCCCTCACACGTACGCTCCCCCTAAAGCATTGTCGTACCCTCACCTGGACCCTAAACCGTCCCCGTCCCCTAACCCTAACCCTAGCCCGAACATTAACACTATCCCTTCGCCGAAGCCTGACGCTCACCCGTCCCCTAATCCTAACCCGTACGCTAACACTAACACGTGACTCACACGTATGTTCCCCTAAAGCATTGTCGTACCCTCACATGGACACTAAACCGTCCCCGTCCCCTCAACCTAACCCTAGCCCGAACCTTAAACCTAACCCTAACCCTTCCCCGAAGCCTGACACTCACCCGTCCCCTAATCCTAACCCGTACGTTAACACTAACACACGCCTTCACACGTACGCTCCCCCTAAAGCGTTGTCGTACCCTCACCTGGACCCTAAACCGTCCCCGTCACCTAACCGTAACCCTAGCCCGAACCCTAACCCTAAGCCTTCCCCGAAGCCTGACCCTCACCCGACCCTAATCCTAACCGGTACGCTAACACTAACCCGCGCCCTCACACATACGCTCCCCCTAAAGCGTTGTCGTACCGTCACCTGGACGCTAAACCGTGCCCATTCTCTAACCCTAACCCTAGCCTGAACCCTAACCCTAACCCTTCCCCAAAGCCTGACCCTCACCCGTCCCCTAATCCTAACACGTACGCTAACACTAACCCGCGCCCTCACACGTACGCGCCCCCTAAAGCATTGTCGTACCCTCACCTGGACCCTAAACTGTCCCCGTCCCCTAACCCTAACCCTAGACCGAACCCTAACCCTAACCCTTCCCCGAAGCCTGACCCTCACCCGTCCCTTAATTCTAGCCCGTACGTTGAAACTAACCCGCGCCCTCAATCGTACGCTCCCCTTAAAGCATTGTCGTACCCTCACCTGGACCCCAAACCGTCCCCGTCCCCTAACCATAACCCTAGCCCGAACCCTAACCCTAAACCTTCCCCGAAGCCTGACCCTCACATGTCCCTTAATCCTAGCCCGTACGTTGAAACTAACCCGCGCCCTCACATGTACGCGCCCCCTAAAGCGTTGTCGTACCCTCACCCGGATCCTAAATCATCCCCGTCCCCTAAACCTAACCCTAGCCCCAACCCTAAGCCTAACAGTTCCCAGAAACCTGACACTCACCCGTCCCCTAATCCTAACACGTACGCTAATAGTAACCTGCGCCCTCACACGTACGCTCCCCCTAAAGCGTTGTCCTACCCTCACCTGGACCCTAAACCGTCCCCGTTCCCTAACCCTAACCCTAGCCCTAACCCTAACCCTAACACTTCCCCGAAGCCTGACCCTCACCCGTCCTCTAATCCTAACCCGTATGCTAACACTAACCCACACCCTGACACGTACGCTCCCCCTAAAGTGTTGTCGTACTCTCACCTGGACCCTAAACCGTCCCCGTCCCATAACCCTAAACCTAGCCCGAACCCTAACCCTAACCCTTCCCCGAAGCCTGACCCTCACCCGTCCCCTAATCCTAACCCGTACGCTAACAGTAACCCACGGCCTCACATGTACGCTCCCCCTAAAGTGTTGTCGTACCCTCACCTGGACCCTAAACCGTTCCCGTCCCCTAAACCTAACCCTAACCCTAGCCCGAACCCTAAAACTAACCCTTCCCCAAAGCCTGACTCTCAACCGTCCCCTAATACTAACCCGTACGCTAACACTAACCCACGCCCTCACACGTACGCTACCCCTAAAGCGTTGTCGTACACTCACCTGGACCCTAAACCGTCCCCGTCCCCTAATCCTAACCCTAGCCCGAACCCTAACCCTAACACTTCCCCGAGGCCTGACCCTCACCCTTCCCCTAATCCTAACTCGTACGCTAACACTAACCCACGCCCTCACACGTACGCTCCCCCTAAAGCGTTGTCGTATCCACACCTGTATCCTAAACCGTCCCCGTCCCCTAACCCTAACCCTAGCCCGAACCCTAACCCTAACCCTTCCCCGAAGCCAGACCCTCACCCGTCCCCTAATCCTAACCAGTACGCTAACACTAACCCGCGCCCTCACACGTACGCTCCCCAAAAGTGTTGTCGTACCCTCACGTGGACCCTAAACCGTCCCCGTCCCCTAACCCTAACCCTAGCTCGAACCCTAACCCTAAACCTTCCCTGAAGCCTGAACCTTACCCGTCCCCTAATCCAAACCCGTACGCTAACACTAACCTGCGCCCTGACACGTACGCTCCCCCTAAAGTGTTGTCGTACTCTCACCTGGACCCTAAACCGTCCCCGTCCCCTATCTCTAACCCTAGCCCGAACCCTAACCCTAACCCTT
Source organism: Lagenorhynchus albirostris (assembly GCF_949774975.1). Classification (NCBI taxonomy): domain Eukaryota; kingdom Metazoa; phylum Chordata; class Mammalia; order Artiodactyla; family Delphinidae; genus Lagenorhynchus; species Lagenorhynchus albirostris. The sequence goes on along the minus strand of NC_083098.1, from coordinate 52,597,159 downwards.
CCCCAAAGCCTGACCTTCACCCGTCCACTAATCGTAACCCGTACGCTACACTAACCCGCGCCCTCACACGTACGCTCCCCCTAAAGCATTGTCGTACCCTCACCTGGACCCTAAACCGTCCCCGTCCCCTAACCCTAACCCTAGCCCGAACCCTAACCCTAACTCTACCCGAAGCCTGACCCTCACACGTCCCCTAATCCTACCCGGTAAGCTAACACTAACCCGCGCCCTCACACGTATGCTACCCCTAAAGCGTTGTCGTACCCTCACCTGGACCCTAAACCGTCCCCATCCCATAAACCTAACCCTAACACTAGCCCGAACCGTAAACCTATTCCTTCTCCAAAGCCTGACTCTCAACCGTCCCCTAATCCTAACCCGTACGCTAACACTAACCCGCGCCCTCACACGTACGCTCCCCCTAAAGCGTTGTCGTACCCTCACCTGGACCCTAAACCGTCCCCGTCCCTAAACCTAACCCTAGCCCGAATCCTAACCCTAACCCTTCACCGAAGCCTGACCCTCACCCGTCCCCTAATCCTAAACCGTACGCTAACACTAACCTGCGCCCTCACATGTACGATCCCCCTAAAGCGTTGTCGTACCCTCACCTGGAGCCTAAGCCGTCCCCGTCCCCTAACACTTACCCTAGCCCGAACCCTAACCCTAACACTTCCCCGAAGCCTGACCCTCACCCGTCCCCTAACCCTAACACGTACGCTAACACTAACCCACGCCCTCACACGTACGCTCCCCCTAAAGCACTGTCGTACCCTCAACTGGACCCCAAACCGTCCCCGTCCCCTAACCCTTACCCTAGCCAGAACCCTACCCCTAACACTTCCCCGAAGCCTGACCCTCACCCGTCCCCTAATCCTAAACCGTACGCTAACACTAACCCACGCCCTCACACGTACCCTCCCCCTAAAGCGTTGTCGTACCCTCACCTGGACCCTAAACCGTCCCCGTCCACTAACCCTAACCCTAGCCCGAACCCTAACTCTAACGCTTCCCCGAAGCCTGACCCTCACCCGTCCCCTAATCCTAACCTGTACGCTAACACTAACCCGCGCCCTCACACGTACGCTCCCCCTAAAGCGTTGTCGTACCCTCACCTGGACCCTAAACCGTCCCCATCCCCTAACCCTAACCCTAGGCCGAACTCTAACCCTAACCCTTCCCCGAAACCTGAAACTCACCCGTCCCCTAATCCTAACCCGTACGCTACACTAACCCGCACCCTCACACGTACGCTCACCCTAAAGCGTTGTGGTACCTTCACCTGGACCCTAAGCCGTCCCTGTCCCCTAACCCGAATCCTATCCCGAACCCTAATCCTAACCCTTCCCCAAAGCCTGACCCACATCCGTCCCCTAATCCTACCCGGTACGCTAACACTAACCCGCGTCCTCACACGTATGCTACCCCTAAAGCGTTGTCGTACCCTCACCTGGACACTAAACCGTCCCCGTCCCCTAAACCTAACCCTAACCCTAGCCCAAACCCTAAACCTATTCCTTCCCCAAATCCTGACTCTCAACCGTCCCCTAATCCTAACCCGTACGCTAACACTAACCCGCGCGCTCACTCGTACGCTCCCCCTAAAGCGTTGTCGTACCCTCACCTGGACCCTAAACCGTTCCCGTCCCTAAACTTAACCCTAGCCCGAACCCTAACCCTAACACTTCCCCGAAGCCTGACCCTCACCCGTGCCGTAATCCTAAACCGTACGCTAACACTAACCCGCGCCCTCACATGTACGATCCCCCTAAAGCGTTGTCGTACCCTCACCTGGAGCCTAAGCCGTCCCCGTCCCCTAACCCTAAACCTATCCCGAACCCTAATCCTAACACTTCACCAAAGCCTGACCCTCAACCGTCCCCTAATCCTCTACTTTACGCTAACACTAACCCGCGCCCTCACACGTACGCTCCCACTAAAGCGTTGTCGTACCCTCACCTGGACGCTAAACCGTCCCCGTCCCCTAAACCTAATCCTAACCCTAGCCCGAACCCTAAACCTTACCCTTCCCCAAAGCCTGACTCTCAACCGTCCCCTAATACTAACCCGTAAGCTAACACTAACCCGCGCCCTCACACGTACGCTACCCCTAAAGCGTTGTCGTACCCTCACCTGGACCCTAAACGTCCCCGTCCCCTAACCCTAACCCTAGCCCGAACCCTAACCCTAATCCTTGCCCGAAGCCTGACCCTCACCCGTCCCCTAATCCTAACCCGTACGCTAACACTAACCAACGCCCTCACACGTACGCGCCCCCTAAAGCGTTGTCATACCCTCACCAGGATCCAAAACCGTCCCCGTCCCCTAAGCCTAACCCTAGCCCAAACCCTAACCGAAACCCTTCCCCGAAGCCTGACACTCACCCGTCCCCTAATCCTAACCCGTACGCTAACACTAACCCGCGCCCTCACTCGTACGCTACCCCTAAAGCGTTGTCGTACCCTCACCTGGACCGTAAACCGTCCCTGTCCCCTAACCCTAACCGTAGCCCGAACCCTAAACCTAACCCTTCCCCGAAGCCTGACCCTCACCCATCCCCTAATCCTAACCCGTACGCTAACACTAACCCGCGCCCTAACACGTACGCTCCCCCTAAAGCGTTGTCATACCCTCACCTGGACGCTAAACCGTCCCCGTCCCCTAACCCTAACCCTAGCCCGAACCCTAACCCTAACACTTCCCCGAAGCCTGACCCTCACCCGTCCCCTAATCCTAACCCGTACGCTAACACTAACCCGCGCCCTCACACGTACGCTCCCCCTAAAGCGTTGTCGTACCCTCACCTCGACCCTAAACCGTCCCCGTCCCCTAAACCTAACTCTAGCCCGAACCCTAACCGAAACACTTTCCCGAAGCCAGACCCTCACCCGTCCCCTAATCCTAACCCGTACGCTAACACTAACCCGCGCCCTCACACGTACGCTCCCCCTAAAGTGTTGTCGTACCCTCACCTGGACCCTAAACCGTCCCCGTCCCCTAAACCTAACCCTAGCCCGAACCCTAACAATAACCCTTCCCCGAAGCCTGACCCTCAACCGTCCCCTAATCCTAACCCGTACGCAAACACTTAGCCACGCCTTCACAAGTACGCTCCCCCTAAAGCGTTTTCGTACTCTCACCTGGACCCTAAACCGTCCCCTAACCCTAAACCTAGCCCGAAACCTAACCCTAACCCTTCCGCGAAGCCTGACCCTCACACGTCCCCTAATCCTAACACGTACGCTAACACTAACCCGCGCCCTCACACGTACGCTCCCCCTAAAGCGTTGTCGTACCGTCACCTGGACCCTAAACCGTCCCGGTTCTCTAACCCTAACCCTAGCTCGAACCCTAACCCTAACACTTCCCCGAAGCCTGACACTCACCCGTCCCCTAATCCTAACCCGTACGCTCATAATAACCAGGGCCCTCACACGTACGCTCCCCCTAAAGCGTTGTCGTACCGTCACCTGGACCCTAAACCGTCCCCGTCCCCTAACCCTAACCCTAGCCCGAACCTTAACCCTAACACTTCTCCGAAGCCTGACCCTCACCCGTCACATTATCCTAACCCGTACGCTAACACTAACTCACGCCCTCACACGTACGCTCCCCCTAAAGCGTTGTCGTACCCTCACCTGGACCCTAAACCGTCCCCGTCCCCTAACCCTAATCCTAGCCCGAACCCTCACCCTAACCCTTCCCCGAAGCCTGACCCTCACACGTCCCCTAATCCTAACACGTACGCGAACACTAACGCGCACCCTCACACGTACGCTGCCCCTAAAGCGTTGTCGTACCCTCACCTGGACCCTAAACCGTCCCCGTCCCCTAACCGTAACCGTAGCCCGAATCCTAACCCTAACACTTCCCCGAAGCCTGACCCTCACCCGTCCACTAATCCTAACCTGTACGCTAACACTAACCCGCGCCCTCACATGTACGCTCCCCCTAAATCATTGTCGTACCCTCACCTGGACCCAAAACCGTCCCCGTCCCCTAACCCTAGCCCGAACCCTAACCCTAACCCTTCCCCGAAGCCTGACCCTCACCCGTCCCCTAATCCTAACACGTATGCTCACACTAACCCGCGCCCTCACACGTACGCTCCCCCTAAAGCGTTGTCCTACCCTCACCTGGAACATAAACCGTCCCCGTCCCCTAACCCTAACCCTAGCCCGAACCCTAACCCAAACCCTTCCCCGAAGCCTGACCCTCACCCGTCCCCTAATCCTAACCCGTACGCTAACACTAACCCGAGCCCTCACACATACGCTCCCCCTAAAGCGTTGTCGTACCCTCACCTGGACCCTAAACCGTCCCCGTCCCGTAACCGTAACCCTAGCCTGAACCCTAACCCTAACCCTTCCCCGAAGACTAACCCTCACCCGTCACATAATCCTATCCCGTACGCTAACACTAATCCGCGCCCTCACACGTACGCTCCCCCTAAAGCATTGTCGTACCCTCACCTGGACCCTAAACCGTCCCCGTCCCCTAACCCTAACCCTAGCCCGAACATTAACACTATCCCTTCCCCGAAGCCTGACACTCACCCGTCCCCTAATCCTAACCCGTGCGCTAACACTAACCCGTGCCTCACACGTATGTTCCCCTAAAGCGTTGAGGTACCCTCACCTGGACCCTAAACCTTCCCCGTCCCCTCAACCTAACCCTAGCCCCAACCCTAAACCTAACACTTCCCCGAAGCCTGACCCTCACCCGTCCCCTAATCCTAGGCCGTACGTTGAAACTAACCCACGCCCTCAAACGTACGCTCCACCTAAAGCGTTTTCGTACCCTCACCTGGACCCTAAATCGTCCCCATCCCCTAAGCCTAACCCTAGCCCGAACCCTAACCGAAACCCTTCCCCGAAGCCAGACCCTCACCCGTCCCCTAATCCTAACCTGTACGCTTACACTAACCCGCGCCCTCACACGTACGCTCCCCCTAAAGCGTTGTCGTACCCTCACCTGGACCCTAAACCGTCCTCGTCCTCTAAATCTAACCCTAGCCCGAACCCTAACCCTAACACTTCCTCGAAGCCTGACCCTCACCCGTCCCCTAATCCTAACCCGTACGCTAACACTAACCCGCGCTTTCACACGTACGCTCCCCCTAAAGCGTTGTCGTACCCTCACCTGGACCCTAAACCGTCCCCGTCCCCTAACCCTAACTCTAGCCCAAACCCTAACCCTAACCCTTCCCCGAAGCTTGACCTTCACCCGTCCCGTAATCCTAACCCGTACGCTAACACTAACCCGCGCCCTCACACGTACGCTCCCTCTAAAGCGTTGTCGTACCCTCAACTGGACCCAAAGCCGTCCTCGTCCCCTAACCCTAACCCTAGCCCGAACCCTAACACTAACCCTTCCCCGAAGCCTGACCCTCACCCGTCCCCTAATCCTAACCCGTACGCTAACACTAACCCACGCCCTCACACGTACGCTCCCCCTAAAGCGTTGTCGTACCCTCACCTGGACCCTAAACCGTCCCCGTCCCCTAACCCTAACCCTAGCCCGAAACCTAAACCTAACAGTTCCCCGAAGCCTGACCCTCACCCGTCCCTAATCCTAACCCGTACGCTAACACTAACCCGCGCCCTCACACGTACGCTCCCCCTAAATTCTTGTCGTACCCTCACCTGGACCCTTAACCGTCCTCGTCTTCTAACACTAACCCTCTCCCGAAACCTAACCCTAACCCTTCCCCGAAGCCTGACCCTCACCCGTCCCCTAATCCTAACCCGTACGTTACACTAACCCGTTCCCTCACACGTACGCTCCCCCTAAAGCGTTGTCGTACCCTCACCTGGACCCTAAACCGTCCCCGTCCCCTAACACTAACCCTAGCCCGAACCCCAACCCTAAACCTTCCCCGAAGCCTGACCCTCACCCGTCCCCTAATCCTAACCCGTACGCTAAAACTAACCCGCGCCCTCACACGTACGCTCCCCCTAAAGCGTTGTCGTACGCTCACCGGGACCCTAAACCGTCCCCGTCCCCTAACTTTAACCCTAGCCCGAACCCTAACCCTAACCCTTCCCCGAAACCTGACCCTCACCCCTCCCCTAATCCTAACCCGTACGCTAACGCTAACCCACGCCCTCACACGTACGCTCCCCCTAAAGCGTTGTCGTACCCTCACCTGGACCCTAAACCGTCCCCGTCCCCTAACCCTAACCCTAGCCCGAACCCTAACCCTAACCCTTCCCCTAAGCCTGACCCTCACCCGTCCCCTAATCCTAACCCGTACGCTAACACTGACCCACGCCCTCACACGTACGCTCCCCCTAAAGTGTTGTCGTACCCTCACCTGGACCCTAAACCGTCCTCGTCTTCTAACCCTAACCCTCTCCCGAAACCTAACCCTAACCCTTCCCCGAAGCCTGACCCTCACCCGTCACATAATCCTAACCCGTACGCTAACACTAACCCGCGCCCACACACGTACGCTCCCCCTAAAGTGTTGTCATACCCTCAACTGGAACCTAAACCGTCCCATCCCCTAACCCTAACCCTAGCCCGAACCCTATTCCTAACCCTTCCCCAAAGCCTGACCCTCATCCGTCACCTAATCCTACGCGGTACGCTAACACTAACCCGCGCCCTCACACGTACGCTCCCCCTAAAGCGTTGTCGTACCCTCATATGGACCCTAAACCGTCCCCATCCCCTAAACCTAACCCTACCCCGAACCCTAACCCTAACCCTTCCGCGAAGCCTGACCCTAACCCGTCCCCTAATCCTAACCCGTACGCTAACACTAACCCGCGCCCTCACACGTACGCTCCCCCTAAAGCGTTGTCGTACCCTCACCTGGAACCTAAACCGTCCCCGTCCCCGTCCCCTAACCCTAGCCCGAACCCTAACCCTAACACTTCCCCGAAGCCTGACCCTCACCCGTCCCCTAATCCTAACCCGTATGCTAACACTAACCCGCGCCCTCACACGTACGCATCCCCTAAAGCGTTTTCGTACCCTCACCTGGACCCTAAACCGTCCCCATCCCCTAACCCTAGCCCGAACCCTAACCCTAATCCTTCCCCGAAGCCTGACCCTCACCCGTCCCCTAATCCTAACCAGTACGCTAACGCTAACCCACGCCCTCACACGTACGCTCCCCCTAAAGCGTTGTCGTACCCTCACCTGGACCCTAAACCATGCCCGTCCCCTAACCCTAAACCTAGCTCGAACTCTAACCCTAACCCTTCCCCGAAGCCTGACCCTCACACGTCCCCTAATCCTAACCCGTACGCTACACTAACCACCGCCCCCACACGTACTCTCCCCCTAAAGTGTTGTCGTACCCTCACCTGGACCCTAAACCGTCCCCGTCCCCTAACCCTAACCCTAGCCCGAAACCTAACCCTAACCCTTCCCCGAAGCCTGACCCTCACCCGTCCCCTAATCCTAACCCGTACGCTAACACTAACCCATTCCCTCACACGTACGCTCCCCCTAAAGCGTTGTCGTACCCTCACCTGGACCCTAAACCGTCCCCGTCCCCTAACACTAACCCTAGCCCAAACCCCAACCCTAAACCTTCCCCGAAGCCTGACCCTCACCCGTCCCCTAATCCTAACCCGTACGCTAAAACTAACCCGCGCCCTCACACGTACGCTCCCCCTAAAGCGTTGTCGTACGCTCACCGGGACCCTAAACCGTCCCCGTCCCCTAACTTTAACCCTAGCCCAAACCCTAACCCTAACCCTTCCCCGAAACCTGACCCTCACCCGTCCCCTAATCCTAACCCGTACGCTAACGCTAACCCACGCCCTCACACGTACGCTCCCCCTAAAGCGTTGTCGTACCCTCACCTGGACCCTAAACCGTCCCCGTCCCCTAACCCTAACCCTAGCCCGAACACTAACCCTAACCCTTCCCCGAAGCCTGACCCTCAACCGTCCCCTAGTCCTAACCCGTACGCTAACACTAACCCGCGCCCTCACCCGTATGCTCCCCTTAAAGCGTTGTCTTACCCTCACCTGGAACCTAAACCATCCCCGTCCCCTAACCCTAACCCTAGACTGAACCCTAACCCTAAACCTTCCGAGAGCCTGACCCTCACCCGTCCCCTAATCCTAACCCGTACACTAACACTAACCCGTGCCCTCACACGTAAGCTCCCCCTAAAGCGTTGTCGTACCCTCACCTGGACCCTAAACCGTCCCCGCCCCTCACCCTAACACTAGCCCGAACCCTAACCCTAACAGTTCCCCATAACCTGACCCTCACCCGTCCCCTAATCCTAACCCGTACGCTAACACTAACCCGCGCCCTCACATGTACGCTCCCCCTAAAGCGTTGTCGTACTCTCACCTGGACCCTAAACCGTCCCCGTCACCTACCCCTAGCCCTAGCCCGAACCCTAACCCTAACCATTCCCCGAACCCTGACCCTCACCCGTCCCCTAGTCCTAACCCGTACGCTAACACTAACCCGCGCCCTCATCGTACGCTCCCTCTAAAGCGTTGTCGTACCCTCAACTGGACCCTAAGCCGTCCTCGTCCCCTAACCCTAACCCTAGCCCGAACCCTAACCCAAACCCTTCCCCGAAGCCTGACCTTCACCCGTCCCCTAATCCTAACCCGTACGCTAACACTAACCCACGCCCTCACACGTACGCTCCCCCTAAAGCGTTGTCGTACCCTCACCTGGACCCTAAACCGTCCCCGTCCCCTAACCCTAACCCTAGCCCGAAACCTAAACCTAACTGTTCCCCGAAGCCTGACCCTCACCCGTCCCTAATCCTAACCCGTACGCTAACACTAACCCGCGCCCTCACACGTACGCTCCCCCTAAAGCGTTGTCGTACCCTCACCTGGACCCTAAACCGTCCCCGTCACCTAACCATAACCCTAGCAGGAACCCTAACCCTAACCCTTCCCCGAAGCCTGACCCTCACCCGTCCCCTAATCCTAACCCGTACGCTAACCCTAACCCATACCCAAAAACGTACGCTCCCCCTAAAGCGTTGTCGTACCCTCACCTGGACCCTAAACCGTCCCCTAAACCTAACCCTAACTCTAGCCCGAACCCTAACCCTAACCCTTCCCCGAAGCCTGACCCTCACCCGTCCCCTAATCCTAACCCGTACGCTAACACTAACCCGCGCCCTCACACGTACGCTCCCCCTAAATTGTTGTCGTACCCTCACCTGGACCCTTAACCGTCCTCGTCTTCTAACTCTAACCCTCTCCCGAAACCTAACCCTAACCCTTCGCCGAAGCCTGACCCTCACCCGTCACATAATCCTAACCCATACGCTAACACTAACCCGCGACCTCACACGTACGCTCCCCCTAAACCGTTGTTGTACCCTCACCTGGACCCTAAACCGTCCTCGTCTTCTAACCCTAACCTTATCCCGAAACCTAACCCTAACCCTTCCCCGAAGCCTGACCCTCACCCGTCACATAATCCTAACCCGTACGCTAACACTAACCCGCGCCCTCACACGTACGCTCCCCCTAAAGCGTTGTCATACCCTCACCTGGAACCTAAACCGTCCCGTCCCCTAACCCTAACCCTAGCCCGAACCCTATTCCTAACCCTTCCCCAAAGCCAGACCCTCATCCGTCACCTAATCCTACGCGGTACGCTAACACTAACCCGCGCCCTCACACGTACGCTCCCCCTAAAGCGTTGTCGTACCCTCATATGGACCCTAAACCGTCCCCATCCCCTAAACCTAACCCTAGCCCGAACCCTAACCCTAACCCTTCCCCGAAGCCTGACCCTAACCCGTCCCCTAATCCTAACCCGTACGCTAACACTAACCCGCGCCCTCACACGTACGCTCCCCCTAAAGCGTTGTCGTACCCTCACCTGGAACCTAAACCGTCCCCGTCCCCTAACCCTAACCCTAGCCCGAACCCTAACCCTAACCCTTCCCCGAAGCCTGACCCTAACCCGTCCCCTAATCCTAACCCGTACGCTAACACTAACCCGCGCCCTCACACGTACGCATCCCCTAAAGCGTTGTCGTACCCTCACCTGGACCCTAAACCGTCCCGTTCCCCTAACCCTAACCCTAGACCGAACCCTAACCCTAAACCTTCCCCGAAGCCTGACCCTCACCCGTCCCCTAATCCTAGCCAGTACGCTAACACTAACCCACGCCCTCACACTTACGCTCCCCCTAAAGCGTTGTCGTTCCCTCACCTGGACCCTAAACCGTGCCCGTCCCCTAAACCTAAACCTAGCTCGAACTCTAACCCTAACACTTCCCCGAAGCCTGACCCTCACACGTCCCCTAATCCTAACCCGTACGCTAACACTAACCCAAGCCCCCACACGTACTCTCCCCCTAAAGTGTTGTCGTACCCTCACCTGGACCCTAAACCGTCCCCATCCCCTAACCCTAACCCTAGCCCGAAACCTAACCCTAAACCTTCCCCGAAGCCTGACCCTCACCCGTCCCCTAATCCTAACCCGTACGTTACACTAACCCATTCCCTCACACGTACGCTCCCCCTAAAGCGTTGTCGTACCCTCACCTGGACCCTAAACCGTCCCCGTCCCCTAACACTAACCCTAGCCCGAACCCCAACCCTAAACCTTCCCCGAAGCCTGACCCTCACCCGTCCCCTAATCCTAACCCGTACGCTAAAACTAACCCGCGCCCTCACACGTACGCTCCCCCTAAAGCGTTGTCGTACGCTCACCGGGACCCTAAACCGTCCCCGTCCCCTAACTTTAACCCTAGCCCGAACCCTAACCCTAACCCTTCCCCGAAACCTGACCCTCACCCGTCCCCTAATCCTAACCGGTACGCTAACGCTAACCCTCGCCCTCACACGTACGCTCCCCCTAAAGCGTTGTCGTACCCTCACCTGGACCCTAAACCGTCCCCGTCCCCTAACCCTAATCCTGGCCCGAACCCTAACCCTAACCCTTCCCCTAAGCCTGACCCTCACCCGTCCCCTAGTCCTAACCCGTACGCTAACACTAACCCACGCCCTCACCCGTACGCTCCCCTTAAAGCGTTGTCTTACCCTCACCTGGAACGTAAACCATCCCCGTCCCCTAACCCTAACCCTAGACCGAACCCTAACCCTAAACCTTCCGAGAGCCTGACCCTCACCCGTCCCATAATCCTAACCCGTACACTAACACTAACCCGTGCCCTCACACGTAAGCTCCCCCTAAAGCGTTGTCGTACCCTCACGTGGACCCTAAACCGTCCCCGTCCCCTCACCCTAACCCTAGCCCGAACCCTAACCCTAACAGGTCCCCATGACCTGACCCTCACCCGTCCCCTAATCCTAACCCGTACGCTAACACTAACCCGCGCCCTGACATGTACGCTCCCCCTAAAGCGTTGTCGTACCCTCACCTGGACCCTAAACCGTCCCCGTCACCTAACACTAGCCCTAGCCCGAACCCTAACCCTAACCCTTCCCCGAAGCCTGACCCTCACCCGTCCCCTAGTCCTAACCCGTACGCTAACACTAACCCACGCCCTCACACGTACGCTCCCCCTAACGCGTTGTCGTACCCTCACCTGAACCCTAAACCGTCCCCGTCCCCTAACCCTAACCCTAGCCCGAACCCTAACCCTAACCCTTCCCCGAAGCCTGACCCTCACCCGTCCCTTAATCCTAACCCGTACGCTAACACTAACCCGCGCCCTCACACGTACGCTCCCCTTAAAGCGTTGTCTTATCCTCACCTGGACCCTAAACCGTCCCCGTCCCCTAACCCTAACCCTAGTCCGAACCCTAACCCTAACCCTTCCCCGAAGCCTGACCCTCACCCGTCCCCTAATCCTAACCCGTAAGCTAACACTAACCCGCTCCCTCACACGTACACTCCCCCTAAAGCGTTGTCGTACCCTCACCTGGACCCTAAACCATCCCCGTCCCCTAACCCTAACCCTAGCCCGAACCCTAACCCTAAACCTTCCCCGAAGCCTGACACTCAGCCGTCCCCTAATCCTAACCCGTACGCTACACTAACCCGCGCCCTCACACGTACGCTGCCCCTAAAGCGTTGTCGTACCCTCACATGGACCCTAAACCGTCCCCGTCCCCTAACCCTAACCCAAGTCCGAACCCTAACCCTAACCCTTCCCCGAAGCCTGACCCTCACCCGTCCCATAATCCTAACACATATGCTCACACTAACCCGCGCCCTCACACGTATGCTCCCCCTAAAGCGTTGTCGTACCCTCACCTGGACCCTAAACCATCCCCGTCCCCTCACCCTAACCCTAGCCCGAACCCTAACCCTAACAGTTCCCCATAACCTGACCCTCACCCGTCCCCTAATCCTAACCCGTACGCTAACACTAACCCGCGCCCTCACATGTACGCTCCCCCTAAAGCGTTGTCGTACCCTCACCTGGACCCTAAACCGTCCCCGTCACCTAACCCTAGCCCTAGCCCGAACCCTAACCCTAACCCTTCCCCGAACCCTGACCCTCACCCGTCCCCTAGTCCTAACCCGTACGCTAACACTAACCCGCGCCCTCACACGTACGCTCCCCCTAACGCGTTGTCGTACCCTCACCTGAACCCTAAACCGTCCCCGTCCCCTAACCCTAACCCTAGCCCGAACCCTAAACCTAAACCTTCCCCGAAGCCTGACCCTCACCTGTCCCCTAATCCTAACCCGTACGCTAACACTAACCCACGCCTTCACACGTACGCTCCCCCTAAAATGTTGTTCTACCCTCACCTGGACCCTAAACAGTCCTCGTCTTCTAACCCTAACCCTCTCCCGAAACCTAACCCTAACCCTTCCCCGAAGCCTGACCCTCACCCGTCACATAATCCTAACCCGTACTCTAACACTAACCCACGTCCTCACACGTACGCTCCCCCTAAAGCATTGTCGTACCCTCACTTGGAATCTAAACCGTCCCCGTCCCCTAACCCTAACCCTAGCCCGAACCCTAACCCTAACACTTCCCCGAAGCCTGACCCTCACCCGTCCCCTAATCCTAAACCGTACGCTAACACTAACCCGCGCCCTCACATGTACGCTCCCCCTAAAGCGTTGTCGTACCCTCACCTGGACCATAAGCCGTCCCCATCCCCTAACCCTAACCCTATCCCGAACCCTATTCCTAACACTTCCCCAAAGCCTGACCCTCATCCGTCACCTAATCCTACCCGGTACGCTAACACTAACCCGCGCCCTCTCACGTACGCTCCCCCTAAAGCGTTGTCATACCCTCACCTGGACCCTAAACCGTCCCCGTCCCCTAACCCTAACCCTAGCCCGAACCCTAACCGTAACCCTTCCTCGAAGCCTGACCCTCACCGGTCCCCTAATCTTAACCCGTACGCTAACACTAACCAACGCCCTAACACGTACACTCCCCCTAAAGCGTTGTCGTACCCTCACCTGGACCCTAAACCGTCCCCGTTTCCTAAACCTAACCCTAGCCCGAACACTAACCCTAACCCTTCCCCGAAGCCTGACCCTCACCCGTCCCTTAATCCTAACCCATACGCTAACACTAACCTGCGCCCTCACACGTACGCTCCCCCTAAAGCGTTGTCGTATCCTCACCTGGACCCTAAACCGTCCCCGTCCCCTAACCGTAACCCTAGCCCGAACCCTAACCCTAACCCTTCCCCGAAGCCTGACCCTCACCCGTCCCCTAATCCTAACCCGTACGCTAACACTAACCCGCTCCCTCACACGTACGCTCCCCCTAAAGCGTTGTCGTACCCTCACCTGGACCCTAAACCGTCCCCGTCCCCTAACCCTAACCCTAGCCCGAACCCTAACCCTAAACCTTCTCCGAAGCCTGACACTCAGCCGTCCCCTAATCCTAAACCGTACGCTACACTAACCCACGCCCTCACACGTACGCTCCCCCTAAAGTGTTGTCGTACCGTCACCTGGACCCTAAACCTTCCCATCCCCTAACCCTAACCCTAGCCGGAACCATAACGCTAAACCTGTACCGAAGCCTGACCCTCACTCGTACCCTAATCCTAACCCGTACGCTAACACTGACCCGCGCCCTCACACGTACGCTCCCCCTAAAGCGTTTTCGTACCCTCACCGGGACCCTAAACCGTCCCCATCCCCTAACCCTAAACCTAGCCCGAAACCTAACCCAAACCCTTCCCCGAAGCCTGACACTCACCCGTCCCCTAATCTTAAACCGTACGCTAACACTAACCCGCGCCCTCACACGTACGCTGCCCCTAAAGCGTTGTCGTACCCTCACCTGGACCCTAAACCGTCCCCGTCCCCTAACCCTAACCCTAGCCCGAACCCTAACCCTAACCCTTCCCCGAAGCCTGACCCTCACCCGTCCCCTAATCCTAACCTGTACGCTTGCGCTAACCCACGCCCTCACACTTACGCTCCCCCTAAAGCGTTGTCGTACCCTCACCTGGACCCTAAACCGTCCCCGTCCCCTAACCCTAACCCTAGCTCGAACTCTAACCCTAACCCTTCCCCGAAGCCTGACCCTCACACGTCCCCTAATCCTAAACCGTACGCTAACACTAACCCACGCCCTCACACGTACTCTCCCCCTAAAGCGTTGTCGTACCCTCACCTGGACCCTAAACCGTCCCCGTCCCCTAACCCTAACCCTAGCCCGAACCCTAACCGTAACCCTTCCTCGAAGCCTGACCCTCACCGGTCCCCTAATCTTAACCCGTACGCTAACACTAACCAACGCCCTAACACGTACACTCCCCCTGAAGTGTTGTCGTACCCTCACCTGGACCCTTAACCGTCCTCGTCTTCTAACCCTAACCCTCTCCCGAAAGCTAACCCTAACCCTTCCCCGAAGCCTGACCCTCACCCGTCACATAATCCTAACCCGTACACTAACACTAACCCGCGCCCTCACACGTACGCTCCCCCTAAAGCGTTGTCGTACCCTCACCTGGAACCTAAACCGTCCCCGTCCCCTAACCCTAGCCCAAACCCTAACCCTAACATTTCCCGGAAGCCTGACCCTCACCCGTCCCCTAATCCTAAACCGTACGCTAACACTAACCCACGCCCTCACATATAGGCTCCCCCTAAAGCGTTGTCGTACCCTCACCTGGACCCTAAGCCGTCCCTGTCCCCTAAACCTAACCCTATCCCGAACCCTATTCCTAACCCTTCCCCAAAGCCTGACCCTCATCCGTCACCTAATCCTACCCGGTACGCTAACACTAACCCGCGCCCTCACACGTGCGCTCCCCCTAAAGCGTTGTCGTACCTTCACCTGGACCCTAAACCGTCCCCGTCCCCTAACCCTAACCCTAGCCCAAACCCTAACCCTAACCCTTCCCCGAAGCCTGACACTCACCCGTCCCCTAATCCTAACCCGTACGCTAACACTAAACCGCTCCCTCACACGTACGCCCCCCCTAAAGCGTTGTCGTACCCTCACCTGGACCCTAAACCGTCCCCGTCCCCTAACCCTAACCTTAGCCCGAACCTCAACCCTAAACCTTCCCAGAGCCTGACCCTCAGCCGTCCCATAATCGTGACCCGTACACTAACACTAACCCGCGCCCTCACACGTACGCTCCCCCTAAAGCGTTGTCGTACCCTCACCTGGACCCTAAACCTTCCCCGTCCCCTAACCCTAATCCTAGCCCGAACCCTAACCATAACTCTTCCCCGAAGCCTGACCCTCACCCGTCCCCTAATCCTAACCCGTACGCTAACACTAACCCGCGCCCTCACACGTATGCTCCTCCTAAAGCGTTGTCGTACCCTCACCTGGATCCTAAACCGTCCCCGTCCCCTAACCCTAACCCTAGCCCGAACCCTAACTCTAACCCTTCCCCGAAGCCTGACCCTCACCAGTCCCCTAATCCTAACCCTTAGGGTAACACTAACCCGCGCCCTCACACGTACGCTCCCCCTAAAGCGTTGTCGTACCCTCACCTGGACCCTAAACCGTCCCCGTCCCCTAACCCTAACCCTAGCCCGAACCCTAAAGCTAACCCTTCCCCCAAGCCTAACCCTCACCCGTCCCCTAATCCTAGCCCGTATGCTAACACTAACCCACGCCCTCACACGTACGCTCCCCCTAAAGTGTTGTCCTACCCTCACCTGGACCCTTAACCGTCCTCGTCTTCTAACCCTAACCCTCTCCCGAAAGCTAACCCTAACCCTTCCCCGAAGCCTGACCCTCACCCGTCACATAATCCTAACCCGTACGCTAACACTAACCCGCGCCCTCACACGTACGCTCCCCCTAAAGCGTTGTCGTACCCTCACCTGGAACCTAAACCGTCCCCGTCCCCTAACCCTAGCCCAAACCCTAACCCTAACATTTCCCCGAAGCATGACCCTCACCCGTCCCCTAATCCTAAACCGTACGCTAACACTAACCCGCGTCCTCACATATAGGCTCCCCCTAAAGCGTTGTCGTACCCTCACCTGGACCCTAAGCCGTCCCTGTCCCCTAAACCTAACCCTATTCCGAACCCTACCCTAACCGTTCCCCAAAGCCTGACCCACATCCGTCACCTAATCCTACCCGGTACGCTAACACTAATCCGCGCCCTCACACGTACGCTCCCCCTAAAGCATTGTCGTACCCTCACCTGGACCCTAAACCGTCCCCGTCCCCTAACCCTAACCCTAGCCCAAACCCTAACCCTTACCCTTCCCCGAAGCCTCACCCTCACCCGTCCCCTAATCCTAACCCGTACGCTAACACTAACCCGCGCCCTCACACGTACGCTCCCCCTAAAGCATTGTCATACCCTCACCTGGACCCTAAACCGTCCCCGTCCCCTAACCCTAACCTTAGCCCGAACCCCAACCCTAAACCTTCCCAGAGCCTGACCCTCACCCGTCCCATAATCGTAACCCGTACACTAACACTAACCCGCGCACTCACACGTACGCTCCCCCTAAAGCGTTGTCGTACCCTCACCTGGACCCTAAACAGTCCCCGTCCCCTAACCCTAACCCTAGCCCGAACCCTAACCCTAACCCTTCCCCGAAGCCTGACCCTCACCCGTCCCCTAATCCTAACCCGTACACTAACACTAACCCGTGCCCTCACACGTATGCTCCCCGTAAAGCGTTGTCGTACCCTCACCTGGTCCCTAAACCGTCCCCGTCCCCTAACCCTAACCCTAGCCCGAACCCTAACCCTAACAGTTCTCCTAAACCTGACACTCACCCGTCCCCTAATCCTAACCCGTACGCTAACACTAACCCGCGCCCTCACATGTACGCTCCCCCTAAAGCGTTGTCGTACACTCACCTGGACCCTAAACCGTCCCCGTCACCTAAACCTAACCCTAGCCCGAACCCTAACCCTAACCCTTCCCCGAAGCCTGACCCTCACCCGTCCCCTAATGCTAACCCGTACGCTAACACTAACCCATGCCCACACACATACACTCCCCCTAAAGCGTTGTCGTACCCTCACTTCGACCCTAAACAGTCCCCGTCCCCTAACCCTAGCCCGAACCCTAACCGAAACACTTTCCCGAAGCCAGACCCTCACCCGTCCCCTACTCCTAACCCGTACGTTAACACTAACCCGCGCTCTCACACGTACGCTCCCCCTAAATCGTTGACGTACCCTCACCTGGACCCTAAACCGTCCCCGTCCCCTAACCCTAACCCTAGCCCGAACCGTAACTCTAACCCTTCCCCGAAGCCTGACCCTCACCAGTCCCCTAATCCTAACCCTTACGCTAACACTAACCCGCGCCCTCACACGTACGCTCCCCCTAAAGCGCTGTCATACCCTCACCTGGACCCTAAACCGTCCCCGTCCCCTAACCCTAACCCTAGCCCGAACCCTAAAGCTAACCCTTCCCCCAAACCTGACCCTCACCCGTCCCCTAATCCTAGCCCGTACGCTAACACTAACCCACGCCCTCACACGTACGCTCCCCCTAAAGTGTTGTCGTACCCTCACCTGGACCCTTAACCGTCCTCGTCTTCTAACCCTAACCCTCTCCCGAAAGCTAACCCTAACCCTTCCCCGAAGCCTGACCCTCACCCGTCACATAATCCTAACCCGTACGCTAACACTAACCCGCGCCCTCACACGTACGCTCCCCCTAAAGCGTTGTCGTACCCTCACCTGGAACCTAAACCGTCCCCGTCCCCTAACCCTAGCCCAAACCCTAACCCTAACACTTCCCCGAAGCCTGACCCTCACCCGTCCCCTAATCCTAAACCGTACGCTAACACTAACCCGCGTCCTCACATATAGGCTCCCCCTAAAGCGTTGTCGTACCCTCACCTGGACCCTAAGCCGTCCCTGTCCCCTAAACCTAACCCTATCCCGAACCCTATTCCTAACCCTTCCCCAAAGCCTGACCCTCATCCGTCACCTAATCCTACCCGGTACGCTAACACTAACCTGCGCCCTCACACGTACGCTCCCCCTAAAGCGTTGTCGTACCCTCACCTGGACCCTAAACCGTCCCCGTCCCCTAACCCTAACCCTAGCCCAAACCCTAACCCTAACCCTTCCCCGAAGCCTGACCCTCACCCGTCTCCGAATCCTAACCCGTACGCTAACACTGACCCGCTCCCTCACACGTACGCTCCCCCTAAAGCGTTGTCGTACCCTCACCTGGACCCTAAACCGTCCCCGTCCCCTAACCCTAACCCTAGCCCGAACCCTAACCCTAACCCTTCCCCGAAGCCTGACCCTCACCCGTCACCTAATCCTAACACGTACGCTAACACTAATCCGCTCCCTCACACGTACGCTCCCCCTAAAGCGTTGTCGTACCCTCACCTGGACCCTAAACCGTCCCCGTCCCCTAACCCTAACCCTAGCCCGAACCCTAACCCTAACCCTTCCCCGAAGCCTGACACTCAGCCGTCCCCTAATCCTAACCCGTACGCTACACTAACCCGCGCCCTCACACGTACGCTCCCCCTAAAGTGTTGTCGTACTGTCACCTGGACCCTAAACCGTCCCCATCCCCTAACCCTAACCCTAGCCCGAACCCTAACTCTAAACCTTTCCCGAAGCCTGACCCTCACCCGTCCCCTAATCCTAACCCGTACGCTAACACTAACCCGCGCCCTCACACGTACGCTCCCCCTAAAGCGTTGTCGTACCCTCACCGGGCCCCTAAACCGTCCCCATCACCTAACCCTAGCCCTAGCCCGAACCCTAACCCTAACCCTTCCCCGATGCCTGACCCTCACCCGTCCCCCAGTCCTAACCCGTACGCTACCACTAACCCGCGCCCTCACACGTACGCTCCCTCTAAAGCGTTGTCGTACCCTCAACTGGACCCTAAACCGTCCTCGTCCCCTAACCCTAACCCTAGCCCGAACCCTAACCCTAACCCTTCCCCGAAGCCTGACCCTCACCCGTCCCCTAATCCTAACCTGTACGCTAACACTAACCCACGCCCTCACACGTACACTCCCCCTAAAGCGTTGTCGTACCCTCACCTGGACCCTAAACCGTCCCCGTTTCCTAAACCTAACCCTAGCCCGAACACTAACCCTAACCCTTCCCCGAAGCCTGACCCTCACCCGTCCCTTAATCCTAACCCGTACACTAACACTAACCTGCGCCCTCACACGTATGCTCCCCCTAAAGCATTTTCGTACCCTCACCGGGACCCTAAACCGTCCCCATCCCCTAACCCTAAACCTAGCCCGAAACCTAACCCAAACCCTTCCCCGAAGCCTGACACTCACCCGTCCCCTAATCTTAAACCGTACGCTAACACTAACCCGCGCCCACACACATACGCTCCCCCTAAATCGTTGTCGTACCCTCACTTCGACCCTAAACAGTCCCCGTCCCCTAACCCTAGCCCGAACCCTAACCGAAACACTTTCCCGAAGCCAGACCCTCACCCGTCCCCTACTCCTAACCCGTACGTTAACACTAACCCGCGCTCTCACACGTACGCTCCCACTAAATCGTTGACGTACCCTCACCTGGACCCTAAACCGTCCCCGTCCCCTAACCCTAACCCTAGCCCGAACCGTAACTCTAACCCTTCCCCGAAGCCTGACCCTCACCAGTCCCCTAATCCTAACCCTTACGCTAACACTAACCCGCGCCCTCACACGTACGCTCCCCCTAAAGCGTTGTCGTACCCTCACCTGGACCCTAAACCGTCCCCGTCCCCTAACCCTAACCCTAGCCCGAACCCTAAAGCTAACCCTTCCCCCAAGCCTGACCCTCACCCGTCCCCTAATCCTAGCCCGTACGCTAACACTAACCCACGCCCTCACACGTACGCTCCCCCTAAAGTGTTGTCGTACCCTCACCTGGACCCTTAACCGTCCTCGTCTTCTAACCCTAACCCTCTCCCGAAAGCTAACCCTAACACTTCCCCGAAGCCTGACCCTCACCCGTCACATAATCCTAACCCGTACGCTAACACTAACCCGCGCCCTCACACGTACGATCCCCCTAAAGCGTTGTCGTACCCACCTGGAACCTAAACCGTCCCCGTCCCCTAACCCTAGCCAAAACCCTAACCCTAACACTTCCCCGAAGCCTGACCCTCACCCGTCCCCTAATCCTAAACCGTACGCTAACACTAACCCGCGTCCTCACATATAGGCTCCCCCTAAAGCGTTGTCGTACCCTCACCTGGACCCTAAGCCGTCCCTGTCCCCTAAACCTAACCCTATCCCGAACCCTATTCCTAACCCTTCCCCAAAGCCTGACCCTCATCCGTCACCTAATCCTACCCGGTACGCTAACACTAACCTGCGCCCTCACACGTACGCTCCCCCTAAAGCGTTGTCGTACCCTCACCTGGACCCTAAACCGTCCCCGTCCCCTAACCCTAACCCTAGCCCAAACCCTAACCCTAACCCTTCCCCGAAGCCTGACCCTCACCCGTCTCCGAATCCTAACCCGTACGCTAACACTGACCCGCTCCCTCACACGTACGCTCCCCCTAAAGCGTTGTCGTACCCTCACCTGGACCCTAAACCGTCCCCGTCCCCTAACCCTAACCCTAGCCCGAACCCTAACCCTAACCCTTCCCCGAAGCCTGACCCTCACCCGTCACCTAATCCTAACACGTACGCTAACACTAATCCGCTCCCTCACACGTACGCTCCCCCTAAAGCGTTGTCGTACCCTCACCTGGACCCTAAACCGTCCCCGTCCCCTAATCCTAACCCTAGCCCGAACCCTAACCCTAAATCTTCCCCGAAGCCTGACACTCAGCCGTCCCCTAATCCTAACCCGTACGCTACACTAACCCGCGCCCTCACACGTACGCTCCCCCTAAAGTGTTGTCGTACCGTCACCTGGACCCTAAACCGTCCCCATCCCCTAACCCTAACCCTAGCCCGAACCCTAACTCTAAACCTTTCCCGAAGCCTGACCCTCACCCGTCCCCTAATCCTAACCCGTACGCTAACAGTAACCCGCGCCCTCACACGTACGCTCCCCCTAAAGCGTTGTCGTACCCTCACCGGGCCCCTAAACCGTCCCCATCACCTAACCCTAGCCCTAGCCCGAACCCTAACCCTAACCCTTCCCCGATGCCTGACCCTCACCCGTCCCCCAGTCCTAACCCGTACGCTACCACTAACCCGCGCCCTCACACGTACGCTCCCTCTAAAGCGTTGCGTACCCTCAACTGGACCCTAAACCGTCCTCGTCCCCTAACCCTAACCCTAGCCCGAACCCTAACCCTAACCCTTCCCCGAAGCCTGACCCTCACCCGTCCCCTAATCCTAACCTGTACGCTAACACTAACCCACGCCCTCACACGTACGCTCCCCCTAAAGCGTTGTCGTACCCTCACCTGGACCCTAAACCGTCCCCGTCACCTAACCCTAACCCTAGCACGAACCCTAACCCTAACTCTTTCCCGAAGCCTGACCCTCACCCGTCCCCTAATCCTAACCCGTACGCTAACACTAACCCATACCCACACACGTACGCTCCCCCTAAAGCGTTGTCGTACCCTCACCTGGACCATAAGCCGTCCCCATCCCCTAACCCTAACCCTATCCCGAACCCTATTCCTAACACTTCCCCAAAGCCTGACCCTCATCCGTCACCTAATCCTACCCGGTACGCTAACACTAACCCGCGCCCTCTCACGTACACTCCCCCTAAAGCGTTGTCGTACCCTCACCTGGACCCTAAACCGTCCCCGTCCCCTAACCCTAACCCTAGCCCGAACCCTAACCGTAACTCTTCCTCGAAGCCTGACCCTCACCGGTCCCCTAATCTTAACCCGTACGCTAACACTAACCCACGCCCTAACACGTACACTCCCCCTAAAGCGTTGTCGTACCCTCACCTGGACCCTAAACCGTCCCCGTTTCCTAAACCTAACCCTAGCCCGAACACTATCCCTAACACTTCCCCGAAGCCTGACCCTCACCCGTCCCTTAATCCTACCCGGTACGCTAACACTAACCTGCGCCCTCACACGTACGCTCCCCCTAAAGCGTTGTCGTATCCTCACCTGGGCCCTAAACCGTCCCCGTCCCCTAACCCTAACCCTAGCCCGAACCCTAACCCTAACCCTTCCCCGAAGCCTGACCCTCACCCGTCCCCTAATCCTAACCCGTACGCTAACACTAACCCGCTCCCTCACACGTACGCTCCCCCTAAAGCGTTGTCGTACCCTCACCTGGACCCTAAACCGTCCCCGTCCCCTAACCCTAACCCTAGCCCGAACCCTAACCCTAAACCTTCCCCGAAGCCTGACACTCAGCCGTCCCCTAATCCTAAACCGTACGCTACACTAACCCACGCCCTCACACGTACGCTCCCCCTAAAGTGTTGTCGTACCGTCACCTGGACCCTAAACCTTCCCCATCCCCTAACCCTAACCCTAGCCGGAACCATAACGCTAAACCTGTACCGAAGCCTGACCCTCACCCGTCCCCTAATCCTAACCCGTACGCTAACACTGACCCGCGCCCTCACACGTACGGTCCCCTAAAGCGTTTTCGTACCCTCACCGGGACCCTAAACCGTCCCCATCCCCTAACCCTAAACCTAGCCCGAAACCTAACCCAAACCCTTCCGCGAAGCCTGACACTCACCCGTCCCCTAATCTTAAACCGTACGCTAACACTAACCCGCGCCCTCACACGTACGCTGCCCCTAAAGCGTTGTCGTACCCTCACCTGGACCCTAAACCGTCCCCGTCCCCTAACCCTAACCCTAGCCCGAACCCTAACCCTAACCCTTCCCCGAAGCCTGACCCTCACCCGTCCCCTAATCCTAACCTGTACGCTTACGCTAACCCACGCCCTCACATGTACGCTCCCCCTAAAGCGTTGTCGTACCCTCACCTGGACCCTAAACCGTCCCCGTCCCCTAACCCTAACCCTAGCTCGAACTCTAACCCTAACCCTTCCCCGAAGCCTGACCCTCACACGTCCCCTAATCCTAAACCGTACGCTAACACTAACCCACGCCCTCACACGTACTCTCCCCCTAAAGCGTTGTCGTACCCTCAGCTGAACCCTTAACCGTCCCCGTCCCCTACCCTTAACCCTAGCCCGAAACCTAAACTTAACACTTCCCCGAAGCCTGACCCTCACCCGTCCCCTAATCCTAGCCCGTACACTAACACTAACCCACGCCCTCACACGTACGCTCCCCCTAAAGTGTTGTCGTACCCTCACCTGGACCCTTAACAGTCCTCGTCTTCTAACCCTAACCCTCTCCCGAAAGCGAACCCTAACCCTTCCCCGAAGCCTGACCCTCACCCGTCACATAATCCTAACCCGTACGCTAACACTAACCCGCGCCCTCACACGTATGCTCCCCCTAAAGCGTTGTCGTACCCTCACCTGGACACTAAGCCGTCCCTGTCCCCTAAACCTAACCCTATCCCGAACCCTATTCCTAACCCTTCCCCAAAGCCTGACCCTCATCCGTCACCTAATCCTACCCGGTACGCTAACACTAACCCGCGCCCGCACACGTACGCTCCCCCTAAAGCGTTGTCGTACCCTCACCTGGACCCTAAACCGTCCCTGTCCCCTAACCCTAACCCTAGCCCGAACCCTAACCCTAACCCTTCCCCGAAGCCTGACACTCACCCGTCCCCTAATCCTAACCCGTACGCTAACACTAACCCGCTCCCTCACACGTACGCTCCCCCTAAAGCGTTGTCGTACCCTCACCTGGACCCTAAACCGTCCCCGTCCCCTAACCCTAACCTTAGCCCGAACCTCAACCCTAAACCTTCCCAGAGCCTGACCCTCAGCCGTCCCATAATCGTGACCCGTACACTAACACTAACCCGCGCCCTCACACGTACGCTCCCCCTAAAGCGTTGTCGTACCCTCACCTGGACCCTAAACCTTCCCCGTCCCCTAACCCTAATCCTAGCCCGAACCCTAACCCTAACTCTTCCCCGAAGCCTGACCCTCACCCGTCCCCTAATCCTAACCCGTACGCTAACACTAACCCGCGCCCTCACACGTATGCTCCCCCTAAAGCGTTGTCGTACCCTCACCTGGACCCTAAACCGTCCCCGTCCCCTAACCCTAACCCTAGCCCGAACCCTAACTCTAACCCTTCCCCGAAGCCTGACTCTCACCAGTCCCCTAATCCTAACCCTTACGGTAACACTAACCCGCGCCCTCACACGTACGCTCCCCCTAAAGCGTTGTCGTACTCTCACCTGGACCCTAAACCGTCCCCGTCCCCTAACCCTAACCCTAGCCCGAACCCTAAAGCTCACCCTTCCCCCAAGCCTGACCCTCACCCGTCCCCTAATCCTAGCCCGTATGCTAACACTAACCCACGCCCTCACACGTACGCTCCCCCTAAAGTGTTGTCGTACCCTCACCTGGACCCTTAACCGTCCTCGTCTTCTAACCCTAACCCTCTCCCGAAAGCTAACCCTAACCCTTCCCCGAAGCCTGACCCTCACCCGTCACATAATCCTAACCCGTACGCTAACACTAACCCGCGCCCTCACACGTACGCTCCCCCTAAAGCGTTGTCGTACCCTCACCTGGAACCTAAACCGTCCCCGTCCCCTGACCCTAGCCCAAACCCTAACCCTAACACTTCCCCGAAGCATGACCCTCACCCGTCCCCTAATCCTAAACCGTACGCTAACACTAACCCACGTCCTCACATATAGGCTCCCCCTAAAGCGTTGTCGTACCCTCACCTGGACCCTAAGCCGTCCCTGTCCCCTAAACCTAACCCTATTCCGAACCCTACCCTAACCGTTCCCCAAAGCCTGACCCACATCCGTCACCTAATCCTACCCGGTACGCTAACACTAACCCGCGCCCTCACACGTACGCTCCCCCTAAAGCATTGTCGTACCCTCACCTGGACCCTAAACCGTCCCCGTCCCCTAACCCTAACCCTAGCCCAAACCCTAACCCTTACCCTTCCCCGAAGCCTCACCCTCACCCGTCCCCTAATCCTAACCCGTACGCTAACACTAACCCGCTCCCTCACACGTACGCTCCCCCTAAAGCGTTGTCGTACCCTCACCTGGACCCTAAACCGTCCCCGTCCCCTAACCCTAACCTTAGCCCGAACCCCAACCCTAAAACTTCCCAGAGCCTGACCCTCACCCGTCCCATAATCGTAACCCGTACACTAACACTAACCCGCGCCCTCACACGTACGCTCCCCCTAAAGCGTTGTCGTACCCTCACCTGGACCCTAAACAGTCCCCGTCCCCTAACACTAATCCTAGCCCGAACCCTAAACCTAACCCTTCCCCAAAGCCTGACCCTCACCCGTCCCCTAATCCTAACCCGTACACTAACACTAACCCGTGCCCTCACACGTACGCTCCCCTTAAAGTGTTGTCGTACCCTCACCTGGACCCTAAACCGTCCCCGTCCCCTAACCCTAACCCTAGCCCGAAACCTAAACCTAACAGTTCCCCGAAACCTGACCCTCACCCGTCCCCTAATCCTAACCAGTACGCTAACACTAACCCGCGCCCTCACATGTACGCTCCCCCTAAAGCGTTGTCGTACGCTCACCTGGACCCTAAACCGTCCCCGTCCCCTAACCCTAACCCTAGCCCTAACCCTAACCCTAACCCTTCCCCGAAGCCTGACCCTCACCCGTCCCCTAATCCTAACCCGTACACTAACACTAACCCGTGCCCTCACACGTATGCTCCCCGTAAAGCGTTGTCGTACCCTCACCTGGTCCCTAAACCATCCCCGTCCCCTAACCCTAACCCTAGCCCGAACCCTAACCCTAACAGTTCTCCGAAACCTGACACTCACCCGTCCCCTAATCCTAACCCGTACGCTAACACTAACCCGCGCCCTCACATGTACGCTCCCCCTAAAGCGTTGTCGTACACTCACATGGACCCTAAACCGTCCCCGTCACCTAACCCTAACCATAGCCCGAACCCTAACCCTAACCCTTCCCCGAAGCCTGACCCTCACCCGTCCCCTAATGCTAACCCGTACGCTAACACTGACCCATGCCCACACACATACGCTCCCCCTAAAGCGTTGTCGTACCCTCACTTCGACCCTAAACAGTCCCCGTCCCCTAACCCTAACCCTAGCCCGAACCCTAACCGAAACACTTTCCCGAAGCCAGACCCTCACCCGTCCCCTACTCCTAACCCGTACGTTAACACTAACCCGCGCTCTCACACGTACGCTCCCCCTAAAGTGTTGTCGTACCCTCACCTGGACCCTTAACCGTCCTCGTCTTCTAACCCTAACCCTCTCCCGAAAGCTAACCCTAACCCTTCCCCGAAGCCTGACCCTCACACGTCACATAATCCTAACCCGTACGCTAACACTAACCCGCGCCCTCACACGTACGCTCCCCCTAAAGCGTTGTCGTACCCTCACCTGGAACCTAAACCGTCCCCGTCCCCTAACCCTAGCCCAAACCCTTACCCTAACACTTCCCCGAAGCCTGACCCTCACCCGTCCCCTAATCCTAAACCGTACGCTAACACTAACCCGCGTCCTCACATATAGGCTCCCCCTAAAGCGTTGTCGTACCCTCACCTGGACCCTAAGCCGTCCCTGTCCCCTAAACCTAACCCTATACCGAACCCAATTCCTAACCCTTCCCCAAAGCCTGACCCTCATCCGTCACCTAATCCTACCCGGTACGCTAACACTAACCTGCGCCCTCACACGTACGCTCCCCCTAAAGTGTTGTCGTACCCTCACCTGGACCCTAAACCGTCCCCGTCCCCTAACCCTAACCCTAGCCCAAACCCTAACCCTAACCCTTCCCCGAAGCCTGACCCTCACCCGTCTCCGAATCCTAACCCGTATGCTAACACTGACCCGCTCCCTCACACGTACGCTCCCCCTAAAGCGTTGTCGTACCCTCACCTGGACCCTAAACCGTCCCCGTCCCCTAACCCTAACCTTAGCCCGAAACCCAACCCTAAACCTTCCCAGAGCCTGACCCTCACCCGTCCCATAATCGTAACCCGTACACTAACACTAACCCGCGCCCTCACACGTACGCTCCCCCTAAAGCTTTGTCGTACCCTCACCTGGACCCTAAACCGTCCCCGTCCCCTAACCCTAACCCTAGCCCGAACCCTAACCCTAACCCTTCCCCGAAGTCTGACCCTCACCCGTCCCTTAATCCTAACCCGTACGCTAACACTAACCCGCGCCCTCACAGGTACGCGCCCCCTAAAGCATTGTCGTACCCTCACCTGGACCCGAAACCGTCCCCGTTCCCTAAACCTAACCCTAGCCCGAACACTAACCCTAACCCTTCCCCGAAGCCTGACACTCACCCGTCCCTTAATCCTAACCCGTACGCTAACACTACCCGCGCCCTCACACGTACGCTCCCCCTAAAGCGTTGTCGTATCCTCACCTGGACCCTAAACCGTCCCCGTCCCCTATCCCTAACCCTAGCCCAAACCCTAACCCTAACCCTTCCCCGAAGCCTGACCCTCACCCGTCACATAATCCTAACCCGTACGCTAACACTAACCCGCTCCCTCACACGTACGCTCCCCCTAAAGCGTTGTCGTACCCTCACCTGGACCCTAAACCGTCCCCGTCCCCTAACCCTAACCCTAGCCCGAACCCCAAACCTAAACCTTCCCAGAGCCTGACCCTCACCTGTCCCATAATTGTAACCCGTACACTAACACTAACCCGCGCCCTCACACGTACGCTCCCCCTAAAGCGTTGTCGTACCCTCACCTGGACCCTAAACCGTCCCCGTCCCCTAACCCTAACCCTAGCCCGAACCCTAACCCTAACCCTTCCCCGAAGCCTGACCCTCACCCGTCCCCTAATGCTAAACCGTACGCTAACACTAACGCGCGCACTCACACATACGCTCCCCTAAAGCGTTGTGGTACCTTCACCTGCACCCTAAGCCGTCCCTGTCCCCTAACCCTAACCCTAGCCCGAACCCTAATCCTAACACTTGCCCAAAGCCTGACTCTCATCCGTCCCCTAATCCTACCCGGTACGCTAACACTAACCCGCGCCCTCACACGTATGCTCCCCTTAAAGCGTTGTCGTTCCCTCACCTGGACCCTAAACCGTCCCCGTCCCCTAAACCTAACCCTAACCCTAGCCCGAACCCTAAACCTATTCCTTCCCCAAAGCCTGACACTCAACCGTCCCCTAATACTAAACCGTACGCTAACACAAACACGCGCCCTCACACGTACGCTCCCCCTAAAGCGTTGTCGTACCCTCACCTGGACCCTAAACCGTCCCCGTCCCCTAAACCTAACCCTTGCCCGAACCCTAACCCTAACCCTTCCCCGAAGCCTGACCCTCACCCTTCCCCTAATCCTAACCCGTACGCTACACTAACCCACGCCCTCACACGTATGCTCCCCCTAAAGCGTTGTCGTACCGTCACCTGGACCCTAAACCATCCCCGTCCCCTAACCCTAACCCTAGTCCGAACCCTAACGCTAACACTTCCCAGAAGCCTGACCCTCACCCTTCCCCTAATCCTAACCCGTACGCTAACACTAACGCGCGCCCTCACACATACGCTCCAGCTAAAGCGTTGTCGTACCCGCATCTGGACCCTAAACCATCCCCGTCCCCTAACTTTAACCCTAGCCCGAACCCTAACACTAACACTTCCCCGAAGCCTGACCCTCACACGTCCCCTAATCCTAACCCGTACGCTAACACTAACCCGCCCCCTCACACGTACGCTCCCCCTAAAGCGTTGTTGTACCCTCACCTGGCCCCTAAACCGTCCCCGTCCCCTAAAGCTAACCCTAACCCTAGCCCGAACCCTAAACCTAACACTTCCCCAAAGCCTGACTCTCAGCCGTCCCTTAATACTAACCCGTATGCTAACACTAACCCGCGCCCTCACACGTAAGCTACCCCTACAGCGTTGTCGTACCCTCACCTGGACTGTAAACCTTCCCCGTCCCCTAACCCTAACCCTAGCACGAACCCTAACCGAAACACTTTCCCCAAGCCAGACCCTCACCCGTCCCCTAATCCTAACCCGTACGCTAACACTAACCCGTGATGCCCTCACATGTACGCTCCCCCTAAAGCGTTGTCGTACCCTCACCTGGACCCTAAACCGTCCCCGTCCCCTAACCCTAACCCTAGACCGAAACCTAACCCTAACCCTTCCCCGAAGCCTGACACTCACCCCTCCCCTAATCCTAACCCGTATGCTAACACTCCACCGCGCCCTCACACATACGCTCCCCCTAAAGCGTTGTCGTACCCTCACCTGGACCCTAAACCGTCCCTGTCCCCTATCCCTTACCCTAGCCCGAAACCTAACCCTAACACTTCCCCGAAGCCTGACCCTCACCCGTCCCCTAATCCTAACCCGTACGCTAACACTAACCCGCGCCCTCACACGTACGCTCCCCCTAAAGCGTTGTCGTACCCTCACCTCGACCCTAAACCGTGCCCGTCCCCTAAACCTAACCCTAGCCCGAACCCTAACACTAACACTTCCCCGAAGCCTGACCCTCACCCGTCCCCTAATCCTAACCCGTACGCTAACACTAACCCGCGCCCTCACACGTACGCTCCCCCTAAAGTGTTGTCGTACCCTCACCTCGACCCTAAACCGTCCCCGTCCCCTAAACCTAACCCTAGCCCGAACCCTAACCGAAACACTTTCCCGAAGCCAGACCCTCACCCGTCCCCTAATCCTAACCCGTACGCTAACACTAACGCATGCCCTCACATGTACGCTCCCCCTCCAGCATTGTCGTACCCTCACCTGGACCGTAAACCGTCCCCGTCCCCTAACCCTAACGCTAGCCCGAACCCTAACGCTAACACTTCCCCGAAGCCTGACCCTCACCCCTCCCCTAATCCTAACCCGTACACTAACACTAACCCGCGCCCTCACACGTACGCTCCCCCTAAAGCGTTGTCGTACCCTCACCTGGACCCTAAACAGTCCCCGTTCCCTAACCCTAACCCTAGCTCGAACTCTAACCCTAACCCTTCCCCGAAGCCTGACCCTCACCCGTCCCCTAATCCTAACCCGTACGATAATACTAACCCGCGCCCTGACACGTACTCTCCCCCTAAAGTGTTGTCGTACCCTCACCTGGACCCTAAACCGTCCCCGTCCCCTAACCCTAATCCTAAACCTAACACTAACCCTTACCCGAAGCTTTATCCTAATCCGTCCCCTAATCGTAACCCGTACGATAACACTAACACGTGCCCTCACACGTACGCTCATCCTAAACCATTGTCGTACCCTAACCTGTCCCCTAAACGGTCCCCATCCCCTAACCGTAACCCTAACCCTAAACCTAACCCTAAAGCTTAACCGAAGCCTTACCCTAAACCGTCCCCTAATCCTAACACGTACGCTAACACTATCCAGTGCCCTCACAGGTACGCTCACCCTGAAACGCTGTCGTACCCTAACCTGTCCCCTAAACCGTCCCTGTCCCCTAACCTTCACCATAACCCTAACCCTAACCCTAACCCATACCAAAGCCTTACTCTATCCCGTCCCCTAATCCTAACCCGTATGCTAACAGTAACCCATGCCCTCAGATGTACACTCACCCTAAACCGTTGTCATACCCTAACCTGTCCCCTAAACCGTCCCCATCCCCTAACCCTAACCCTAAACCTAACACTAACCCTTACCCGAAGCTTTATCCTAATCCGTCCCCTAATCGTAACCCGTACGATAACACTAACACGTGCCCTCACACGTACGCTCATCCTAAACCATTGACGTACCCTAACCTGTCCCCTAAACCGTCCCCATTCCCTAACCCTAACCCTAACCCTAACACTAAACCTAACCCTAACGCTTACCCAAAGCCTTACCCTAACCCATCCCTTAATCCTAACCCATACGCTAACACTAACAAGTGCCCTCACACGTACGCTCACCCTAAACCATTGTTGTACCCTAACCTGTCCCCTAAACCGTCCCCGTCCCCTAACCCTAACCCTAGCCCGAACCCTAACCCTAACCCTTCCCCAAAGCGTGACCCTCACCCGTCCCCTAATCCTAACCCGTACGCTAACACTAACCCGCCCCCTCACACGTACGCTCCCCCTAAAGCGTTGTCGTACACTCCCCTGGACCCTAAACCGTCCCCGTCCCCTAACCCTAACCCTAGACCGAACCCTAACCCTAACCCTTCCCCGAAGCCTGACCTTCACCCGTCTCCTAATCCTAACCCGTACGCTAACACTAACCCGTGCCCTCACACGTACGCTCCCCCTAAAGCGTTGTCGTACCCTCACCTCGACCCTAAACCGTCCCCGTCCCCTAACCCTAACCCTAGCACGAACCCTAACCGAAACACTTTCCCCAAGCCAGACCCTCACCCGTCCCCTAATCCTAACCCGTACGCTAACACTAACCCGTGATGCCCTCACATGTACGCTCCCCCTAAAGCGTTGTCGTACCCTCACCTGGACCCTAAACCGTCCCCGTCCCCTAACCCTAACCCTAGACCGAAACCTAACCCTAACCCTTCCCCGAAGCCTGACACTCACCCCTCCCCTAATCCTAACCCGTATGCTAACACTCCACCGCGCCCTCACACATACGCTCCCCCTAAAGCGTTGTCGTACCCTCACCTGGACCCTAAACCGTCCCTGTCCCCTATCCCTTACCCTAGCCCGAAACCTAACCCTAACACTTCCCCGAAGCCTGACCCTCACCCGTCCCCTAATCCTAACCCGTACGCTAACACTAACCCGCGCCCTCACACGTACGCTCCCCCTAAAGCGTTGTCGTACCCTCACCTCGAC
Source organism: Lagenorhynchus albirostris (assembly GCF_949774975.1). Taxonomy (NCBI): domain Eukaryota; kingdom Metazoa; phylum Chordata; class Mammalia; order Artiodactyla; family Delphinidae; genus Lagenorhynchus; species Lagenorhynchus albirostris. The sequence goes on along the minus strand of NC_083098.1, from coordinate 52,565,038 downwards.
CCTAAACCGTGCCCGTCCCCTAAACCTAACCCTAGCCCGAACCCTAACACTAACACTTCCCCGAAGCCTGACCCTCACCCGTCCCCTAATCCTAACCCGTACGCTAACACTAACCCGCGCCCTCACACGTACGCTCCCCCTAAAGTGTTGTCGTACCCTCACCTCGACCCTAAACCGTCCCCGTCCCCTAAACCTAACCCTAGCCCGAACCCTAACCGAAACACTTTCCCGAAGCCAGACCCTCACCCGTCCCCTAATCCTAACCCGTACGCTAACACTAACGCATGCCCTCACATGTACGCTCCCCCTCCAGCATTGTCGTACCCTCACCTGGACCGTAAACCGTCCCCGTCCCCTAACCCTAACGCTAGCCCGAACCCTAACGCTAACACTTCCCCGAAGCCTGACCCTCACCCGTCCCCTAATCCTAACCCGTACACTAACACTAACCCGCGCCCTCACACGTACGCTCCCCCTAAAGCGTTGTCGTACCCTCACCTGGACCCTAAACAGTCCCCGTTCCCTAACCCTAACCCTAGCTCGAACTCTAACCCTAACCCTTCCCCGAAGCCTGACCCTCACCCGTCCCCTAATCCTAACCCGTACGATAATACTAACCCTCGCCCTGACACGTACTCTCCCCCTAAAGTGTTGTTGTACCCTCACCTGGACCCTAAACCGTCCCCGTCCCCTAACCCTAATCCTAAACCTAACACTAACCCTTACCCGAAGCTTTATCCTAATCCGTCCCCTAATCGTAACCCGTACGATAACACTAACACGTGCCCTCACACGTACGCTCATCCTAAACCATTGTCGTACCCTAACCTGTCCCCTAAACGGTCCCCATCCCCTAACCGTAACCCTAACCCTAAACCTAACCCTAAAGCTTAACCGAAGCCTTACCCTAAACCGTCCCCTAATCCTAACACGTACGCTAACACTATCCAGTGCCCTCACAGGTACGCTCACCCTGAAACGCTGTCGTACCCTAACCTGTCCCCTAAACCGTCCCTGTCCCCTAACCCTCACCATAACCCTAACCCTAACCCTAACCCATACCAAAGCCTTACTCTATCCCGTCCCCTAATCCTAACCCGTATGCTAACAGTAACCCATGCCCTCAGATGTACACTCACCCTAAACCGTTGTCATACCCTAACCTGTCCCCTAAACCGTCCCCATCCCCTAACCCTAACCCTAAACCTAACACTAACCCTTACCCGAAGCTTTATCCTAATCCGTCCCCTAATCGTAACCCGTACGATAACACTAACACGTGCCCTCACACGTACGCTCATCCTAAACCATTGACGTACCCTAACCTGTCCCCTAAACCGTCCCCATTCCCTAACCCTAACCCTAACCCTAACACTAAACCTAACCCTAACGCTTACCCAAAGCCTTACCCTAACCCATCCCTTAATCCTAACCCATACGCTAACACTAACAAGTGCCCTCACACGTACGCTCACCCTAAACCATTGTTGTACCCTAACCTGTCCCCTAAACTGTCCCCGTTCCCTAACCCTAACCCTAAACCTAACTCTTACCCAAAGCCTTATCCTAACCCTTCCCCTAATCCTAACCCGTACGCTAACACTATCCCGTGCCCTCACACGTACGCTCACCCTAAACCATTGTCATAACCTAACCTGTCCTCTAAACCATCCCCGTCCCCTAACCCTAACCCTAATCCTAACTCGTCCCCTAATCCTAACCCATACGCTAACACTAATTCATGCCCTCACACGTACCCTCACCCTAAACCGTTTTCATACACTAACCTGTATGCTAAACCGTCCCCGTCCCATAACCCTAACCCTAACCCTAACCCTAACACTTTTCCGAAGCCTTACCCTAACCCGCCCCCTAATCCTAAACCGTACACTAAGACTAACCCGTGCCCTCACATGTACGCTTACCCTAAACCATTGGCATACCCTAACCTGTTCCCTAAACCGTCCCCGTCCCCTAACACTAACCCTAACCCTAACCCGAAGCCTTACCCTAACCCGTCGCCTAATCCTAACCCGTTCGCTATCACTAACCCCTGCCATCACACGTACGCTCACTCTAAACCGTTGTCGTACCCTAACATGTCCCCTAAACCGTCCCCTAAACCGTCCCCGTCCCCGTCCCCTAACCCTAACCCTTACCCGAAGCCTTACCCTAACCCGTCCCCTAATCCTAACCCGTAATCTAACACTAACCCGTGCCCTCACACGTACCCTCACCCTAAACCGTTTTTGTACCCTCACCTGTCCCCTAAACCGTCCCCGTCCCCTAACCCTAACTCTAATCCTAACATTAACGCGTCCCCTAATCCTAACCCATACGCTAACACTAACTCTTGCCCTCACACGTACGCTCACCCTAAGCCGTTTTCATACCCTAACCTGTACCCTAAACCGTCACAATCCCCTAACCCTAACCCTAACACTAACCCTTACCTGAAGCCTTACCTTAAATCGTCCCCTAATCCTAACACATACGCTAACAATAACCCGTGCCTTCACACGTACGCTCACCCTAAAACGTTGTCGTACACTAACCTGACCCTAAACCGTCCCCGTCCCCTATACCTAACCGTAACCCTAACCCTTACCCGAAGCCTTACCCTAAACTGTCCCCTAATCCTAACCCGTACGCTAACACTAACCCGTGCCCTCACATGTACGCTCACCCTAAACCACTGTCGTACCCTAACCTGTCCCCTAAACCGTCTTCATCCCCTAACCCTAACCCTAACCCTAACCCTTACCAGAAGTCTTACACTAACCCGTCCCCTAATCCCAAACCGTACGTAAACACTAACCTGTGCCCTCACACGTACGCTCACCACAGCCCGTTTTCGTACCCTAACCTTTCTCCTAAACGGTCCGCGTCACCTAACCAACCCTAACCTGAAGCCTTAACCTAACCCGTCCCCTAATCCTAACCCGTACGCTAACACTAACCCATGCTCTCACACGTACGCTCACCCTAAACTATTGTCATACCCTAACCTGTCCCCTAAACTGTCCCCTAACCCTAACCCTAACCCTAACCCTAACCCTAACCATTACCCTAAGCCTTAGACTAACCCGTCACCTAATCCTAACCCGTACACTAACTCTAACCCACGCCGTCACACGTACGCTCACCCTAAACCGTTGTCGTACCTTAACCTGTCCCCTAAACTGTCCCCGTCCCCGAACCCTAACCCTAACCCTTACCGGAAGCCTTACCCTAACCCGTCCCCTAATCCTAACCCGTAAGCTAACACTAACCCATGCCCTCACACGTATGCTCACCCTAAACCGTTTTCGTACCCTAACCTGTCCCTAAACCGTCCCCGTCCCCTAACTCTAACCCTAAGCCTTACCCTAAGCCTTAGACTAACTTGTCCCCTAATCCTAACCCGTACGCTAACACTAACCCATGCCCTCACACGTACGCTCCCCCTAAAGCGTTGTCGTACCCTAACCTGTCCCCTAAACCGTCCCCGTCCCCTAATCCTAACCCTAACCCTAACACTTATCCGAAGCCTTACCCTAACCCGTTCCCTGATCCTAACCCGTAGGCTAAGACTAACCCGTGCCCTCACACGTACGCTTACCCTAAACCATTGTTGTACCCTAACCTGTTCCCTAAACCTTTCCTTCCCCTAACCATAACACTAACCCTTACCCGAAGCCTTACCCTAACCCGTCGCCTAGTCCTAAACCATACGCTAACACTAACCCGTGCCCTCAGATGTACGCTCACCTTAAACCGTTGTCATACCCTAACCTGTCCCCTAAACCGTCCCCATCCCCTAACCCTAACCCTAACACTTACCCGAAGCCTTACCCTAACCCATCCCCTAATCCTAACCCGTTCGCTAACACTAACCCATGCCGTCACATGTACTCTCACCCTAAACTGTTGTCGTAACCTTAACCTGTCCCCTAAACCGTCCCCGTCCCCTAAACCTAACCCTAACCCTAACACTTACCCGAAGCCTTACACTAACCCATCCCCTAATCCTAACCCATTCGCTAACACTAACCCGTGCCCTCACACGTACACTCACGCTAAACTGTTGGCGTAACCTAACCTGTCCCCTAAACCGTCCCCGTCCCCTAACCCTCATCATAACCCTAACCCAAACCCTAACCCTAACCCATACCCAAAGCCTTACTCGATTCTGTCCACTAATCCTAATCCCTACGCTAACACTAACCCATGCCCTCAGATGTACGCTCACCCTAAACCGTTGTCGTACACTAACAAATCCCCTAAACCGTCCCCGTCCCCTAACCCTAACCCTAAACCTAACCCTAACCCTTACCCGAAGCCTTATCCTAACCCGTCCCCTATGCCTAACGCGTACGCTAACACTAAACCATGCCCTCACACGTAAGCTCACCCTAAACCATTGTCGTACCCTAAACTGTCCCCTAAACCGTCCCCGTCCCCTAACCCTAATCCTAACTCTAAACCATTGTGGTACCCTAACCTGTCCCCTAAACCTTCCTGGTTCCCTAACCCTAACCGTAAACTTAACCCTTACCCGAAGCCTTACCCTAACCCATCCCCTTATCCTAATCCGTACGCTAACACTATCCCGAGTCCTCACGCGTACGCTCACCCTAAACCGTTGTCGTACCCTAACCTGTCCCCTAAACCGTCCCCGTCCCCTAACCCTAACCCTAATCCTAACCCTATCTCATCCCCTAATCCTAACCCATACGCTAACACTAAATCGTGCCCTCACACGTACGCTCACCCTAAACCGTTTTCATACCCTAACCTGTACCCTAAACCGTCCCCGTCCGCTAACCTTAACCCTAACCCTAACCCTTACCCGAAGCCTTACCCTAAACCGTCCCCTAATCCTAACCCTTAGGCTAACACTATCCCGTGCCCTCACACGTACGCTCACCCTAAACCGTTGTCGTACCCTAACCTGTCCCCTAAACCGTCCCCGTCCCCGTGCCCTAACCCTAACCCTTACCCGAAGCCTTACCCTAAATCGTCCCCTAATCCTAACCCGTACGCTAACACTAACCCGTGCCCTTACACGTACGCTCACCCTAAACCGAGACGTACCCTAACCTGTCCCCTAAACCATCCTCATCCCCTAACCCTAACCCTAACGCTTACCAGAAGCCTTACCCTAACACGTCCCCTAATCCCAACCCGTACGCTAACACTAACCTGTGCCCTCACACGTATGCTCATCCTAAACCGTTGTCGTACCCTAACCTGTCCCCTAAACCGTTCCCGTCCCCTAACCCTAACCCTAACCCGAAGCCTTACCCTAACCCGTCCCCTAATCCTAACCCGTACGAAACTCTAACCCGTGCCCTCTCACGTACGCTCACCCTAAACACTTGGCATACCCTAATCTGTCCCCTAAACTGTCCCCGTCCCCTAACCCTCACCATAACCCTAAGCCTAACCCTAACCCTAACCCATACCCAAAGCCTTACACTATCCCGTCCCCTATTCCTAACCCGTATGCTTACACAAACCCATGCCCTCAGATGTACGCTCATCCTAAACCATTGTCATACCCTAACCTGTCCCCTAAACCATCCCCGTCCCCTAACCCTAACCCTAACCCTAACCCGTCCCCTAATCCTAACCCTTACGCTAACACTAACCCGTGCCCTCACACGTATGCTTACCCTAAACCATTGTCGTACCTTAACCTGTACCCAAAACCGTCCCTGTCCACCTAACCCTAACAGTAACCCTAACCCTTACCTAACCCTAACCCCTACCCTAAGCCTTACCCTAATCCGTCCCCTAGTCCTAACACGTACGATAACACTAACCCATGCCTTCATGCTTACACGCACCCTAAACCATTGTCGTACACTTACCTGTCCCCTAAACTGTCCCCGTCCCCTAACCCCAACCCTAACCCTTACCCGAAGCCTTACCCTAACCCGTCCCCTAATCCTAACCCGTACGCTAACACTAACCCATACCCTAACACTTATGCTCACCCTAAACCTTTGTTGTACCCTAACCTGTGCCCTAAACCGTCTCCATTCCCTAACCCTAACCATACCCCTTACTGGAAGCCGTACCCTAAACTTTCCCCTAATTCTTACCCGTACGCTGACACTATCCTGTACCCTAACACGTACGCTCACCCTTAACCATTGTCGTACCCTAAACTGTACCCTAATCCGACCCTGTCCCCTAACCCTAACACTTACCCGAGGCCTTACCTTAACTCGTGCCCTAATCCTAAGCCATACCCTAACACTAACCTGTACTCTAATACCTATGCTCACCCTAAACTGTTGTTGTACCCTAACATGTACCCTAAACCGTCCCAGTCCCATAAGCCTAACCCTAACACTTACCCGAAGCCTTATCCCATCCTGTCCCCTCATCCTAACCCGTACGCTAACACTAACTCATATCCTAACACGTACACTCACCCTCAACCGTTGTAGTACCCTAATCTGTACCCTAAACCGTCCCCATCCCTTAACCCTAACCCTAACCCTTACCTGAAGCCTTACCCTAACCCGTCACCTAATCCTAACCCGTACGCTAACACTAACCCATACCCTAACACGTGCAGTCACCCTAAACTGCTGTCACACCCTAACCTGTACCCTAAACTGTCCCCCTCTCCTAACCCTAACCCTTACCTGAAGCCTTACCCTAACCCGTCCCCTAATCCTAACTCGTACGCTAAACTAACCCATACCCTAACACGTACACTCAACCTAAACCATTGTCGTACCCTAAACTGTACCCTAAACTTCCCCATCCCCTAACCCTAACCCTAACCTTTACCCGAAGCCTTACCTTAACCTGTCCCCTAATCCTAACCCGTATGCTAACACTAACCCATGCCCTAACATGTACACTCACCCTAAACCATCGTCGTTCCCTAACCTGTATCCTAAACCTTCCCAGTCCCCTAATCCTAACCTTAAACTTTACCTGAAGCCTTACCCTAACCCGTCCCCTAATTCTAACCCATATTCTAACACTAACCCATACCCTAACACGCACGCTCACCCTAAACTCTTGTCGTACCCTAACCTGTACCCTAAACTTTCCCTGTCCCCTATCCCTATCCCTAACCCTTACCCGAAGTCTTACCCTATCCGGTCCCCTAATCCTAACCCATACGCTAACTCTAACTCATACCCTAACACGAATGCTGACTCTCAACCATTGTCATATCCTAACCTGTTCCCTAAATGGTCACCGTCCCCTATCCCTAACGCTAACCCTAACCCTTACCCAAAGCCTTACCCTAACCCGTCCCCTAATCCTAACCCGTACGCTAACACTAACCCTTACCCTTACATGTACGCTATCCCTAAACTGTTGTCGTACTGTAACCTCTACCCTAAACCGTCCCCATTCCCTAAACATAACCCTAACCTGAAGCATTACCCTAACACTTACCCTAATCCTAAACGGTACACTAACACTGACCTGTACCCTAACACTTTCGCTCACCCTAAACCATTGTCGCATCCTAAACCATACCCGTTCCCTAACCCTAACCTTAACCCTAACCCTAAACCTACTTATAGCACTATAACTCAGGAAAATTAAAATAACAAGAAACAACCACCCCAAAGTTTAGGGCTGCTCTGTTTACAAGAGTCTCGACTATGGTACAAATTAAATATCCTTGAAAGAGAGAAATGGATAAAGAAGTTTTCATACTTACGTACAATGGAACATCACTCAGCAATGAAATCAATGTCGTCCGGCCCGTACAAGCATAATGAATGGATTTAGGTACAATGATTCAAAGGAAATAAGTCACACAGAAAAATAAACTTATCATAAGATATCACTTATAGAGGGAATGTAAACTTGGTTACACATGAACTGAATTACAAAACAGAACAGAGTCTCACATTTAGAAAACAAACTTATGCTTTCTTAAGGGGAATGATGAGTTGGGGTGCTACGTAAAACCAGAGATTGAAATTAGCACAGATACTATTCCATAAGCCAAATATGTAATAAACGAGATATACTCCTTGCTCAACGAATTAGACGCAGCACCGCCTATTCACTGCAGAGGAATATATCTGACAATAAGAATATTAAAACATATGTATTTATATGTCTCCGTAAGAGAATCAAGTGTGTGTAGAGCAGTATACACAGACATGAAAATCAACTAAACCCCATTATTAAAATAAATTTCAAAAACAAAGACAGTGAAGGAAAGAAAGTTCTTAAATAATTCATTCAGGGCTTGTGATGAAACTTGGATTTACCACATCTACACCCACAGCTGGGTGAGACATAAGGCAGGACATTTGGGGCTGAGAGGATTGGTGAGGTTCGGTGAGCAAATGGAGACCCTTTGAAGTAATACTGTATGCTACCCATTCCATGGGTCCCAACTCTCCTGGTTTAAGGGATTCTTCCTACAGCTAAAACATGCATGGGAAACCCAGAGGATTGTACACCATGTGATCGGGCAACGTTTCTAAAAAGCATCTCATTTTTTGTCCCTTGGTACACGGGTTTGCCATTCCAGATGCTTTACTAAAACTCTCCCCACGTGGAGAGTCTGTGCCTTAAAACTCCTGTTTAGCACAGTTAGCAGTTTCTGCAGAGGTTGAACGGGAATAGGGAGAACCAATGAGAGACTAGCTGTAAGTGTTTGGACGGTCACATTTCACTCTAATTTCCCACCAGGAAGAGGAATTAACAAAAGGCTCAGCGTGCCGTGCCGGCACCAGATTAGGGCCTGAAGCAATCCTGCGGTTTTGCGGCCAGCTCACAAGAAAGCGAGTTGAAGAAAGGACCTTAGGGGCACTGTAATTCATAAACCTGCAGAGTTATAAATGACAGCTATCGTCCAAAAATATACTGAAGTAAGGCTGCAAAGAGGACTTGAAAGCACGGCACAATTGCAGGAAATATATTTCAGGAGGTAGATGGAAACTGCATTTAAAGCATATGAAAAGCGGCAGAACGTCGACAATGATTCACTTGGCCAAAAAATGCACATGCGTTTTTTCCTGAATATATCCAGGAAAAAATGCATACGGCCTTTTTTGCCAACCAAGGAAGCGTGTAATGGAAATCCGCACTACAATGAAGTCTCACTTCCCACTGGTCAAATGGACCATCTGAAAAAAGTGTAAAAACCAGAAAGGCAGGACAGGCCATGGAGAACAGGGAGCCTTGTTATGCTGATGGGCGGGATGTAAATGGCTAACAGCCACTCTGGAGAAGTGTATGGTGTTTCCTGAAACCTCTAAAAAACAAAGCTACAGAGACTCGGGCACTTCCACCTATGGCTCTATAGTTTAGGAAAATTAAAATCAACAAGACTCAGCCACCCCAAAGTTTAGGGCTGCTGTGTTTACAAGAACCTCGACAACGGAACAACTTAAGTATCCCAGAAAGAGAAAAATGGATAAAGAAGTTGTGGTACTTACATAGAATGGAATATCACTCTGCAATGAAATCAATGTCATCAGGCCCGTAGCAGCATAATGAGTGGATTTAGGTAAGATGATTCTGAGTGAAATAAGTCACACAGAAAAAGAAACTAGTCATAAGATATCACTTATAGAGGGAATGTAAACTTGGCTACACATGAACTGAATTACAAAACAGAACAGAGTCTCACATTTAGAAAACAAACTTTTGCTTGCTTAAGGGGAAAGGTGAGTTGGGGTGCTGCATAAAACCAGAGATTGAAATTAGCACAGATACCGTTCCATAAGCCAGTAATAGACAAGATATACTCCTTGTTCAACGAAGTGGACTCAACACCCCCTATTCACTGCAGAAGAATATATCTGACTAGTAAGAATCTTAAAACCTATGTGTTTATATGTCTCCATAAGAGGATCAAGTGTGCATCGAGCGGCATAAACACAGCAGTGAAAATCAGCTAAACCCCATTATAAAAATAAATTTCAAAATCAAAACACAAAGACAGTGAAAGAGAGATAAATTCTTAAATAATTCGTTCAGGGCTTGTGACGAAACCTGGATTTACCACATCTACACCCACAGCTGGGAGAGACATAAGGCTGGACACTTGGGGCTGTGAGGATTGGTGAGGTTCGGTGAGCAAATGCAAACCCTTTGAAGTAGCACTGCGTGCTACCCATTCCATGGGTCCCAACTCTCCATGTTTAAGGGATTCTTCCTACAGCTAAAACATGCGTGGGAAACCCAGAGGATGGTCCACAGTGTGATCGGGCAAGGTTTCTAAAACGCATCTCATTATTCGTCCGCTGGTACTCGGGTTCGCCATTCCAGACGCTTTACTAACAATCTCCCCACTTGGAGAGTCAGTGCTTGTAACCTCCTGTTTGGCACACTCTGCAATTTCTGCGGAGGATGAACGGAAATAGGGAGAACCAATGAGAGACTAGCTGTAGGTGTTTGGACGGGCACATTTCACTCTAATTTCCCACCAGGATGTAGAATTAACCAAAGACTCAGCGTGCCGTGCCGGAACCAGAATAGGGCCTGAAGCAATCCTGTTGATTTGTGGCCAGCTCACAGAAAGCGAATTGAAAAAAGGAGCTCAGGGGCACTGCAATTCACAAACCTGCAGAGTTATAAAGGACAACTATCGTCCAAAAATATATTGAGGTATGGCTGTGAAGAGGACTTGAAACAAGGCACAATTGCAGGAAACAGATTTCAGGAGGTAGATTGGAATTGCATTTAAAGCATATGAAAAGCGGCAGATCTTCGGCAACGATGCACTTGGCCAAAAAGTGCGTATGCGTTTTTTCCTGAATATATTCAGGATAAAACACATACGCCCTTTTTGGCCAACCAAGCAAGCGGGAAATTCAAATCTGCACTACAAAGAAGTCTCATCCTAACACGTACCCTAACCCTATCCCGCTACCGTACCCTCACCTGTACCTGAGACCGTACCCGTTCCCTAACCCTAACCCTTACCATAAGCTGTACACAAACACTAACCCATATGCTAACATGTACCCTAACAGTAACACATAGCCATACACTAAACTTTATCCTTACCCTACCCCATATCCTAACCCTTTCCCTAAACCGTACCATAACCCGTACCCTAATCCTAACCCATCCCCTAACATTAACCCATAACATAACCCGTACCCTAATCCTAACCCATACACTAACACATGCCCTAAACCTAACCCGTTGTCATACCCTAACCTGTAACCTAATCTGTACCCATTCCCTAACCCTAAACCTAACCCTTACACTATCCCGTACCATAATCCTAACCTGTACACTAACACTAAACCATACCCTAACACTTACCCTACTCCTAACCCGTGGTCATACCCTAAACTGTACCCCAAACCATACCCGTTCCCTAACCCTAACCCTAAACCTTACCCTAAACCATACCTTAATCCTAACCCGTACACTAACACTAAACTGTACCCTAACACGTACCCTAACCCTAACCCTTTGTTGTTCCCTATACTCTACCCTAAACTGTACCCCTTCCTTAACACTAAACCTAACCCTAACCCTTACCCTAACCCATACCTAACACTAACCCATACACTAAGCTTAACCATAACCCTGAATGTAAACCATACCCTAATCCTAACCCATACCCTAACACTAACCCATACCTTAACCCGTACCCTAACACTAAACCATCGCCATACCCTAAACTGTACCCTAACACTAACCCATACCATAACCATAACCCTAAACCATACTCTAAGCCGTACAATAATCCTAACCCGTATCCTAACCCTAAACCTTACCCTAAACCCTAATCCTTACCCCTAGCTTAATTTTGTTTTTTTGTATTTAAAAAAATATTTTCTTGGGTTAAAACAAACTAGCAGAACAACAAAATAGGGGGCTTCGCTGGTGGTGCGGTGGTTAGAATCTGCCTGCTAATGCAGGGGACACAGGTTCGAGCCCTGGTCTGGGAGGATCCCACATGCCATGGAGCAACTAGGCCCATAAGCCACAACCAGTGAGCCCTCGCATCTGGAGCCTGTGCTCTGCAACAAGAGAGGCCGCAATAGTGAGAGGCCCGCGCACCGAGATCAAGAGTGGCCCCCCACTTGCCACAACTAGAGAAAGCCCTCACACGGAAACTCAGACCCAACACAACAAAAATAAATAAATAAATAATAAACTCCTACGCCCCCCCCAGAAAAAGAACAACAAAATAAAAGAGAAAGTAACCTGAGTGTCCCTCAAAAAGCTAAGTCTGAAATAGTTGGTACTTCTGTTCTATGGACTGTTATGTAGCCTGTAAAAAGTGTGAGAGCTAAAT